>NW_020175400.1:2945773-3034765 GCF_003031525.2 Neophocaena asiaeorientalis asiaeorientalis | reverse complement strand
TGGGCAGCCACAGGGGCGCCGCCACCGCGGGCATCACCCTCCCCGGGGGCAAACAGCACTTCTTAGCCAGAGGGTTCGCTAATCCCGCGCTGAACCCTTATAGACTCGCAATTAGAGTTTAGTCCACCCCTCCCCTTACCCACTAGGGCCTGAGGACCGGGGAGGCGAAGCACTTGGTCCAAGGTCGCTTGGTGAATTAGGAACAGTCAGCACTAGGCTCTAACCCCCATTCCCTGTCCTCCCTTGCCTCTGCCCTGTGGCCAACACACAGACATTTCACTCAAGTATACCTCCCAGATCCCTCCTGACTCCCCAGGCTCCTCTCCCTCTGCGGTACTCTGAGTCAAAGCCAGGTCCTGTGTATCACCTAGGGGCTGACAACACCCCACATGGGTCTCCTGCCTTCCCTCTTGTCCCCCTAACATTCCATTCTCCGTCCAGCAGCCAAAGTGATCTTTTAGAACAGGAATCTGATCCCCACTCTGCCCTGTTTGAAAGCCCCGATGTCTCCCAGTACACTGGGAATACAGGCGAAAGCCAACGCCACAGCCCCAGGCCCCTGCTTTTACTCCCCTCCACCTATTATGCTCAGCCCCCTGAACTGAGCTCCAGCCTGCAGAGTTATTTCCACCCCAGGGTCTTTGCACTTGCTCTTCCCTCTCCCCCAAGCACTCCTTCTCTCAGGGTTCTTAACCGGGGCCGGGGCGGGGGCGGGGGGGGTGTCCATAGATTGAGGTGGATTTTAATTTAATTGTTTTCCTATGTAACCCTGTGTAATACATTTTATGTGTTTAAGAACATCATTTGGGGAAGGGGTCCATAGGCTTCACCAGGGTGTCCCAGTGCCTGTGGCACAGAAGAGCTCAAGAACCCCTAGACCTTTGCATGTCTGGCTCTTCCTTGCCCTTCAAGTTCCAGCTCAATGTCACCTCCTCAGGGAGGCCTTCCCCAGTTATGTCGGCTAAGGCTGCTCCCTTCCTTATCTGGTCATTGTCCAGCACAGTGTTTCTTAAAGTGTGGTCCCTGGACCCACAGCAACAGCATCACTCAGGAATTTGCTCAAAATGCATGTTCTTAGGACCCAAGAAACTCTGGGATGGGGCCCAGCATTCTGTTTTAACAAGCCCTCAAAGATCATTCGGATGTTGGATTCTCAAGTCGGAAAACCGCTGGCCCAGCATGTTACCCCTGTGCTCTCACAGTTTTCACCATCCAGCCAAGGCAAGTTGGAACCTGGGGGCCTGAAAAGAGGAAGGACAATGGGGGAAAAGGTGGAAGGGGAGCTGGCTGAGTAATGAGGTGGAGCTACATCAGACCTACAGCCCACAGAGAGTCAGGCTGTCTTGGGGAAGAGGCACGGTTTGACTTCAGCCAGAGCAGGACTTGCAGAGCCTGGTTCTGCCTCCTGTTGGCTGGCCCAGGTCACCATCTTGCTGAAGAGGGGAAGGAGGTCCACATTCTTGTGTTTCACAAGTGACAGGAGAGGAGTTGGCATTCCCCTGGGCACTCATAGCTCGGCCCTGGTCTGAACATTAACCAGCATCCCTGAGGTCCCATTTGGAACCAGCCACAGTGGCTCCCAACTCATACCAGCCTGGTCTCCTGGCCTCTGCTCCAGTGGCCACAGGAAGTTCCAGGGCAATCCCAGGATCCTCCCATCCTGAGCTGTTTCCTGTGCATATTCCAGGAGGGCCAGATGTTCCTGCAACCTGAGTCTGAGCCTTTCTTCAGACTGGAGAGCTGGTTTTGCCAGTCCCTGGAAGCTGCCTGCTGCTTCCTGCAGACCAGCTAGGTGCAGCCTGCAGCCTCTGGCTTTGGTGTTGTAAAAGGGGAGTTATGGCCCTGTTCCTTTTGGCCACTGGTCTCTGGCCTCCGTGCAATTCCCAGGCCCCCGGGGGGAAACCAGACACTTTTAATTGACTTCCCCAATCTGATGATAGAGTATTGGGTATCAATAGACCGCAGGCAAGCTATTTTCATCCATGATTTCAGATGGCAGCAGAAGCCCAGGCTACCACTATCCTGCCACGTCACCTCACGGGATGAGCTCACCCCTTCTGCTAGCACAGCAGCATTTGCTGTGGCCAGTCAGTCTGATTCGGGACCTCCCAGGGAAAGTTTTGGAAGTGGGGTGTAAGCAATTACAGCAGTGTGGCTGAACCAGAGTCTGTTGGAGAACAGCCTGGAGTCAGGAGACCTGGGCATTCTCCCAGCTCAGCCCCTTCCTAGCTGGGGACATTAGGCACATGACTTGTCCGATCTATGCCTCAGTTTCCTTGCCTGCCAAGAGGAAGTGGAAGTAGATGACAACGCTGGCTCTGGAATTCTACAATGAAGCCTGAGTGTTTTTTTTTCACCCTGTCTTATTTCAGAGTCCTGAGTCTTGCTAGCTGTCATCAAGATAAGAATCCCCAACTTGACAACATTCAGGGGTCCTGGGTTTGGTCCCAAATTCCCCACTTGCATGCCCTTCCTGAACCTTGGCCAACCCTCCTGGGTTGATTGGGTCTCCAAAGCGTTTAGGGCACCTCACAGGCATATGCCTGCCCTCTGGGTCCAGTGTGAGCAAGCATAAATTGAGGAGGTGGTGATATGACCAGTATGCTGTGGCCACTTCTCCTCCTCACAACCCCTTGCCAGTCTGCTGCACTAGACCTTTCACTCAGCATTGCCTGTCTGATCTACATGGTGCCCTTCCCCCACCAGTCTGTGAGTTCAAAGGCAGGCAGGGAATCCAACCACCTCTGTGTCTTCAGGACACAGTGGGCGCTTAAGGAACAGTCATGGAACGAATGAATAAGCCAATAAATGGATGGATGGATGGATGGATGGATGAATGGATGGGTGGATGAATGAAAGAAAGAAGGCAACCCATGAGAGGCATGCTTGCTTAATACACTGTGTGTATGTGCGTGTTGTTGCTAGGTGGCGGAGAGGACAGGATTAGTCACAGTGAACTAGGAGGGAACTTGATGGCTCTGCCTGGAAGCGTTCCCCCTCAGTCACAGTCTGCAGACTCAAGAACAGAGAGAAGCTTTCCTCTGCGAGAAAAACCATAGAATCATGGAATGTTGGCTCCAAGCAAAAACCACAGGTCACTTAATCCGCACCCCTCCAACGGGGAAGCAAAAGGCCCAGACAGGTTTAGTTCCTGCCTGTACGCTGAGCTCATCATGGAAACTGTTGTTTTTTCCATGAAAAATGAGCCAGGGGGCAGGGAAGAAGGGGCACAAGAGGAGTCAGTATTAAATAGAAAACTGTTAATAACAGAGAAAGCCTGTGCCTTTCCCAGGGCCTGACCAGCTCAGGGCAGGGGGCTCACAAAGCAAAGTGGGCTTGCCAAGCTCCAGAGGTGCCAGCTCACCTGGGCTGGGCCATCAGGCATTATGGAACCAAGCCAGAGGCTCCAAGAAACACCTAAGCTGGCCTTGTGTTCATCCTGGAACGCGGTTTCCTGCTATTTCCTTATAGAAGGAGGTTTTTGCTGAGCACAGGGTTTTCTGCATTTTCCATCCCTTGGCTATTAAAGAAAAACAGGAGACAAAATATAAAATCCTTCCCCGAGGTTGCCAGAAATCTCCCAGTTTTGAAGAATGAAGAGCTTAAGCTCTGTCCCGTAGTCCCTAGAGGCCTGATACATGAAGCAGCAAGAGCTGATCCCAAGGTGCAGTCTGCTCACACAGGCTGCTCCCCTCGGCCTCGCAGGGAGCAGAGTGCTGAGCCCTTATCTTGCGGCTGAGGCAGCCTCCTGAGCTTACACGGCTCCAGGAGGAGAGATGGCAAGAGGACAGGGAGACCAGCACAGGAGCATTAGGAGTCCTGGAGGAAGGAGCTCTAATCAGAAGGTTTAAGTCGGCTTTGGAGAAGATGACACAGGCCCTACTAAATTCACCACTGAAATTCTCATCTTTGTCATAGTGCCATGTCTCCAGAAAGCCCTGCTTAGGGAAGAAGGACAGTTGTCTTTAATGCATTCCTGTGGGGTGAGTACCTTGGGAAGCCAGAGAATCCCTGCAGGGGTGGAGGATGGGTCAGGAAAGGTCTGGAGCACAGGACCTCCATAGGAGGGCAAGCCTGCGGGACATCAGCTCTTGGGGGTCCCAGGAGAGCTGGGGGATGGAGGCAAGGGGCCTGCCTGGACCTCCACCTAAGGATAGGAGCGGAAAGACCTCACAGGAATATGCCCACACTCTGGGTCCAGAGTGAGCTTAAGTTGAGGAAGTGGACCTATGTCTAGGATATCCTCACATCTGCCCCTTCCAGGCCCATCCTCAGGCCCTCAGGACCCTCACCTACACACGTGGGAGGCAGTACAGACACTGTGATGATCCAGAGTCAACAACCTGCCATCAAGGTCAGCACTGCCCCTCGTAACCTGCGTGACTCAGGCAGTACCTGACTCCTCTCTCTGCCTCTGTCACTTCATCTGTGAAATGGAAATAATGCCCGCACCTCCATGCCTGGGTTGATGTGAGAATTGAGATAAAGCAGCAAAGCGAGGAACACAGCTCCAGTGCTTGACAAATGTGAGTTGTTAGGGAGCTAACCAATGCTTCTGGGGCTGAATAAGGACAAGCACAGCCCATTCAGCCGGACATCTCTGGAGCAGGCTCACCTGCAGGCTGCGAGTCAGGCACAGCAGAGGGAAGAGGCAGGGCGCTACAGCGTGGGTGAGAAAAGAGCCCTGCCCCACGGGGTTGATTGTAAAGTATGGGCCTAATGGAAGGACAACTGTTCTAAGAGCAGAGATGGGAGGTGGTGTTCAGGGAATGCTGCCTGGAGGGGGCGCTAGTTTCTCAGGAGGGGCTTGGTTCTGAGACTACAGGAAGCAGGGTTGTGACAACCAGCATCATCCCAGGCCTTGTGTTCCTACAGGACCTCATGGAGGTGAGTAGCCCTGACCTTGTCAACCCCTGCTCCTTGCAAGGGGTGGTGCAAAATGGACAAAACTCAGGGACTTTGGAACATGGGAGGAACTAGTTCCAATGTTCCCTCCCTCTTCTGGGTGACTTCCCTGAAGCTCCCAAACCCCTGTGCTCCCAAGCGCCTCATCCTTAAGCTTCTATACACCACACACCACAGTCACTGGGCACTACGTTTTGGTTGCCCCCACTGGCCTGAGTTCCCCGAGGGCAGGAACTGTGTCATCCCCAAGTCCAGCTCAGCCTCTTGGTGCACCAGCACAGCAGGGGCACACACATATAAGATTTTTTTGAAAGAAGTTAGAATTTTGACATTTCTAAAAAAAGCATCAAAGCCCCTATTATAGGGCAAATGAAAATTTTGCTGGCCTCCCTTACACTCATATTGGTTTAGTGTGGCTTTCATATTGATTACATATGGGGCATATTCTTCTAGGTCCATAGCAACTTTCAAAGTCTCTACCCAGCCCTGCTTATGAAACTTGCTTTTGCTTTTTGGTTTCTCAAAACAACACCTGCAAAGTTTGGTGTTAGATATGTTTGCCAGCAAACAATAAGCCCCAACATGACTTCTCTCAGAGTTTTGTTGGTTTAAAAAAATGTGTGTGTGTGTGTGTGTGTGTGTATATATATATATATATATATATATATATGGTTAAATATGTTGTTTCTTAAAAGAAAACCCATGATTAAGAAGAGCATTATGAAGTCAGATCTGGGTTTGAGTCCTGTCTCACCACTCAACCAAATGAGTGCTTGAACAAATTGCTTAATGTACCTGATACAACACAACCCCCGTAAGCCCTTTGCTTCTTCGTCTAGTGATTTATTTGGTATTTATTGGTGCCTACTGTGTGTAGGCACTGTTCTAGGTGCCTGGGATACATCAGTGCACAAAACAAACTCCTAGTGGTACTTATATTCATTAAGGATAGTGGGGAGACAATAAACTTACATAATCAATAAGTAAAGTATATGTTAAGTTAGAGGGTGACAAGGTCTATAGAGAAAAGAAAAAGTGGCAAAGGATCAAGCAATGGGGTGCTGAGGGCAGGGGGGAGGGGAAAGCTGCAGATTTAAATGTTTTTGAATATAAAACATTTGACATGATGGTTAAGAGCATGGATTCTGGAGCCAGACCTGGGTTTAAATCCCAGCATGTGCTAGCTGTGTGACCTTGAGCAAGCTACTTAACCTCTCTGTGCTTCAGTTTCCTCATCTGTAGAAACGGGCCCATGTTCCTCCCTGTGCCCCTCTGGCTCATGGGGCTTGTTCGTGCCCGAAGTCTGAGACAGATTAGAGGCGCCACAACCCAGAGGTCATTTACGTCGAGCTGTGGATGTTACCCGCATTGTTTGGCCAGGTCAGCAAGATGCTGACGGCCTTCTACATGGTTCAGGGTCTTCCTCGTGATCAATGAGGTCACAGGATGCAGACTCTTGGATCTTCATCATCGGACCGCCCTTTTACCAGTATGTTATGACACTCCTCATTGTGGCAATGTCTCTCCAGTTTCGTATCCTGGGAAATCGAGCGAGCACTCTGGACCAGATGGCTGCTAAATTCTGCGTGGGCCTGGGGGTGCTTCGTTTAAGGCTGGGGCCAGTCCAGAATCCCTTATCCAGATGACTGCTGGTGGCCGACCCAGGACTAGGTTGGTATTGCCCGCAGGAGTGCTGACCTGGAGGTTGGGAGGCTAAGGCTCCATCCAGTTTTGTTTGTGCCATGAAATATGCGGTTGAGGATGGGAGTGGGGAAAACCGTTCTTAATTCTGTCACGTTCAAGTGATTGCAAGCTTGACCTTTTAAGGAAAGTTTCAGTGGTTTTATAATAAATGATTTTCATTGAAAAATAATGCTAATAACAATAACTAGCCACCTCATAGGCGATTATTATAAGAACTAAATGAGTGAGTTACATGTAAAGTGCTTGGAACAGAGCTGGCCCATAGTGAAAGCTGTATTCCTGTTGAATATAAGCAGTAGGAAGCACTGGCTAAACGTCAGTGTTTAAATAATCCCAGGATCCTAGGACTCACCTTCTTTCTCTGGGCCCCCTTAGGTTGTGGGCATGGGAAAGGGTAGGCAAGGTCCCCCTCAGCCTCTTCAGCTCAAGACTCAGCAGGAATCCCCTTCCTTTGCTTGGCAGTAAAGGGTGAGGGCAAGCCCACTAACTCTAGACCAAGCTGATTCGGGCTTGAAACCCATTTCCACCACCGGCTAGCTGTGTGACCTTGGGCAACTCGCCCGATCTCTGCAAGCCTTGATTCCTCCTCTCTAATGTGGGAATAATAATTATTGATTATTTACCATGACCCAGGCACTGTTCTAACTGCTTTGCAAACATCACTTCATGTCATCCTTGCCACCACCTTATGAGCTGGTTCTTTTGTTATCCTCTTTTACAGGCGAGGAAACTGAGGCACAGAGAGGTAAGATGTTTCCCTGGTGGAGCCAGGATTTCAACCCCCGTCTGCCTGACCCCAGAGCTCCCCACCCCCGCCCCTCCCTGTAGCGACACCCAGGCTGGGTGTGTAACACACACACTCCAAGCTCAGAGCTTGACACCTGGCACTGCCCTTCCCTTCCTCAGTTCCTTCCCTACGAGTGGCTGGTTAGAAGCGGGTAGTTTGGGCCCAGGGGTCCTTTACCTCTTGTTTGTATTTTAAAAGTTCTTTCTGCCCAGGCAGAGAGGAGTCATCACAGGCTCCAAGTTTGCAGTTGGCCTATATTTCATACCCGGTACCTCCGCCAAGCCCCTCCTCCCCCAAGAAAACAGGTCTCTGCTACTTGGTAACATCAAAATAATTAAATTTTAAACATCTATATTTGGCCAAAGCTCAGCCCTCAAAGGGGGATCTGGCTAAACCATGTTTCAGAAAGAAAACATTTAAAAATCTAATAGACTAGGTTGTTTGTTTGTTCGTTTTAATGAAGAGACTCAGAGAGGCTAAAATGTCTGGGGATAGGTGGGGACAATAGGGAAGTGGGATTCATTCTTCAGAGAAAATCCCAGGGGGGCCACGTGAACAATCAGAAATAAACCGACTTGTGCTTATTCCAGTGTGTAGGCCTTTAAATAGACCCTGGGTGCATTTCTGTAAATGTGGGACAAGGTGTCCCTTCTGAAGGCTGTTTATGGGACTTGGTTGTTCTGGCCTTCAATGGGCTGCTTTGTTGTGTGTCTGCCTGAGCAGCCTCAGCGGACGCCGAGTGGCTCCAAAGCTCATGCTCCCTCCGCCACTTTCCTTAAGCAAACTCCAGAAGCAACAGTCACCCTGGGAGTGAGGATTGCACAAGAGCGGATGGGACCCAGGCTGTGGCACCAGGACCTTCCAGGGCTCCCCAACAAGGACCGCCCTCCTAGGCCTCCTCTGAAGTGTTCCAAAGCGGCTCTGGTAGGACCCAAGAAAAAGCCTCAGCCCCTTGGTCCCTCAGTTCCCTGCCTTAAGGGGCTCCTTGCTCCTTGATCCCTAACACAGTGCACTTTCCACCGCAGGGAGACAGAGTACGGGGGCCCACCACAGATGGTCGCTATGAGTTCAGCCCTGCCAGCCAGGGGACAGGCGAATGTCTATTAGTTCAGTCTTTTCTCCATCCGTTCGGTCACCTACACTCTAAACTACCACTGTGCCTTAGGAACAAATAATCCATAATCAAAATCACAATAGCTAAATCTATTGGATGTTTACTGTGTACCTGGCCCCATGCTAAACTCCTACATACCTTCTTTCGTTAATCCTCAAAATGACTCTGAGTGTATCTTCCTCACTTTATTTAGTTTTTTACATACTGTCAATAGAGTATATACGTCAGTCCCAATATCCCAGTTCATCCCACCCTATCCTCACTTTATTCTTCCCATTTACAGGCAAGAAAACTGAGACTCAAGTTCCTGCCAAGGAGGCCAAGGTCCTGCAGCAGCTAGTCAAGAGCAGACCAGGACTCTAACCCAGGTATGTTGAATTCCAAAGCACGTAGTCTTTACCATTGAACTCTCCTGCCTTGATGATGCACTATACACCACCTCTGGCCCCCCGAGCTCAGCCTGGTGGGAAAGATACGCAAGGAAACAGACCATTACAGAAGACCTATACAAATACTAGCTCGGGCTAGAAGGTCTAGTCCAAACAGGGCAAGTAGGTCATAAAGAACTTAAGAGATGGTCTTTGAGTTCAGTCTTTTTTAAAAAAAGTAAAAGTTAGCCAGGTGGAGGAAGGTGATCTGCTCCCTGACTAACCTGAAAGATTCTTCAGAATGGGAGGAGGTGAGAGAGAGAGAGAGAGAGAGAGAGAGAGAGAGAGAGAGAGAGAGAGTGTGTGTGTGTGTGTGTGTTTCAGTCTGACTGCTGATTTAGGGAACAATGAGGCAAGGCTTGGCACTAGAGACTTCAGTAGATATGGGGTCTTGCCATTGGTGTCAGATACTGACCTTGATAATTTAATAGCCACCCATATTTACTGAGAGCCCACGTCAGTGATATCTTACATGTCACTATAGCTTTGAGAGTGTCAAAGCTCATTTGATCCCCATCATGTTGTGACCCAGACATGTTGTTTTTCAGATGGGGAAACTGAGGCTCAGTGAGATTAAAACACTTGCCAATGTGCATGTCACTGACTCAATTCCTGGGACTTAAAGACTTTCAGGGTAGATGAGACATGCCTTTAAGAAAATCTATGGCAGTCACTAATCCAATTCATGACTCCCCTCCAAACATCCCTCCAAAGTAGTTGCTACCTTTTGTTTGGACACACTTAATGGAAGGAAACTCATTATCTTCTAAAACACCTTATCTGTCCTCAGAGAGATTTCACAATTACTGACAAGTTCTTCTTTTTTTACGTAAATTTATTTATTTCTTTATTTTTGGCTGCATTGGGTCTTTGTTGCTGCACAGGGGTTTTCTCTAGTTGCAGTGAGGGGGGCTATTCTTGGTTGCGGTGCACAGGCTTCTCATTGTGGTGGCTTCACTCGTGGTGGCACGGGCTCTAGGCGCACAGCCTTCAGTAGTTGTGGCACGCAGGCTCAGTAGTTGTGGCTTGCGGGCTCTAGAGCTCAGGCTCAGTAGCTATGGCGCACGGGCTTAGTTGCTCCGTGGCATGTGGGATCTTCCTGGACCAGGGCTCGAACCCGTGTCCCCTGCATTGGCAGGTGGATTCTTAACCACTGCGCCACCAGGGAAGCCCCTCTTTCTTATTTTGAGGATAACTGTCTCCAGGTTCTTTGATCCATCACTCCAGCTCCCTCGGGGGGCCCTAGAGAGCAGCATCACTTTCTTCCAGAGGCCAGCCCTTCAACATCTGGGAAAAGACCCCTGGGTCTTAGCCAGGAGGCCTCAGACATATGGTGAGGTTGCCCATGGAGGCCTTTGTCCCACTGCCCTGCTCCCTCTGGGCCTGCCCGGTGTGTCTGACATCAGGCCAACACATGTCTGCTCCCAGCACTCAGGGAGGGGGCCACTGTTTGCAGATCCCAGAGCCTCTGCCTGGTGGCCCAGCCCCAGAGGCATTGGCCCAACCAGGTCCTCGGGCTTCCTCCAGCCAGTGTGGTCCTCTCCCTCGTGTCGACGTTGTCTGCTGCTGGTTCTGCCCTTCTCTCCCTTTCCCTGTGCTCGTGAGAGAGGGTTAGGTATGAGGTGGCAGCAAAATGCCCTACTGTTCAGGCCTGCAACCCACTGGCGTGACTCTCTCCCGGGACGTGTAGCCCCCTGACTTACTGGGGCCCGCCCTGGGTAAACGTCTCGTGCTGGGAGACCACGAGCTGTCCTTTCAGAACATACATTTCCGTGAGGCCCAGGTTTGGTTCCCAGAACAGCAATAAAAGAAGGACCCACACCTTCCCTCAGCACCTCTTGCTCAGCCAGCGTTGACAGAAGAGCCACGTGACACAAGAGTGAGTAAGGCAGGGGCCTGGGATGAGGAAGAGAGGGAGCAGAAAGCCACCTTCCCTTGCTGGTCATCACCTGGGACAATGCCGGGTGTTGTCCGCACACCCCTTCCCCTGCTTCCCATTGCGGGGCCGTGGTTTTCCAGAGGAAGCTTGTGTTGTTGGGTTGAATCCGGCTCAGTCCCCCACCCACTAAGGGCCTGCTCCCAGGAGAACGTCTCCTGCCTGGGCTCAGAGGGCAGCAGGTAAAGACACCCTGCCTGGCATCTTCCTCTCCCTCCCTCCTCTGCCCAGCCCCTTGGTCAGATCGTGGTAGTGCAGGGAGGCCTCTGCATCTGGAATCTTCCAGCCCTCCTGTTCCCTTGGCTGAGTGTATTTGTCTTGGCCACCTTCACCTGGGCTTTTTGAAACAGACTTTCTTTCCTTTGCTTTCCCCCAGCAGCTGGCCTCCACAGCATGGCTCACAGAGTAAGCCTTGTTTTCAGGGAGCCACAGAACCCCCTGCTCTACGAGGCAGCCCACCTGTGTCTGCACCCTCACAGCCACTTTTCTCTGAGGCCACAGAGAGCAGCCATGGACAGAGGACTGCGAGAGTCAGGGCCTGAGACCAGAGAGCCGGGATGGGGGACAGAGAGACCGAAGTTATCGGGAGCGCACATCACAGCAGGCACACGGCTCCATTACATTGAGACGTGTTGGAGGAAAACAGGGATCGAATGGAGAAAGTCAAGTCCCAAAACCACATGGGGGGAGCCAAGCTAGTCTAGAGGGAGACCCTAGAAAGAAGGGACCTGCATTCAGGTCCGCATCTGACCCTTATTATCTATAAGGGCCCCTGTACCCTATTCCTAATCTGTAACGTAGGCACAATAATATTCTACTTGCTCCAGGGTAAGGAACTGGACTTCTTGAGGCACTTTCCAGTTTGAAAACCTATGACTTAATAGTTTTTTTAAAATGCCAACAAAAGGTTATTTGTGTGCAAACAGAACATTGACATAACGAGGTGTGCCTGGGTCAGGGGTGGGGATGGCTCAGCGGCTATGGCTCAGGGGCCCAGCCGCTTCGCGGCATGTGGGATCTTCCTAGACCGGAGCACGAACCCGTGTCCCCTGCATCGGCAGGTGGACTCTCAACCACTGCGCCACCAACAAAGCCCCTGCCTCGTGACTTTCAGATCACTGGTAAGGACTAAATCAGTCTGATCACAGCCAGTCTTCCTTGAGCAGATGGTTTCTGAATGGAGGGGCCTTTATGGTTCTGAGTCCACTGCCCCTCCCAGGAACAGAGGGGAGAAGGCAGACATTCCCCTGAAGCCCCCAGCCTTGGCCTGACCTTCTGCTCCTCTTCCTGCTCTGCTAATGCCTCCCTGCCCCGGACTTTGTCCACGGCCACCTGGCCCACAGAGCAGGCTTGGTGCCCAAGACAGACTCCTCTGCTCCGAGGGCAGTTCTGGGCTTGCTCTGGAGATGTGTGTTGTCACAAGCCCATGCCTGAGGCTCAGGAAGCCTGGTGCTGGCTGGAAGGTCCTGTCCACTCCATTTCCCATGGCATGGAGGGAGGGATGGCCCCTCATCCTCAAGGTCCAACCTCCCACTGCACCTTGGGGTGCCCTCCTGGTCAAAGAATTCCCTTCCAGGTGTACCTGCACCCTGCCCCGCCTCCATCCAAGGTGGGCACCATCTCCCATTGCACCTCTGCAGGGCTCAGGTATTTCTCTGTGTGGGTCCCTGGCCCTTGCTGTGACCTCTGACTAAAGATGCTGACGGCCCAGCTGTCCTCCTCACAGCTTCACAGCTGCTGGCCCTCGTTCAGCCCGAAGAACCCCATCTCCTTGACACCTCCTCCTGTCCATCCTGCATCCTCTTCATTCCACACTGCCCTTCTCTTCTCTTGGTCGTTTCTAATAAGCGTTGTCTATTTCTTGCCATTTGATCTACAGTAAATTCTCATTATTCTCTGTAGTTATGTTCCATAAGGTCACTGTGAATACTAATTAGCAAATACTGAAACATTGCTCCTAGGGGAAGTGTGGGGTTAGGCTCCTGCCAGCCTCTGGCCACAACATTTTCATCGACCATCAGTACATAACCTTGCTTTATGTGCGTTTCTGTTTAAGGGCATCTTATTTAATAGGTGTAGTTGATTCATTAGCATTGAATCCACAGTCAACAGCACTGTGACTCATGCCTGAACTAAGCTTATCTAAAGCATGTATTTTCTCCATAAGGCACATCACAGCCTTTTTGTTCTTAGGAAGTCTAGACAGCACTTCAGTGCTATGCTTGGGTGCCATCCTAAACAGCAAAATCATCCACACAAAGTACAGATATGTAAAAAACGTGTCACTAAATAGAGCAAAAAAGGCCACTTATTTATATTATGAGAGCTGAGATAAGAAGGCAGGGCATCACCTTGTCCCACCTCAGTAAGAACATGTGGGTAGGCAAATTCCAGAAAATGTAATCCTTGAATACAGAGGATCATTGTGTGTTCCTCTTGCACTCCCCATTCCCTTCCTGCACCAAATCTTCCTGGATCCTCTCTGCTATGTCCCACCTTTAGTCTGTTCTAGCCTCACTTTTTCACACAACAAATACTTATTGAGCAACAAGTACACATTGGGCAGTGTGTTAAAGACTTTCGGGCTCCAAAATTAGGATCGGATCCTGTCCTCCAGTAGCTTATAGTCTAGGTTAGGGTTGTCACACAGTTTCTGTAATGGGTCAAATAGTAATTATTTTCAGCTTTGCGGGCTTTGTGGTCTCTGCCACAGCCATCTGACTGCTGCCATAGACCATATGTAAATGAAGAACTGTTACACAAAACAGGTGTCCCTCCACTGACTCTGGACTAGAAGAGTCTTGTCTCCTGTCTCTGCTGTCTCCTGGTTCTTTCCCCCAGGGCTCATCACTTTCCCTGGGGATCATCCATTTTTGCCTCCCTCTGCTGGAAATCCTCCCCTGACAATGCCTGGGACTCAAGAGCAGGGTTCATGACTCCTCTATTCTCTGCCATGTCAGGGTCTAGCACAGCAGGGGACATTCATTTGCTGGGTAGACAAACAAGTACATAAATTAGTGTCTTATATTTATGACTGCACAGGACCCAACTATTGACACCAGCACACTTTTAAAGTATTTCAAGCCAACTCCATGCTTATATTTATTTACTTTTTTAAATGAGGTATCCTAGTATTTTCTTTTAATTTTCTTTTATTTTTGGCCACGTTGGGTCTTCGTTGCTGCATGTGAGCTTTCTCTAGTTGCAGCGAGCAGGGGCTACTCTTTGTTGCAGTGTGCAGGCTTCTCATTGTGGTGGCTTCTCTTGTTGCAGAGCACGGGCTCTAGGCACGCAGGCTCAGTAGTTGTGGCGCACAGGCTTAGTTGCTCCTCTGCATGTGGGATCTTCCCGGAACAGGGCTCGAACCCATGTCCCCTGCATTGGCAGACAGATTCTTAACCACTGAGCCACCAGGGAAGTCCTCCATGATTATATTTAAAAACAGACACCTCTAGGGCCCTGTCTGGAAGCAGCCCCTAAAAAACACAAGCACTTCTTCAGGGATGAGGTATCTGCTAGCCCTCCATCCCCACACTTTCCTCAGGGAAGAGTCCTGAAGGGCACCATGGGCATATGATTGAGACAGTGAAAGGGGGATCCTCCTCCTTATTTTTTCCTCTTTTTCCTCCTCATTGTTTTTGCTCGACTTCTTTTTCCTCCCCTTCCCCTGCCCAGGGAAAGCCAGGTAGGCAGAAGGCTGCTGAGGGTTGCCTCTGGCCTAGGGTTTCAGGGAGCAGGGGGGCAGAAGTCCCTGATTCTGGGCTGTCCCACCCACTCTTCCTCACCCAGTGGGCATAACATTCCCTTGCACTTGGCTGGAGACCCCTGGGATTATATCTCCTGGAGACTCAGCACAGATGCAGGCAGCTGGATTCAGATCCCAGGGAGGGCAAGGACTCCCAGTAGAGGCCAGTCACCAACATAAAGCAATGACCCCTACCCACCCACCCCCAGCCAGGGAAGGAGATACTAAGGGATGGACCAAGTGAGTCAGGAAGAAAGTTAATTCCCAGCCCCCACTTAAGTCCCACTGCACAGATCTGCCTCTGTGGTTAAAGGCAGTCCCAATCCTTGATCCCCGTGGCTCTGGCCCCGTGAATGTATGTGTGTGCGCACACACGCACGTACAAATGTGGTCTCATGGTCTGCAGGGCAGAAAAGGAATCTCAGGTTGGTTTAGGGTTTCTTCTCAATATGTCACTTCTATCTATAAAGTCTCCACCCAATAGGGAAAGATTGAGAAAATCTGGGACATGAATCCAGGGGCTCAGGGCTTGAGGGGAACCATGGGTTGGTGTGAAGATGAGTCATCTTTCACACTTGCTCATGAGCCTTCCACAGGTCCGTACAAAATGCAGCCTCACATCACCCTTCGAGGCTGGGCTCCATAAGGGGAGCCCAAAGGGGGCTGGCTCAACACTACACAGAGGACAGAAACCCGAAAAGATAGAGAAGGTGGGAGGGGACAGAATGGAACAAGCTATGGGTGAGGGCCCTTCACACCCACACCTCTGGAGGTAGCTCCCATATGATGGCAGCCTCAGGGACCACAGCAGACAGGGGAGGACCCATGAAGATGCTGTGTGGATCCAGGCCCTCCTGGAACAGAAGGCCAGGACTACTCAAAGACCATGTGAACACTGAGGTCTACAACAACCACATGTTTGAGGAATGGAAGCACTGGAGGGGCACACGGTGACTAGTTATGAAGACTCGGGCAGCACTGAGTTAGGCAGATGTGGCCGTGTGGCCTGGCCCCTCCAAGCTCCAAACTCTTCACCCGTACCACGCACTAACACTAGCATCTCCCTCACAGGCTTGTTGGGAGGATTAATTACATAAGGCTTAGCACAGTGCTTGCCATGTAGTAAGTCTGCAAAATCTTAGCAGCCGTGATGGCAAAAATAATAATGATGATCATAAAACTCTTTTTAGCTTTTGGGAATAAAAAATTTGATACAAGTTTTCATTTTTACAGTCCCCTTTCTTGTCAGCTCTAGTTGTCTCTTCTATAAAATGAGATGGCTCAGACAAATGAGCCCTGAGATTGCTTCTAGAACTAATGATTTAGGTAGGACTCTAGGAGTTTCCACATTCTGGGACTCTACAGAAAGTAATTAATGCCCTGATACAGTACGGGAAAGGTCCAATTGTCCCGAGACTGCTCAGAGCAGAAATGGAAATAATGCAGCTAAAACAGAAACAGGTTGTATTACTCTGGATTTTTAACAGCCTCCTACCTGATGCTTCATCTCCTCTCTTGACCTTTATTGCCAGGGTGATTATGCTGAGAAAATAAGTGTCTTGCAAACCAGCCTATCCCGCCAATACACTCCCAGTGGTGGTGGCCCACTGTCCTGACTTTTATCACCGTGCATTAGTTTTGCCTCATATAAATGGAACCAAACTGTAGGCATTCTTTTGTCTCTGTCTTCTTTTCCTCCACATGTTTTTGAGAGTCATTCATGTCGTTGTGCTTATCCATAGTTCATTCTTCTTATCGCTGAGCAGTATTCCATTGTATAGAGGTACCACAGTTTGTCTCTCCATTCATGGGCATTTGGGTTGTTTTCGTTGTAGGACTATGATGAATAAAGCTGCTATGATTTACAGCAAACGCTCCATTGCTCTTCAATGGGAGAAAAATGTCTTGCAATAAATGATGGTGGAGTCATTGGATATCTACTTGGAAAAAAATTAACCTTTACCCCTAACTTATACTTCACACAAAAATTAATTCAAAGTGGATCACAGGCCTTAATTAGGAAAGTAAAACAATCTTTTATGAGAAAGTATAAGACAATATCTTCACGACCTTGGGAAGGGCAAGAATGTCTTAAAGAGGACACAAAAGGCATTAAGCATTAAAAAATTTAAAAAGTGGACTTCATTTAAATCAATAACCTGTTCATCAAAAGACACTATTAAGAAAACAAATAGATTAGCCAAAGACTGAGAGATGTTTGCAATACATTTATCTGACAAAGAAGTCCTATTTAGAATGTTTACTTTTAAAACTCCACAAGTCAGTGATAAGGAGAGAAACAACTCAATTAAAAAACAGGGAAAATATTTGAACAGGAACTTTAAAAAAGATATCCAAAATGGCTACTTAGAAAAAATCCCCAACATCAAATACTTGTCAGAGAAATGTAAATAATAACACAATGAGACACTCTTACGTACCCACCAGAAAGACTGCAATTAAAAAGATGGACAATCCCAAGTATTGGGGAGGATGTGGAGAAACGGAACTCTCAGACACTGCTGGTGGGAGGGTAAGTTGTTTCAGCTGCTTTGGAAAAACATTTGGTAGAATCTACTAAAGGTAAACAGTGCTCCATGACCCAGCAATTCCACCTCTGGATATACAGCCAACAGAAAGGAGTACAAATATTCACCAAAAAGACATGAAAAAGAATGTCCAGAGCAAGTTTATTTGCAATACCCAGCATACTTGAAAGTATAAAATAGAAATGTCTTCTAAGCCGACTTTAGTCTTAAGTTCAATAGGACACAGAGTACCAGAAAGGACTATGCAGGAGGCTGCACATCTTGGTCCAGGAAGGAGACTGATAACAAAAGGGAATGAAAGCACGTGGTCCCTGGAAGGGCACTGCTTAGATCTGCTTAGATGATGAAGCTAGAGGTGGGGGTGGTCCTGATCTGAGCTGTACCTTAGGGAACCCTGTCAAGCTATATATGAGCTTGAGAGCAACAGTCCATCAACTGGGCCCTGACACTGCCCCTTGCTTAAACGGAGTGTATGTATCCTGTTGGAAAGGACAGGGGAAAGATGAAGGCTCTGCCAGAGAGGCCAGGGAGAATGAAATCTTTGAGGGGAAACTTCTCCCTTTTATGTGTCATGAGTAGGCACCCACCATCCAATGAGACTCTTGAACACTGGGATCCAGTTCACTGGTCCGAAGCCACAGTGGAGCTGGTTCTGCTTTCAGAGAGCTGGACCTTCAGCCTCCTCTATGCCACTCAGCTCCTCTCCTCCCACAGACACTGCCAGGGAACAACTGTGTGGGCTGGGGATCCTGGAAATCGCTGGGCCAGGAACACATGTCCACCCAAGTTGATTGTGCGCGTCCAACATGACAGCTTTTCTGAAAGCAGAAATAACCTCCTCCGAGCACAGAATGGAAGAGATGTTTGAAAAGGAGACACACAAGCATTTCCTGAGGCAGGCACTATAGCTTTAGAACCCACAGGGAAAGGACACACACGGGGCTTGGTCCTGAGTGGCCTGGATCTTACACAGGAAATATTTGTGCTCACCCCAGCACACATACTAGATTAAACTCTACCTCCTGGTGATAGGGTCAGAACCAAAAAAAAGCTGTCATTTTTAGTAAGAGGAACTATTGGAAAATATTGTTAGGGAAAAACAGAAATAAATAGAAACATTTTCTGCTTTAAAAGTAACTAGTCTACAGGAAGCCACAAGACTATTTAAAATGTCATATTGAAAGTCCAGGAAAGATGTGAGCTAGGGCTCCAAAAGAGCTGCTAAATAATGAACCTGTTTGGCTGGGCTGGTGAAACTGCAGATCATCGTAGAGGAAAAGGTATGTTTTCAAAAATGGGAAGTGGGTCTGAGGAAGCACAGGAATCCAGAAGCCCCCCACCCCAGAGAGGCAGCTGGTGCTCCCCTGCCAGGGCGCCGAGTCTCACCAACCCAGACGCCTGCATCACTTCCTGATCCACCCAAGCCCTGGGTGTTTTCCTCCTCTGTTCGTTCTAAAAGGCAAGCTCCTCTCTGTAGAAGTATGAATCCTCTCATCCACAAGCGTCTCTTTGATGAGCTCTCTTAATAAAGTTTATAGGTCAAAAACATAATTCAAGGAACTTCTTACAGGAGATATCTCAAACCAATAGTACAAGCTATTTCAAGTCAGAGATGAAGCCATGGTCCCTCCCCTTGTGGAGATCTCAGTTTAGTGGGTGATGATGGGGGCACCTAACCTGACAGTTACAGTGGAGTGTGATAAATGCTCTAATTAATGGAGTATGGGGGGCTTTGGGAGTCCAGTGGAAGGCATCTAGTCTCCCCCTTGGGTAACACGGAAGACTTTTAGGGACCAAGTGTCTGAACTGGGTCTTGAGCCCGAAGAAGAAGAGAAGGGAGGGCATTCCAAGAGGAGAAGCCTCAAGTGCAAAGCTGTGATTGTTCGGCAGATGGCAGGGGCCTGAGGGAGGGAAGCAGGATGGTGAGAGAGGCCGAATCTGAAAAACAATTGTATGCCCTGCTCCTCTTCTGAATTTACCCTGAAGGCACATACATAGGAATCGAATGAGTAACTGACAGTATGCTTTTCATGAAGTGGAGCCCTGTTCGACTCACTCCCATTCCCCAGCGATAAAGGCATTATTGCGCATGGAGAAAGAGTGATTAAGCCCATCAGAGCACCCAGGAACTGAGACTGAAAAGAGATTTACATATTTGTCTTGTTCATTCTCAAGAGCACTGAGAAGAAGAGAGAAAGTGTTCGTGTCATGAAGAAAGTGAAGAAGGTTCAGCACGTCAAAATGGTGGAAGCAGGGAGTAACCCCAACAAGTTTAGAAAGGGATGCTTTGTGTGTGGGGGAAACAGGAAGCAGTACTTTGCCCAGGAAGCTGCAAACATCTGGAATTAATCCACCCTAGAGACGGTAGGGAGGCAAACAAAAATTGGTTCAAGGAGGGTTTTGATAATTTCAGGGGTGGGAGAGTCACAGTGATTATTAAGGGAAGCTGGGGATGTTTGGCACTTATGCCTAACCACCTGAGGTTGGAGCCTTGGAGCACCAGCATGCTTTCCCAGCAAGCCTGCAGACAGGGCAGACCAAGGCTTGGGCTGGACTGACCACTCATCCAACCCGGCTTGGCACCGCTCCTGCTTCCTGTATCACTGACCTCAAGCCTGGGGGACCCTGGTTCTGATAATGATAGGGAAGCGGGACTCAGAGTGGGAGCTGCTGAGCCGGTGGCGCCACCCTCTGAACTGATCACATGTTCTCTTCCCCCACTACTCACGTATGTGCCAAGCTCTAGTGCCCAAGAAAGGCTGTGAATGTCCTTGTCCATGGGCTTGAGCACTATCTGACTTTACTTTCTTCAGACAAGTCTCCTTATCTCAGCAGGAAGAGGCTCATGTTTACATGGATATCATTTATGGGCAAGGGCCAGATATGAGGTTTCTATGTTCAGTGTCGAAGGTAGGGACACGGAAGCAGTTAAGAAAAATCTGATAATAGTGAAGAGAAGGCACTAAGGATAGAGGCAAAAGAAATAAAGAGCAGTGGTCATAATGGTGGCGTTGACGAGTGAGAATAAGACATGGAAGTAACAGTGGAGAAGACAGAAGTGGAAGCGATAATAATGGAGGTGGTGACGGTAGAAGTGGGAGGGAAGATAATGGAGCAGTAGTGGGGGTGAAGAAGGAGATGAAGTCAGTGGAAGTAAAATTAGACGTGATGATAATTGTGTGGAGGAAGTGATAGTGAAGGTAACAGAGCATTGGTGGTGGAAGTGGTAGTGGAAGTTGTGAACCAGTGAAGGTAGAGGTGATGTAGGAGATGAAGATAAAGGTGGAGGTGCTGGTGGTGGCGATGATAGTGGTGTTAGTTAGTGAAGGTGAGGAACAGGGGTGGTGGAGGTGACGAAGGCACTGGAGGTGGTGGCGGAGGTGATGGTTAACGGAAGCAAACACTGCAGTGAAGGTGAGGAATAAAGAAGAAGGAAGTCATTTGTGAGCTGCAGCAGTCAGGGAGGGATTCCTGGAATGTGTGAGTCTTGAACCAGAATTTACAGACTTGTAAAATTTAGAGAGGAGAGAGTAGGACATTCCAAGCCAGGGAAATGTTAGTGAGAATTTGCAGGGAAAGAATACACAGGTTGTATTTGTGGGGCAGTGAGGGGAGGATGAACATTGGGCTGGTGTGGGAAATGAAGTGGAGCAAGGAGAGAACACCTAGGCAAAGAAGTTCAGACTCTGGGTGGAAAGCCCCAGGAGCCTTGAGCAAGGATGGACTGTTAGGAAAGAAGATGTGCTGTGGACAGTCTGGAAATGGTGAGCAGCCAGCTGGAGGTGGGACATCCAGCTCGGAGACTGTGGAACCCATGGGGAGCGCAGTGAAGAGGTGCCACGTGCCAGCAGTGCAGGAGGGTGGCTCAAGCTAGGAGGCTCATTTTACCCTAAATCTTAGCTGATATGTGCCTTATTTCCTGAGATCCAGGTTCCAGCAACCAGCTCTCCCTTAACGCCAGAGGAATCAGGATGCATTTTGTCTGGTCCGACCCTTTGTCAGGCCAGACTGTGGTGGTGTACTGCAGCCAACTCGCATGGGCCTATGAGAGCTGTTTTTATGAGAATGTCTTCTCAACTTTGAGTTCAGTAACATCACGTTGGTAGTTTTAAATCAGCCATGGTGAGCGTATTGATACGACGGAGATTGGCAAATGCTACAAACTGGCTTTTCTTTTCCTGGCGATCCAGTTGTTAAACATTTAACAACACACCAATGATTGCACCCCAGGAGCCCCAACA
Organism: Neophocaena asiaeorientalis asiaeorientalis; assembly: GCF_003031525.2. NCBI lineage: Eukaryota > Metazoa > Chordata > Mammalia > Artiodactyla > Phocoenidae > Neophocaena > Neophocaena asiaeorientalis. Next base: position 3,013,356 of record NW_020175400.1, on the reverse strand, counting down.
TGAGCAGGAATGATACTCACCATGCTAGGCCTGGGAGCATAGTGCATCCCTGCATTCTAATGTCATCTATGGTATGTTTCAAACCTAGCCTGTATTACAGTAATTTTGAACCCCCAATAGGGAAACTCATTAGGCCTGTATTTTTTCCCCCAATTTTTATTATGAAAAAAATACAAATGTGCAGAAAAGTTGAAAAACTAGTACAATGAATATGTATATACTCTATGAATACACACTCAAATTTCCCTCAATTGTCCCAAGAACGACTTTTTCTGTTTTCTCTCCCAAACAAGGATCCAATTAAAGTTCCCCCATTGCATTTGGCTGTTTTGCTCTTTAGTCTCTTTTAATCTAGAGCAGGGAATCTAGATTTTTCAGCAAAGGGCCAGATAGTATTTAAATATTTTATGTTTTTCAGGCCAAGAAGAAAAATCAAGGTAGGTACTTAGATTAACAACCGTTTAAAAATATAAAAGCCATTCTTAGCTTGTAGCTGTTAAAAAAAAAAAAAAAAAAAAAAAAGCAGTAGGCTAGATTTGTCCTGTGGGCCATAGGTTACCAACCTCTGATCTAGAGCTCTCTCTCCACATTTTGTCCCCCGTGACCAAGGATGTATGACTTGTGCAATTGTATTCAGGAGGACCCAGTGCTTGGTTTGATGTCCTGCTATTGCTCTCCTGAAATTCTTAATTTCTCCTGAAATTTTAGCTTTGAACTCGTGTTTTATAAGTGAAGTCTGAGAGGACAATGTGTACGAGCAGAGGAAAAATGCACAATATGTGTGTCTGCCGTCATTCTGCCACCCTTCTGTGTATAGTCCCCAATAGCCCACAAGCACACAATTCCAGTGAACCCATAATGTATGTTACATCTACGACAGAGTAAGTGGGGCACTTTCGTTCGAACCAGAGGCTTTCTTCAGATGCAGAACAAAGGCAAGAGGGTTCTAAGAGACACACGTGACCAAGGAATCCTATCATATCCTTCCTTACTCACCTTAATTCCTTGTAACATGCTTTCCTGTAACTTACCTGAAAATGATGACATATAAGGAAAGGGAAAGACAGAGCAATCTTTTCCTTCCCGGACTTACTTAATTATAAGTACATGGAAGGTAGAGAGTGTTGGCAAAGTGTATCAAGAAGCAAAATAGAGACTTCCCTGGTGGTCCCGGGGTAAAGAATCCGCCTTCCAATGCAGGGGACATGGGTTCGATCCCTGGTCAGGGAACTAAGATCCCACGTGCCGCGGGGCAACTAAGTCTGCGTGCCACAACTACTGAGTTCACGCGCCTCAACAAAGATCTCGTGTGCAGCAACTAAGACCCGATGCAGCCAAAAAAAAAAAGAAATGAAATAAAAGCAGCTGTTATTTTTGTGCTGCAATCCCACTCTTCTGGTAATAACCAAATACACATGTATGTACAAACTATGAACTACACGTTGTATCATTTTGGTGATTCCACATATGAATTAAGTACTTTTTAATTTGTGGTTAAAAGTGGCATTGCACAAAATGAAGATGGATGAGAAAATTCATGCTAATAATGCTCATTCCTCTTTACTTGAAATGTCATTAAATAGCAAATTTTAAATATGATCAATCAAGAGAGGGACCATAGAAGAAGGAAAAAACTTTATATTACAGTGTCCTTAAAAGCATTTTGTTCTTTGCTCTTTTAACAAGGGGCCTCACATGTCCCTTTGCACTTGATCCCATAAATTATGTAGCCAGACCCATAATATTGGCTCTTTGAAGAGTCTAAGCTTTGTAGAAGTTCCCACATTGCCTGACTGTGTCCACATGGTGTTGTGCCACTTGTTCTTCAATCTCCATGTTTCTTACAAATTAGAAGTGAGGATTAGATGCTTGAGTAGATTCAGGTTAAACAAATTTTTGTAATAATTCAGGTTAAACAAGTTTCCTAAGTGATTTTGTGTTCTTTACATTGCATCACACCAGAAGGCGTATATTATCAGGTTGCCTCACTCTGAGTGATGCTATTTGATCTTCGGATTATGGTGATGCCCTCCAGGTATTTCCATCCTAAAGGTATGCTTTTCTCTTTGAAATAAGTAATTTTGTGGAGTGCTATTTTGACACTGGGCAGTTCCCCACTGACCTTTCACCTAATGATTTTGGCATCCATTGCCGATCTTTGCCTATATCAATTGCTACACTGGAGCTTGTGAAATGTTTTTCTAATTCTATCACTCTTTTTACATGTACAAGTAGACTTTCTTCAGTTTAAAAGAGACAGAGCTTTCCCTCCTCCCCTGCTCACCCGCTCACGCATGCGCTCTCTCTCTCTCTATTTGCGGGGGGCGGCGGGAGTCTCTTAGGACTCTTTAATTCTTAGTATTACAATTAATGACCATCATTATTTTTATGATTTGGCTCAAACTGGGCCACGTTTATTTAGAAGAAGGCCCTTCAATTTGGTTCCTGTGTTTTTTGACATAACTTCCATTCATCTTTGAGTGCCGCCTTGCTTTCTGACACAAAAGATGTTCCAGGCTGATCTTGTATTTTTCCTGCTCCAGAGCTGGGCTCAGCCAAGATCCAAGGCACCATAGTGTTTAAAAACCAAGATCTGGGCACTAGGTATGCTCATCGCCACTGGGGTGTCACTGCTTTAAGTGCTTAAAGACGTAGATAGAAAATAAACCTTTAAAAGCCATGCGTCTATATTACAATTTTTAATGCAAATTTAATATTGCAAGTTTTTTTCTAATTTCTTTTATTTTTATATTTGTATCTCTTTTCTCTTATATTGAAAATCTTGGTTCCTAATAAAATTAATATATTTTCTTTTTTGCTTTATTTCACAAAAATAAAATCGCTTCAAAATTACACTACTATTACTAACTTCTAACAATAAGCCTACTAAGTGAAATTTTAACTTTCTTTGCAGTTGTTTTTCTCCTTAAAATATATTCTACTCTAGTCAGAAATCTATGTTAAAAAGTTGTTTGAAATAATTATTTTCTCCATGAAGTAATATTATCAATTTAACATGGAGTTAGGTTCATCTGTTTCTGTTTCTGTTCAGTTTTAGAGTATATTTTTTCCTTTTATTTAATTTTGCTTTCAAATACATAAAACATTTACATTCAAAAGTTAAAAGTATATAAAATGATGTACTCAGAAAAGTCTATCATCCTTATCTTCTACCCCCGGTTCATCAGCAGCCCATCCCCACTGAATATGTAAGTATCTTCTCTAGTTTCTGTTTTGCAAACAGTATCTAATTACTATTTTCAATTCTTTCTTACACAAAAGGTAACACTATATATTCTGTTTGGCCTCCTGCTTTCTTCACTTAACAGTATATCCTAGAAATCAGCATACACGTATTCACAGAGATTTTTCCTCATTCCTTTTTTAGACCTGCCTGGTATTCACTACCTGGACATACCAGAGTTTATTCAACAAGCCCCCTTTTGTTGGACATTTGGGTTCTTCCTATCTTTTGTTTTTACAAATAATGGCACAGTGAATAACCATGTACTTATTTGTTGAGCTGTATCTTCAGGGTAGATTCCTGGCTAGTGCCAGGTCAAAGGGTAACTACATGTGCCACTTAGGTACTGCCAACTTCCCCTCCATTCTGCCCTCTCATAGCGATGCATAAGACAGCACAGCCTCAGAGTGAATTGTCAATTTAATACATGAGAGATGATAGTTCAATGAAGTTTTTGGTTTTTTTTGCGGTACGTGGGCCCCTCACTGTTGTGGTCTCTCCCATTGCGGAGCACAGGCTCCGGATGCGCAGGCCCAGCGGCCATGGCTCACCAGCCCAGCCGCTCCGCGGCATGTGGGATCTTCCCAAACCGGGGCACAAACCCGTGTCCCCTGCATCGGCAGGCAGACTCTCAACCACTGCGCCACCAGGGAAGCCCTCAATGAAGTTTTAATGTGCATTTCTCTGACTGCTTATGAAACTGAACACAGTTTCATATGTTTAAGAACCATTTGCCTTTCTTTTATCTATGAACTGTCTGCGTGTGTCATTTACCCATTCACCTGTTAGGTTTTTTGCACTTTTTCTTCTCAATTTCACAGAGCTCTTTATATGGCATCACTTTACCTGTAATATAGATTGCAAATATTTCCCCCCCAGTGTGTCATTTGTCTTTTGACTCTATGCTGTGTCCTGAGGGTGTTTGTTCTTTGGGGAAGGAGGAAGGCAAGAGGAAAAAGACAGCAGTACTTCCCCAGCTGTGTCCTCAGGATTTTAGGCCACTTCTCTCCCTTAACAGGCCAAAAAACATCCCGAATCAGGTGTGTAAATGCCCAGGAGTTCGTGAGACAGGGAGCCATGGAGATCAGCTACCATGAGTGTGGGGATGGCTACCACACTTACTGCCCTCAAGAGCTCGGGGAGCCAACAGTCGGAGGTGAGGCAGCCCTCAGGGAGAGGCCAGGGGTCAGGCCCAGCCAGGCTGGGTTTGTACAGACGCTGTGAAATTCCTCCTGAGCTCAGCAGGACGTGGCATTTGGACTCTGGGTGAGCAGAGCATTCCAGACCCCTCCCAGAATGAGGCATGAGGGAGACCAGTCATGAGAGGGAAGGGACAGGACCCTGAGTCAGTCCTTCTGAGTATGACCCCTGCTGTCTCACCCAGGCTGTGAGACCTTCCTGCACCTGGAAGAAGAGAAAAACACCCAAGATCCCAATTCTAGGACTTGGGGAAGTTAGGACTCCCAGCTGCCTTCCTTTGTGTTCACGAAACATGAAAACTAATACTACAACTGATAATAGTAAGTGTTAATATATACTGGCATTTACCCAACTCATAGTTTGAACTCTGAAATTTCCATTTTTGTGGGCCAAAAATCGTTGGATATCAGCAATTTCATATGGCTCAACTGGAAGTGTACCGGGAATGTTCTAAGTGCTTTTTATATCTCATCTGGTTTGATTCTTCTAATTCTACGAGGTAAATACTCATCTGAGGAAACCGAGGCTCGGAGAAGCAAGCCTCGCAGTCATCACCTGCCTCCTCTCTTGTCTGATCTGTCTGAGAGATTTCTCCCAAACCAGAGCTCATTCACTGCCAGAAACTAAAATAAGCCAGGGAATTCACACCCCCTCAGGCAACCCTCAACCAACAGAAGACAGGGGTGGATGGATTCATGCTCCAACCTCCTATCCTGGGCAGTAGAGAAGAGCACAAGTCTGAGGCATGTTCCATGTGGTTTCTCAGAGGGCCGGCGGTGAGATGGAACCTCAGTTGCCCAATCTGTAACCTGCCTATTAATATACCTTTATGGGACTTCCCTGGTGGCGCAGTGGTTAAGAATCCACCTGCCAATGCAAGGGACACGGGTTCGAGCCCTGGTCCGGGAAGATACCACATGCCACGGAACAGCAAAGCCCGTGCACCACAACTACTGAGCCTGCGCTCTAGAGCCCGTGAGCCTAGAGCCCGTGCTCCACAACAGGAGAAGCCACTGCAATGAGAAGCCTGCGCACCACAACGAAGAGTAGCCCTCACTCGCCACAACTAGAGAAAGCCCGCGTGCAGCAACAAAGACCCAACGCAGCCAAAAGTAAATAAATAAATAAAAATTTTAAAATGTACCTTTATGGACTTTCCTCTTTTCCTTGTCTCACCTTCCCCACTCCCTTGCTAGGATGACCTGTCAAATAAACTGCCTGCAGCCCAGTACTTGCCTCGTGGTATGCTCTGGGGGGAGCTCAGAAGACATTTGGTTTCTGGTTCTGACTCTACTTGTTAATGATATGACACTTGCTCTGGGTCTCAGTTTCCCTGCTGGAAAATGGGGCTATCATCTCTGCACACTTCATGGTGGAGAATAGGTATGAGACAATGATTTCATTGAGACAAAGTCCGTGAGAGTGTCCTGCACGGCAGAGGAGCCAACATGAAGGATGTGTAGTATCACTATTACTTTTGCCAGAGAGACAGCAAATTGGGAGCCAGGGAATAAACATATTCAAGTACATCAGCAAAAATTAAAATAATAGGCATTTTCCCTTCCCTTTCAGTCCTTTCTTCAGGACTGGAAGTGGTCAGTTCCTTGGGTTCTTGTGCCAACTTCTGACCTAGCCAGCTGTTTTCTGCATTTTTAATAGGCCCACGATGGCCAGGATCGTGGCAACTTTAGTCCCACCAACCTATGAGTGGGGTTGTTGTCCTTCTGAATAATCTCTTTAAGAAGAGAAAGGAGGATTGATATTCGTTGAGTCACTTCTCTGCTGAAGGCTTTACATAAATTATCTTTTTTAGTAATCATAATAGCACTGCCAAATTGGTCTCAATAGCTCCCCTTTACAGATAAGCAAACCGATGCTCAGAGGTTAGTGCCTAAGGTCTGTCACTCAGCAAGAAGTGGGAGAGCAGGGGTGCAAACCCAAGTCTGTCCGCCTCCCAAAGCCCATGCTCCCCCAACATTGGATATGCTCCCGCTCAGGAAGTCCCACTGTAACTTCCTGGAAGGGCTGTGATGATAAAGCAAGATAATTAATCCATGTAAAGTTCTTAGCCTCATGCCTAGTACATTAAGAGTGTTCAGTAAACACTGGCGATTGCTATCCTTTCCAGGAAAGCCCTGGCTGATTCCCCATCCTTCCTGTGTGTGGTTAGGGCTCCCTTGTCTCTGCTTCCCTAGCATCCCCAGGCTGCCTGTCATTGTGCTTAACCGCTGGGCATTGTCATTTTCTGCTACCTTATACCAGGCATGAGCTGTGCTCCCTGAGGGCTGGCATCATTCCCGGACCATGTGGGTCAGGGGGCCTCTTAGAAGGATGACCAGTTGGTCACTGTGCTGGCCAACCTGCTGATTACTCCTAGCAAACCATGAACACTTTCAGGATATTCTCATCCCCAAGCAACAAGAACAATGCCTGGCTCATAGTAAGCAATGGGCGAATGAGCTCCGAATGACTACTAGCTACTTTTAATTGGAAAACACCCACCATCTTCACTGAGAAAATTCAGGGTCATTTGGAGAAGGGGCTGGGAGTAGTTCCTCAAATAGTGGTGGCCTCACTGGATATGTGAGTATCCAGCCTCCCCGGGGAGCAAACTCATTTGCATGGATAAATTCTGATCTGTGGTTTTCCAAATCAGTGCTTCTTTGTGTCCTTCATCGTGCTGTGCACACAGTAGGAGCTCAATAAATAGGTGTTTATTTATTGAAGTACTCCAGAGCCCCTGAATTCACAAACAGAAACCAGAATCTGAGTCTCCTCCCTTGTGGGCCAGGCCTTGGTCCATCTGGGCAGACAGATGATCATTCACCAGCCTGTTCCCTCTGGAATACTGTCCTGGCTCCAAGCAGGGCTGCTGAAAAGGGGCCATTCTCTCATCTCAGAAGGGCCTCAGACACTTCACAGTGGGGATTTTTTCTCAACTGCCTCACTTGACCTTTGGGCCTAACGTGCAGTGGGCAAAGCCCAGGGAGGCCTGCAACAAGTGGCCTTCCTTCCACCAGCCTACGACCTACTCTGATCTCTTGGACTCTCAATTTGGCACTTTTGGGGGCTTCCTGGAAACCTAGAAGATCATAGAAGACCGCAACATTTCTCTCCTTTCCTCTGGGTTGGGTTCTGGTCTCCATCAGAAGTTGGGAGGCTCCTTCTTATGGCCACAGCACCTGAGCCACCACCCTGTCCCTTTCCCTGTCTCCCTCCAACATGGCAAGGGTTCATGGCATTCAGTTATCCTAAATTGTATCAAAAGTCCCGACTGACCAGCATGAGGATTTCAGTGAGCCTGGACAATCACAGCACACCATCCCCCAGGACTGTGGCTCCATCTCTGCTGACTGGCGTGTTCGTGCTGGGGAAGGGAAGGTGCTGTTGGTCACTGTCCCAGGAACTCATGTTCCATCGAGTCAGCCAGGGAGGTGGGGTGGGCGGGGGGTGGCTAGAGGAGAAGGTGGGGCACCATACGAACGTGTGTTGGGGGAAAAGAGAATGATCTAACAGGAGACGGTCTGGGGTCTCCTGAGAGGTCCATGCCAACTGGTCTCAACTCTTGCTTTTGGTATCTCACCCCAAACTTCTAGCATTTTCATAACATCATTTATTAGAGACCACACAGGGCACAGCACTGTGATTCCTAAGGTCTCTGTAATAGTCAAGGGTATAGGTCCTGGGGACTGGGAGGCCTGTGTTCAAATTCCCATTTACCAGGTGACCTTGGCCAAGTCAGGAACTATTCTTAGTGTCAGTTTTCTCATCTGTCAAGGTAATAATACTTCTTACCTTGTAAGATTGGGATAAGGAAAGCTCAGGACCTAGCACATAGTGAATGCTGAGCAAGCATCAGTTACCATAGTTATCAAGTGCTAAGACAGAGGGGCACACAGGCAGCAACACATTGTCCTATTTGCCTGAAGCTAGGGGCAGGTGAGAAACATCATGTGAGATGGCACTGACAAGAACAGACCGGAAGTCATGCTAAAGCTGTGGCCGGTGGGAAGTTTATACTTAATTCAGTGGTCATGGGAGCCATTGAACAAGGTGAAAATGGACAGTTTATAGACAGAAGAAGATTCAGCCTATGGTCTCGTCACCAATGTCCTTGTGTTCAGATCTTGCCTAGCACACTCCCCCCAAACTCCCACCCTCACCCCCAGCCTACACAGCAAACAGGTCAGCCTTGCATTTGAGGATCACAGCTTTCTTCTTTCCTGCCCTCTGGATGTGACCATGAAATCTTGCTTGAATTTGCTGAGTAAAAATAACAGGACTCAGTGAGAAATAGCAGGTCTGCACTTGTTTCTAACCAGACCCTGGTTTGATTTAATGCTGATCTAGTGTGGTGCCTAGTTTTCACACATGTTTCTTCTCACTTCCCTGGAATTTCCTTTTTTTTTTTTAACTCCCCACAGTGCTCTTTGCCAGTCACCAATAAGCAGATCCTTAGCAAAAAGCTGCACAGGACTGGCAGTCTGTCCTGTGGACCCGTTATGTTGAATCTGTAGGTAGGGGAAGCTAAGGCCAGCAGGGAGTGATCTGCCAAAGTCAATGTAATAGTGGTGAAGGAATAGGTTTTGGAGTCAGGCCACAGCACCCCTGAGGGCAGAGACTAGGTCTGCCTTGTTCTCTGATGTATTCCCAGCACCTGGAATAGTGCCTGGCACACAGCAGGTGCTCAATAAATGGATGCTAAGTAGAGAAGTGAGTGGAGGGATGGATGCCCATCATCATGAGAGGTGCAAGTGTAAGGAATGCCATGCAGGGTCAGGGGTCAGGGGACTCCGGCTCCAGCCTTGCTGCCATTTATTTGCCAGGCTTTGGAAAAGATCAGTCACTCCTGGTGTATGGTGGGCAGTGGGTGATAAGGGTGTACTGAAGGGATGGGGCAGGCAGGCAGGGCTGTGCTGGCAGATCCACCTCTGAGGATGAGTCTGGCCAAGGCACGCTCAGAGTTGTATGCTCTGTGAAAACAGCCCAGGGGAAGGCACCCAGCGCCTGTGCCTGCCTCCACCGCACCACCACCCCAGCACCCCCATCATGCCCACTGACCGGTGACGGTGACAAGGGCACATTTACTGCCTCCGTAGGTGGCGAATGCCTATGACTCACAGCTCGAGAAACCCCACCGGCTGGGTTCAATCAGGGCCTGGGCCTGGCCTTTCTTGGCAGAGCAGAGCCCAAGGCTGGGGCCCAGGCTCCCTGGCAGAGCGTGTCTACCCACCACCCCCCCCCGCCACCCCCGCGCCAACCCCCTCCAGGAGTCTGCGGCAGGCAGCACGTCCCCTTCCCGGCGTGGTCAGGACACTCGGCTCCGCGCGCGGGCCAGAGAGGACCCCGGGAGGTCTGGGCCCAGGGCATGCATCCGAGGCCGCCAAACAAGGGCGGGCTTTGTGCCGCGGGCAGGCGGCAGGACGGCTAGTCCCTGTGCCCCTCCCGGCCCCGGTCCCGCCGCTACCGCCGGATTCCTGCGGCCGCAGCGCCTTGGCAGCTCCGCGGCCGCGGCGGCGGCGGCGGCGGCGGCGGGCGGGCAGGCGGCGATTTTAGCCTCGTTCCCTCTCCCTCCCCTCCCACTTCTGGAGAAAAGTTCCAGAGCACAGGGAAGCGCCCAGACCTCCGGGGGACGCAAAGCTGCCACGGAGTCCAGGGATTGTAGCGATTTGAGCACAAGCTGGTTTTTCACCGAGCAGGCGCTAAGGCAAACACAGGGCCAGCCCACTTGGCTGTTCTCTGCACTAGAAGGGCGAAAAGTACGTCCAGTGCGGGGGAAGGGGGGTGTCCAAGGGCTCCTCCCTCCTAGCCCCAAGGCCTGCTTCCCCAAGACCCTCTGGAGTAGCGGCGGGTCTGCAAAACAGAGACACCGAGTGTCTTGCTCTCTCTGAGCCGTGCCTGGTTCTGCTGCGGGGAGTCTGAGTGCAGAGTCCACTACACGGACAGCAGGTGGGAGGGAGGAAGGTTTCCCTGGCTCTCACCCCAAGATCCCAGTCCCAAGCCACACCCACCCGGTGCTCCCAGGACCCGGGCAGCAGCCTACCCGATCCTCTGCCTCTCTCTTGCACCTGACTGGGGTTCTGCCTGACGCCTGACCACCCCTACTCCCGGGGTTGTCATTGTGACCTTGGGAAGGGAGTTGTTGGAATGGTCTCTGAGCATTCTTATACTCTGCTGGAAAACGTCCACACAAAAGAGTGTGATATTTCAGGAGGCAAGGCCTTTAAAAATGGTTCTTCCTTCTGATCAGCAATTTCAAGGAATTTATCCTAAGGGAGGAGTTATATCCGGGCACAAAGATGTTCACTGCGACATTACTTATAACAAAGCAATTGGAAACAAATTCATGGCCAACAGTAGACTTTATATAGACATCACATGGCATAGACATGAGAAAAATTGTCACGATATATTTAAGTGGAGAAAATGTAAGATACAAAACTGGATGTTTTCAGTTTAAGAGCTCTGATAGGTCTGGAGGAAGCCAGGGTTCTGAATATTCACAGCTGAGAGCTAAAATAAAGCGAATCCAAGATTTCCAAATATGCACCCATGCAGAATAACGTATAGCACAGGGTTTTCTTGACCACCAAATGAAATCACACTAGCCAGCATTCACCAAATGCTTACGATGTAGAGGGAAATTTTTAAAAACAAGATAAGAATGATAGAAAAAGGGAAGAGGGGGTAAAAAAAAAAGCACAGGAAAAGCAAGGTGAAGAGAAAGCATACAGTAAGATGATAAAAATAATAACTATATTAGGAATTATTACAACTGGTAAAAGTCTAAAATCAACACTTAAAAGTTTGCCAAATTTGGTTTTAAAAATGTGTGTCCAAATCAAAAAGTGATAGAAATTTATAAATTCACAACTATATGTGCAAGATTTACAGGAGAAACAGTCAAAATATGAAGCAGAAAGGTTGAAAATAAGACTGAAAAAGATATACCAAGAAATACTAATCCCACCCCCGCCAAAAAACCCAGCTGCTATGGCTATATTAAACTTTAAAGAGAAAAAGCATTATTGAGACTATCAATAACTGCATAATTATAAAAGGAGTAATTCACCAGAAAGCTATAACAACTATAATGACATAAGTTGAGTGTCCAAATTTATAAAACAATAAGTGATAGAATTACAAGGAGAAATTTATAAATCCTCAATAATAATGGCAGATTTATTATACTTCTTTCAGTAACTGATATATCAAGCAGACAAAAATTTAGTCTGGACAGTATATTTAAATTATACAATTAAGTTTAATCTACGAACATTTTTGGAACTATGTATCCAATACTTAGAAATATTTTCAGTAACACATACCACATTTGCAAACATTTATTATTTACTAGGTACAAAGCAAATCGTGATAAAAACCACAATCAGCTGCATATGCCCTGAATGTAATGCAATTAAGAGAGAAATCAAGAATCAAAAGATGTAATACTTTTGTAATACTGTAATAAATAAATAAATAAATACTGTAATAAATAAATACTGTAATAAATGTAATACTGTAAATTTTTTAGAAAATTTGAAACAAACTTCTGGATGGATTACAGAAAAATTAAAATGGGAAATTAGAAATTATTTAAAATGGAATGACATTGAAAATATTATGTATCAAAACTTATGGGATGCCTTTCTCCTTCACTTCCCTTCCTGACCCATTCAATTTTAAGCTATCAGGTGGACAAAGCAAGATAGGTGCCCACTGAGAGGGGTAACCTGGAACCCGTGTCACAGCCCAAGTGGAATGAGGAGCATGTCCATGCAGTGGGGCGGTGTGTGTGGGGAGTAAGAGCCTCAGCCAGGAGAGGAGGGCGTCTGTGCAAGGAAGCAGCCTGGTGTGGGGTGTTGAAGCCCAAAGCTGGTGAGGACTGCATCCACCAGGCTAGGGGCTGCCTGAGGGGAGGTGCTGGGGTCCCAGCAGGCTGAGGAGGGCAGCCACACAGAGCGGCAGACTAGTGCCAGGTGTCAGAACCCAAGCTGGGTAAGGAGGGTACCCACAGACATCACACAAATGCTTCCAATTCCAATCCAGCATCAAGGGTTCATTCTAGTTATCTCCCTCTCCATTGATGTAACTCCTTTGCCAATAGTGAGAAATCTGGCTCCCATTATCCTTGACATAGTGACACATTTGATCCATCCCCCTTGAAACCAACCTCTTGCTCCTGCTGCCACCTCTCTCCTAAGCAGACAGGTAGCCTTCTTACCCTGGTTGGTCTCTGCTGCTCCATGACAAATTTTTTATACTTTACATGAAACTTTTCTATAAGTTGGAGATTATGTTTAAAAATTCATTTTAGGGCTTCCCTGGTGGTGCAGTGGTTAAGAATCTGCCTGCCAATGCAAGGGACACGGGTTTGATCCTTGGCTCGGGAAGATCCCACATGCCGCGGAGCAACTAAGCCCGTGTGCCACAAACTACTGAGCCTGAGCTCTAGAGCCCGTGAGCCACAACTACTGAGCCCACGTGCCACAACTGCTGAAGCCTGTGTGCCTAGAGCCTGTGCTCTGCAACAAGAGAAGCCACGACAATGAGAAGCCTCCACTCGCCACAACTAGAGAAAGCCTGCGCTCAACAATGAAGACCCAACACAGCCATAAATAAATAAATAAATTTTTTAAAAATTTCATTTAAAAAGCCTTACAGGATGCAGCTAAAGCAGTACAGGGAGATTTTGTAGCCTTAAATTCTTATATAAGAAAAGCAGACTGAAAACTAATCAGCAAAGTACCCAAGACATTTAAGAAAGGAAAACAGAGTAAACCTGAAGGAAGGAAATAATAAAGATAAGTGTTGGCAATGTCATAAGTTCATGTCAATGCTTCTACATCTATGGAGAGAGTGTAACTGGATACAACCAATTTGGAAAACAATTTTCCTCACCGAGTAAAGTTTAAGATGAGCGGGAAAAAAAGATGTGCTTAACCTATGACCCAACAATTCCACTCTCAGAAACTTCTCCATATGCCCCCAAGGGACAGTACAAGAATGCTAGTTCAGTGCCATTTGTAACAGACCAAAAAAAAGAAAACAAATGAAATGTCCCTTGATAGAATGTATAAATAAATCATGATCTATTCATAAAATGAAATACTGTGGATCACTAAATGAATGAACTACAGCTACACTAATCACAGATGAATTTCAAAACCATAGCAATGAGCAACAATAACTAGTGACAGAAGAATTCATATTTCTGAAAATATTTCAGGAAAATGTAGAATAACATATTTATCCTATGTTTGGGGCTGGGAAGAATGTCCTAAATAAGACATAAAAGACATGTAAACCATAATGTGAAAGACTGATAAAAATGATAATATTAAAATTAAAACTTCCTATATGACAAGACACTATTAAAAAAAAGAGAGAGAGAAAGACAAGCCACAGGCTGGGAGAAGATATTTGCAGCAGATTTAACTGACATGGATTGGTCCCAGAATTTGTAAAAGACTTCTTAAATATCAACAAAAGTCAAGCTCAATAGTAAAGAATGAGCAAAGGATACGGAGATCCAATTTAAAGAAGAGGAAGGTGGAATGACTAACAAACTTGATAAGATGCTCTACGCTCTGGAGATGGGGGCATGCAAATTAAAACTCTAATCTTACACCTCAGCTCCCCGCCCCGGGCGCTCCACACCATGCTCACCATTCTGCCGCTGTCACCACTCATCTGAACCACTCATCTTCAGTGCTGACCACACCTTGATGCTGTCAACTGCCCCTGCTAGTTGCCAGAGCTCACCTCCTAGGTGCCCGGTGGTGCACTCTCTTAGAGCTGTTCAGGTCCCCAGGGGTTAGACACGCACAGCCCCTTCTTCCCCAGTCCACATATGCATTTCCAGGGGGATCGGGCCCAGGCAAGTTCGAGTCACAGCCAAATACTGTGAGTAATGAAATGCTGGTCCCCTTCAATCCTCAACCCCTCTGCTGAGTCAGTCTCACCATGGCTTGTCCTCCTTTCCCTGTGGTGTCCTCCTTTCTCTTCCAGGTTCTCAAATATTCATCTCCCTTGCAATTAAATGTCTGTTGGCTTCTCCACCCCATTCCTGTGTGTCTGAACCCCTAAGTGTGGACACAGTTTGGGATCATTCCCAGTAGGCTACCCAGTCCCCATTAATATCAATGAATGCAAAACATATTTCATAGTACTATTTTTTTTCTGAGATAGGTAAAAATTGCTAATTTTTTCATCAAGGTAGAAAGTATAAACAATGAATTTTGGAGTAACCAAGGTATGGTGATGTCTCAAGCATGCCCTCCTGCTGAGAGACCTTTACTTCAGCCTCAGTATAACTAAGCATACCTGCCATGCCTGCATTATGCCTTTAGTAAGAAATTCAGGGATAAGAATAAAATCACTCAAGAAACACGTGCTTCTTATCTGGCTGTAAACGAAACCATGTCATGGAATTGGCAAGAATCAGCTGCCATGTCTCAGGAACGCAGAAGCTTCGCAGTCATCCAGTGCAAGCTTAACCCTCTACAACTCCTAACCTGGGGCCAATGAACTCTGCTTAATCTCTCCAGGGGATAGAGAGGTAAAGTCTGACAATACTAAGCATGGGTATCCCCAGCACAGAGCAGGAGAGACATGGCCAGCCACTGGACTCAATCAATATCTGCTGAGCAAATAAGTGCATTTTTCATTTACTGAAATATTTATTAAAAGCTTCATTTGAATGTGGTCATTGACCTGTAAGCTTTATTTTGTGACTTGGAATGATATTTCTATATATTTACATGAGGGTTACATTTAGAATCTAACCACCCTCAGAAAAATAGCTTTTTGTGAATCTAAAAATTCTCAAGCTTGTTGTTTCAATGACTGGAAACATTTTTCTAAACGGTTTCTTTAAAAGCAGGCATAAATCAGTACCACTTTATTGGCTACAAAAATACTGATGCAACTAAAGGATTAAAAGTTATTTGCAGATGGTAGCAGGCTAAATTTGTCCTTAAAATCTACTCATGTCACCAAATATGGGTTTCTCTATAGTACTGAAAAATAAAGTTATTTTTAAATATAATGTAACCCAAATGTCAACGGTCCTCTTGTCCTTCCTCATTCTTTCCCCTTCTATGAACTCTTCAGCAGTAGCTGAGAATAAAATTTCTCCATGTGGTTACAATAATATTGCATGAAATTTGGAAAATAAAACAAAAAAAATTACCGAACCAATGTAAGCATTTTTGTGGTTTTCTTTCTTACCTCTTTACTTTCTTTCCTTCCTTCTTTCTTTCTTTTCTTTGTTTTTTGTTGCTGTTTTTAATTTGCAAATATATTTGTATGTTCGTTACATGGTTTGTACATACATGTACATACATGATACATGCATTTTTGTGCCTCGTTCTGGAAAATGCCCTGTCCCCAGCTTGCAATGTCAAGTCTAGTTCCTTCCACCTTGTCTCTCTGAAATCTCTTCAAGGGCAGGGATCATATCTTTGCCTGTCTATAATCCTCTTGAGGGCACAGCACCTGGCACATTGCCATGTGCTCTCAATAATATTCACTGAAATCACCAAAGAGCAAAGAACACTCTAAGTTTTCAGAATTATGACTTACTGTGTTATGCATAGATTTCATAGCATTACGATGTGGAAGATACTGTTATTTTTCTCACTCAGTAAGTGAAAAAAATTCAGATTCAGAGAGCTTAAATAACCTGCCCCAGGTCACACAGTGACCTGACAAATGGCACAGCTAGGATTCACTCACAGGTCTAAAGTGTCGCAACCCCAAACTCCTGACCAGGTGGTATGATGAGTGTCTAGCAAATATAGAACCTTTAATGATGCCTCTATTCCAAAGTTGGAGAGCTTCCATTGTTAGAGAAAACCAAGTGTGCCTTTTGGTAGTCACTGGATTTGACTACCAAAGTAGTCACATCCACCCTGATCTTCTCTATCCAAGGATAGTTATCACTGTGTTTTTCAACCTTTCCTTCATATAGAAAGATTTCTAGCCTTCCTATCATTATCGATCTCTTCCAGAGGTGTTTTAGTCTGTGCATATATTTCTTCAAATAGGGTGCCAAAGACAAACAACAATCCAAAAATAAATTAAGAAAATAATCTCATTTACAATAGCTTCAAAAAAGAACAAAATCCTTAGGAATAATTTTAACTAAGGAGGCAAAAGACTTGTACATGGAAAACTACAAAATGTTGCTGAAATATATTAAAGAAGACACAAATAAACAGAAAGACATAACATGTTCATGGACTGGAAGATTTAATATTGTTAAAACGTCCATACCATCCAAAGCAACTTACAGATTCAAAGAAATTCCTATCAAAATCCTGATGGCATTTTTTAAATTTTATTTTATTATTTTTTTTGCAGTACGCAGGCCTCTCACTGTTGTGGCCTCTCCCGTTGCAGAGCACAGGCTCCGGATGCGAGGGCTCAGTGGCCATGGCTCACGGGCCTAGCCGCTCTGCGGCATGTGGGGTCTTCCCGGACCGGGGCACGAACCCGTGTCCCCTGTATTGGCAGGCAGACTCTCAACCACTGTGCCACCAGGGAAGCCCCTGATGGCATTTTTTACACAAATAGAAAAAGCAATCCTAAAATTCACATGCAACCACAAAGGAATCTGAATAGCCAAAACAATCTTGAGAAAGAAGAACAAAGCTGAAGGCCTCACACTTCCTGATTTCAAAACATATTACAAAGCTACTCTAATCAAAACAGTATGGTACTGGCATAAAGACAAACATGTATACCAATGGAGCAGGACAGAGAGCCCAGAAATAAACCCATGCATATACTATCAACTGATTTTCAACAAGGGTGCCAAGAATACCCAATGGGGAAAAGGTAATCTCTTCAACAAATGGTGCTAGAAAAACTGAATATCCAAATTTAAAAGAATGATATTGTACCCTTATCTTACACAAAACAAAAATAAACTCAAAATGAATTAAAGATTTAAACATAAGACCTGAAGCTATAAAACTCCTAGAAGAAACCATAGAGGACAAGCTTCATGATGTTGGTCTTGGCAATGATTTCTTGGATATGACACTAAAAGCACAGGCAATAAAAGCAAAAATAGACAAGTGGGACTACATCAAACTAAAGAGCTTCTGCACACCAAGGAAACCATCAATAGAGGGAAAAGGTAATCTACAAAATGGGAGGAAATATTTGCAAACCATATATCTGGTAAGAGATTAATATCTGGAATACATAAGGAACTCCTAAAACTGAATAACAAAAAACAAATAACCCAATTAAAAATTGGGCAAAGGATTTGAATAGATACTTCTCCAAAGAAGACATACAAATGGCCAACAAGCATATGAAAAAATGCTCAACATCACAAATCATCAGGGAAATGAAAATCAAAACCATAATGAAATATCACTTCACACCTGTAAGGATGGCTACTATTGAAAAGAAAAAAACAACGCAGAAAATAACATGTGTTGATGAGGTTGTGGAGAAATTGGAAACTTTGTGCACTGAATGTTAGGAATGTAAAGTGGTGCAGCAGCTATGGAAAACAGTATGAAGTCCCATTCCTGGATATTTATCAAAAAGAATTGAAATCAGGATTCCATAAAGATATTTTCATTCCCATGTTCAATGCAGGATTATTCACAATATCCAAGAGACTAAAGCAACCTAAATATCCATTGAGGGATGAATGGATAAAGAAATGGATTAAAAAAATGTGGTATATACGTAGAATGGAATATTATCCAGCTGTAAACAAAACAAACAAACAGAAACAACAACAAAAACCTTCTGTCATATGCATCCATGGATGAAGCTTGTGGACATTATGTTAACTGAAATAAGCCAGTCACTGAAGGACAAATACTGCATGATTCCACTTATATGCAGTGTCTAAAGTAATCAAACTCATGGAAGCACAGGGTAAAAGGGTAGTTGCCAGGGACCGAGGGGAGAGGGAAATAGGGAGTTGCTGTTCAATGGGTATAAAGTTTCAGTCATCTAAGAATAAAAAAAAGTCCTAGAAATTTGCTGAACATTGTGCTTATAGTTAACAATACTGCATTGCACACTTGGAATTTTGTGAAGATGGTAGATCTCATGTTATGTATATATGGGTATATTCAGCAATTTGGCCCTTTGACTTGAGAATTAAAAGTTCCTCTTTTCTTGCAGAAAAAGACTAATTGTTCTGCAGCCATAGTAAAAACGAAGCACCACAAAGACTTTAAAACCTGTTCCATTCACGGGCTTCACACCAGAATCCAAGCTTCTGAGAGTCAGCCAATGAATGACCCACACTTCCAGATAGCCAGCCAATCAGAAACAGTCCTATGCTTCTGTCAGCCAATCAGCAATAGTTGCACTTCAGTAACCACACCTCCACAGCTAAAGGTCAACCAGTCCCTAACATTCTCACTCCTGAAATTCCAGCTAATCCTTGAATTCCTTTGCTTTGTTTAGGAAGACTGTCTCAAGTTTTCCCTTGCTTCACAGAAAATAGATTCTGTTTCTTGTTTCAAGTTTTCAGGAGTGCCCTCTTGCCTTGGCATACCTACTAATTCCATCTTCTGGGAGTTTATCCTCAGAAAATAACCAGGAATGTGTGCAAAGATTTAGAATTAAAGGTGACATTGTTTAATATGGAGAAGCAGCTTGTGTGCAAAAGCATTTTTAGCTCTAAATTTTGATTCCTTCATCAAATGGAATAAATGTTAAGTAGTCATTAAAAATCATATTATAGCATATTATTTTATTGATATGGTATTGATATTTTATTGATATGTTCAAGATATGTTATGGGGAAAAAGCATATTACAATGCAGTATTTACCATATAACTGCAATTCTGTAAACTATTTAAGTATATATTTATACAAATAAAAGACAAGAAGGATATATATGAAGCCATTAATTATTATTATAGATGGCAGGATTATAGGCAATTTTCCTTTTCTCAATTTCAGCATTTTCCCCACTTTTCTGTATGGAAAATGTATTACTTTTGTAATTTAAGAGAAAAAGAGTGTTTGTTTTTTAAGTGGTATCCAGAACAGAGTACAATCTTCTGATAAGTGCAGAGAGCAAGACAGTACAAACAAATGCCCCCTTGATGATGCCAGACACTAACTCTGATCATATAACACGGCAGCTGCCTAATACTGTAGGCACATCTTGAGTTCAAGGTTAATTACATCCTCCTTGTCCTTTCCTCTTGGATATGCCCAACCATGATCTCAAGTGCAACTTGTTAAAACAGAGCTCATTTTCCTCTGGTTTCCCATCTGTGCCCAACTTTCCCACCCTCACCCATCTCTCTCTTTCTCTTTCACACACACACACACACACACACACACACACACACACACACACACAGAGTCCTTTCACCAAAGCAAGCTCTCCTTCAGTCCACAATCCTGAGTCCTCCCAAGCCTTCAGGCTCTTCCTCTCCTTGCACCCAGTCCATCACCAAGCTTTCCAGATCTTCCTCCAGAACACGCTGTGCATTTGCCCCCTTCTGCCAACACTCCACTTCAGTTTTTCCTATCTGATAAGATGTCTCAGACTGTCAACGTGAGAACCAAACCTTTCCCACAAATCAGTTTTGAATTATACATTGACATTTAAGAATTGAAAAACAACATAAAAATACAGATTTCTGTCCTTTCATTTAAAAAAAGAAGGCTATGCTGATGCTGAGAAGTATTTAGACACAAATGACCCTTTCCAGTTTTCCACAGTCTCCAGCATTCCCTATTGCATCTCTAACACTAAGAGTTCCAGGGGTCATCTAACATCAAAATTATTTGGTTTTCTTGCATAGTGCCTGTGAGCATTGGAGTGTGTGACTCCAACCTAGATTACTTGCAAGGAATTTTACTTTTAAAAGCCTTCAGGGCTTCCCTGGTGGCACAGTGGTTGAGAATCTGCCTGCTAATGCAGGGGACACGGGTTTGAGCCCTGGTCTGAGAAGATCTCACATGCCGCGGAGCGGCTGGGCCCGTGAGCCATGGCCGCTGAGCCTGCGCGTCTGGAGCCTGTGCTCCTCAACAAGAGAGGCCGCGATAGTGAGAGGCCCGCACACCGCGATGAAGAGTAGCCCCAGCTTGCCACAACTAGAGAAAGCCCTCACACAGAAACGAAGACCCAACACAGCAAAAATAAATTAATTAATTAATAAACCCCTACTCCCAACATCTTAAAAAAAAAAAAAAGCCTTCAAAATCTTTTTAGAGTAGGAACGTCTTCTATACATTTTTTTTTTTTTTGCTGTACGCGGGCCTCTCACTGTTGTGGCCTCTCCCGTTGCGGAGCACAGGCTCCAGACGCGCAGGCTCAGCGGCCATGGCTCACGGGCCCAGCCGCTCCGCGGCATGTGGGATCTTCCTGGACCGGGGCACGAACCCGTGTCCCCTGCATCGGCAGGCGGACTCTCAACCACTGCGCCACCAGGGAAGCCCTATACATTTTTAAAAATAGTATTTCCTCTTTGCTCTAATCAATTCCAAAATGATAAATCACCTAAGAATTGGTAATGTAGAAAAATGCATCCCGACTTTCTCTTTTCATCTTTGAACAAACAGGAAAAGGAAGACTGAGTTGACCACATAATGCAACATTTTGTTTCTTAAGTTGTCCTAGCTTGAAATGATCTAAATTTATTTTTAAAAACCATACACTTCAGCTTTTACCTATATGTTGTTATTTTAAAAGAATTATGTGTTTTATGGAAGGAAATAAACAAAGTACACTTGTTGCTTTCGTTGACATTCATGTCTCGTTTTTGGTGATGGTTGTCCTAAATAGGCAATTGTGGCAAAAAAGAAGAAAAAGCAACTCTCAAATAACCACTATTTCTCACCTTTCAAAAATTGCCTTAGAAGGCCCTAATGGAGAAAGAAGACATTCAGTTTTCTGATGCAGATGCAAAATGAAGCTGAAAAGCTATCAACACTAATTACTGCTTAAAATTCCCAGGTATATCTTCAGAATAGGAAGCCTATCTATCTCTTATACTATAAGAAAATGTAATAAGAAGCAAGTACATCATTTTAGTCAGGAAAAATGATTAAAATGAGCTTTCTCAAAGAGAGATTTCTGTTGTGGTTTGAATTACCTTGATTGGCTTTGAATCGATACAACCTTGGAAACAATGGTGTGTTCTGATCAAAAGACTGTCTCTTAAATCTAATAATAAAATAATAGAATTATTATAATTCTGTGACCTCTACCGTGGGTTGGACGGGAAGAAAGAAGAGTGACCCGCAGAGCCAGCTCGTGGATTTGTGCCCCAAAGGGCAGGTGGCAAGAAAAGATATGATGCTGTCCTTCGCATCCCTGTCAACTCTCCCTCCCACTGTGAATTAATGTAACTGGAGCCATCTTCAGACCACCTCTGCTCTCACCTGGTCCTCACCTTGAGACAAGTCTAGATGTCACACACACAAAAAAAATAAGCCCAACTACCAAAGCATTAAAAAGTAATTATAAATTTACTAGAGGACCCTGGGGACAGAAAGAAGAAAGTCACATCGTATCATGTCCCACCCAACATAACTTTCTCAAGTCCCTCTTAATCACTTCCATTTTCTCTTTCTGGCCAGTCCCTTTTTAGGGCTACTTGGTACCTCTTCTCACCCTTCCCTCTCACCACCCTGGCTACCTCCCCACTCCTGGACCATTTCTTCTGGATCCTACAACATCAGCTTTTCTCAACACTGGCTGCACCTCATGATCCCCTGGGGAGCTTATAAAGCAAACCACTGCCAGATTCCCACCCCCAGAGATGCTGATTCAACTTTTCCTGGAGTAGGATCTGGGCCTATTATTGCTTCAAAGCTACCAGGTGCCTCTAATATGCTGCCTGCACCTCTGCTCCCCACTTTTCCTGTGTGGGGTATCTTAATTTTTCTGATATACATCCTTATCCTTCACCCAACCCTCTGAAGGAGACCACGGGGATGTTTTCTTCTGTTCACATTAATAACCTGGCATCTAGTTGACAATTCAGTCTCATGTAAGCTTAAGCCATGAGGATTCATCCCAGAGCCTAAAAATTGCTTAAAAATTCTTTACCTTGGACTTCCCTGGTGGCGCAGTGGTTAAGAATCCGCCTACCAATGCAGGGGACACGGGTTCCATCCCTGGTCCGGGAAGACACATGCTGCAGAGCAACAAAGCCCGCGTGCCACAACTACTGAGGCTGCGCTTTAGAGCCCGTGAGCCACAACTACTGAAGCCCGTGCGCCTAGAGGTCCTGCTCCGCAGCAAGAGAAGCCACGGCAATGAGAAGCCCGTGCACCGCAACGAAGAGGAGCCCCCACTTGCCGCAACTAGAGAAAGCCTGCGCACAGCAACGAAGACCAAACGCAGCCAAAAGTAAATAAAATAAATAAATTTTAAGAATTTATTTTTACCTGTGGTAAAGGTAACAAGGAGTCCACCATAAGACACAATCATAAATGCATGCTAAGCTTTCATTATAAGGACGTTCACAGTTTATAGCAGTAAAAATGTTATCTACAGTAGATTGGGCTAAATAAATTATAGCATACTTCTATGGTGGAATAGTATGCATTACTAAAATAACAATAATTTGTGAAGGAAACTAGCATAATGTAAAAACCTGTCCTAATTTTTTTATTTTTAAAAAACCTCCAACTGGCAGAGGTTTGAACTATACAATGAATATCAATATGTCCTTTACTTAGATTCACCTATTGTTAATATTTGCCACTTTCTCTCTCTCCCCCATTATATTTATATCTGCGTGTGTTGCTGTTTGGGAGTTTTGGTGAGAGAGGACTTTCTTTGTCTTTTTATTGTTTTGCAGAATCCTTTGAAAGTTAACCGCAGACACTGTCACTCCACTCCTAAGCACTGCAGCACACAACGCCTCTTCTAAGAACTAGCACTCTGTCCTACATGAGCCATATTACCATTATGTCACCCAAGACACCAAGATTGATATAATAATATGATCTACTTCAGAGCCCATATTCAACTTTTTCCAGTTGCCCCCAAAATGGCCTTTCTAGCTGTTTTTCTTAAACCCAGCCTCCAGTCAAGGATCATGTGTTGCACCTAGCTGTCACATCTCTTTAGTCTCCTTTTAATCTACAGTCCCCAGCCCTTTTTTATTTTTTCTTTCATGACACTGTCTATTTTTTTTAGAGCTCAGGCTTGTTTTGCCAAGAATCCCACAATCTGGATATTCGATGGTCTCTTCGTGATTAGGTTTACGTTAAACCTTTTCGACAAACATACCACCCAGGCAATGTTGTGTTCTTCCCCCTGTGTCACATCAAGAGGCCCATCATGTCGAGTTGTTCCATTATTGGGGATGACACATTTGATCCCTTGGTCTTCAGTGTAAAGGTACTTTTATCCCTTCACAAGTAATAAGTAAGCTGTGGGGCGAATATCCTTCCCCTAACAAACTTTCTCCCAATGCATCCATTGTGATCTTGCCTGAATCAAGTATTACAAAGATGGTTGCAAAGTGGTTCAGAACATAATATTAAATGAAAAAATTTAGGGCACACATCTCACCCCATACGATCTCAACCAGGGGTATGCTGGAGCTGACTCTTACTGGCCTGCATAGGCCAATTGTTACGTCTTCAAAAATTTTGAAAGTCACTTGTTAAACTATTGGTTGCTTGAAATCAGTCATGGTGGAGTATTTAAAAGATAGATATTGGCTAATGCTATAAACCAGGAATTTTTTTGAGAGCTTTCTTATCAGCACACCCCTGAAATATATGGAATGCGTATACAGGCTTTAAAAAGAAAACTGAGAAAATATACCAAAGTGAGATTTAAGTGAGATTAAAAAAGCAATAATACATGCTTATTATGGAAATCTTGGAAAATACAGAAAAGGACAAAGTCAAAAAGTAAAACTCATTTGTAATCTCACTTAAATCTCACTTCGGTATATTTTCTCAGTTTTTTTTTTTAAAGCCTGTATATGCATTCCATTTCTGTATTTTCCAAGATTTCCATAATAAGCATGTATTATTGCTTTTGTAATCAGGGGGGGAAAAAACCTCTAAAGTTGTTTGTCTGTTTTAAAGTGCACCATTCCCTATATCTATGATGAGGGTTAGGGTTCATTTCCTCTTTAGTGACTCCTTGAGCACAGAAGTTCAGAGGACCTCAAAGTTACCCAGAAGAAATTCTTGAACCTACTGCCGAGCTCTAATTTCACAGCCCCAAACTCTAAGCAGACAATCAAAATACAATCAGGAAATCAATCTAATGGAGAGAGAGGTGCAGGTTGCAGCTTGGAGATCCCCCTGGAGTGACACAGCCAGTCCTGTGGGTCTGGGAGTGGGGCGAAGGTGTTCTAAAGCAGCCTGCAGATTTTTAGAAACAAGGAGCCATGGGCCCACTTCGTTAAAGACTAAATCAGGAACTCTGGCTAAGATCCAGCCTCATCTAATGGTCTCTAGTTAAGAAACACTGACACCAAAGTGTGCAAATTTGGACAGAAGGGGGGTTTTTGGGTAGAGGCCCCCATGGTTCAGTCTTTGGTTACTGCCATCGTTTGCTCTTCCTACAGGGGCAGGAACTGTGGACTTGGTGATTTGGGTGTCCTAGATACACGTTCACAAGGCTTTTATAACAGGCAGAGCTGTCTTTGTGTATATTGATTGCTAATGTCTCAAAGGCATGGTAGAGTCCACACATCCAAGGGAGGGGCCAGCCATGTCTGCTTCTTATTTATGTCCATTTAAACTCTAAGCACTTTGGCCTACATTATCACATCCTGATCCTCACTTCACTTCAAAGTCAGTAGGTCGGGCTTCCCTGGTGGCGCAGTGGTTGGGAGTCCGCCTGCCGATGCAGGGGACACGGGTTCATGCTCCGGTCCGGGAGGATCCCACATGCCGCAGAGCGGCTGGGCCCGTGAGCCATGGCCGCTGAGCCTGCGCGTCCGGAGCCTGTGCTCCGCAATGGGAGAGGCCAAAAAAAGTCAGTAGGTCACGCTGCATTATGCATTTTCAAAGGAGAAATTATTTAATGCTTAGAGAAAGAAAATGAGTTGCCCCAGGGCCCACAGTCTGGGAGTTATGCTAAGAGTGGCCCTATGCTCTGAGGCTGGGAGGTAAATGGACCTCAGAGTTTCTTTACATTCAGTTTGTCAGGGGAGGAAAGTACAAAGGGATATAGAGGAAAAGGCCTGCCCAAGATGTGTGCCTTTGCTGGAGCATCCCAGAGAACTGGGGTGACTGGATAAAGTCAGAGCAATAAATGGAAAGCAGATCACCTACCTGGTTCTAGATCCAGCTCTACTACTGGCCAGTGTGATCCTGGGCAAATCCCCTCCCCCTTCTCCCATCCCAGACCTCCTATTCTTTAATACAGGAAGAACTAAGTGGACAACTTCTAAGGTACAGGCTGCCTCTAGGATATAGATTCTTTCTGTTCATCTTCATTGTATTTGGATTCCTATGGTTTATGCTTTTGGAAAGCAAATCAATTTGATTTCTTACTGTAAATACTTCATCTTCCTTCATATAAATACTGGTGAATATGAAGTTATATGTCCCCAGAGGGACTTTATTTTCCATGCCAAACCACAGTGCCTGTTACATGACCCAAAAAAGTGGCAGCTTTAATCTCCTGATGAGAGCTATTAGAGATATATGCAGAGGGCAGGGGAGGCACTAAGCCAGACAGTATCAGGATATCATCCCAAACTTCAGGCTTTGCGTCATCTTCCGAGTGGGTTTCCAAGGCTGTGAGCCCAAGGACACAGCACCCCATAAGAATAATGCTTATTAAGCATTTATTATATGTCAGTTTCCATACATTTGCTTATTTAATCCTTGTAACACCTCTATAAAGTTATTGTTGTTCCCATTTCAAATATGAGGGAAATGAGGCACAGATAGGGTAGGTAACTTGTGCCAGGTCACACAGCAAGTAAGTGGCAGAGCTGGGATCCAAACCCAAGCATTCTGCTCCAGGCTGGTTTATCACAACACATGTTGGCACAACTTATAATCAATAAAATCAGGAAATTTTACTATGAGATGAGCATATTGCCACTGTGCTTATATAATATTTTGAAATGTCAACTGTGTTTTTTTTCCTTTGAATCTTGTATTTCTTTGGACCCCATGGTCATTTCCCTATTCTAGCAGACACAGCATGTGGGATCTTTTGCCTCAGAGGAGGGATAATGAAGCAGAATGATAGAGGAAAATAAGAAAATGAGTCTTTTCCTGGCTTCTGAGTTGAGGCCCTAGAGGTAATGGGAAGGATTTTAGCAGAGGCAATCAGTTTGGGAGAATGTTCAATGTCAAAGCAAGGCTTGGAGCCCAGGGCTGGATGAGGCCCATGATTACGGGTAAGAGACTGGATGGGAAGTGAAGAGCATTGAAATGCACATGTGTCCATGGGCAGTGGAGCCTGTTCTGCCCCACCCCTGGTAAAATGGGGGTGACAGAGCCAGATGGGTTCAGAAAATCTGAGAGCAGTGGAGAGACGGCAACAACCCAAAGTAGAAATGTCTGGGTGGGGTGTGCAGGCAGGCAGGTCTCAGTGAGATCACCAAGTTCCCGTGGCCCAGCAGAGCAGGCAGGCACCTGTGTGTGCCAGGATGGCCCTGAAGGACAAGGAGAGTTATCCAACCTGAAGGCTCTCTCATACGGGGACAGGAGTGACATAGGAATGTGTCGCTGCCCTAACCCCAGCCCCTTGACACCACAACCCAAGGGGGACGTGAGAGGAACCAACCACAGGTTGACTGAGAGTGTTTCCACCACGAAGGGGAACCAGGACTTAGAGCAGAGATTAGTCTCAAAAAGATAAAGTTACTCTTTTTTTTGCACATTGGATTTTGTGGATTGAAATTTGCACGTTATTTTATACCACAGGATTTTGAAATCATGAAATATGGATCCTGTTTCCAAGTTACTATCAGCCCAGACAGGAGACAACTGTGTCATAACAGCCAGAACCCAGGGTGTGTGAGGTCAGAAGGCCTGATCTCAGGACCAGTTGCCCCACTTTCCAAAACAATCTAAGCTGCGGGGTCCTTCACCTGTAAACTTGGCACATGGCACTAACTCACTAGGTATCAGGTATATTAAAAAAAGGCATGTGAAGAAATTTTGATCATTATTATTATTACCAAGACACATAAAATGATTACAGAGCTCAAGACGGGCTATCATTTTGTGGTGCACAGTGAGTGCAAATGAGGTCCAAGAAGGACTGGAATATGTCATCAGGTATGAAGTGGGAATTTAAAACGCCCTCTTCACCCCCTTCCAAATTATTGTGACTGCACAGAGTCTTTCCCTGTGTAGAAAAGTTGCCACACGCTGTTTAAGTTACAACCATTTATCCTGGTCAGCACTCTTCACAGCCTGGCCCTAGCTTGTTCCTGCTTTTCCTCACAAACCAGCTCCTTACTGCCTGTGGGCCTGAGCTTGGGCTGAGTTCCCTCAGTCAACCACACACTTCCCGCATTTACCCGGGTCCAGGGGCCCAAACCCCCAGGCCCAGCCCGGTGCCAGGAACAGAGAGGATATAAACTCAACCTTTATCTTGAGCTAAATGGGGCTCTTGCTTCTAGACCCACTCCCACCTCCATTTCTTCTGTGAGACCCTCCTCACTTCTCTGCTTTGCCTTCCATTGGGAGGATTTGTTGCCTCATTTGTGACCTTATCTGGACTCTTGTCATTGGAGTCTTTGTCACAGCTCTGCCTACCTCCCTGACCAGGCAGCATCCTTGTGTCCTCATACTGCATGGCACAGACCCTTCCATTTAGAAGGTTCTCTAGAAAGAAAACAATGAAGGGCTGAGTGTAAAACACATGTGGGTTTTTAAACCATAGTTCAAGGACGTGTTCATGGCAAATATTCCGACAGTGACAAAGAGGATAAATGTAAAAAGCAAAATTCCCCCGACTCTTCTCTCTCAGGCCCAAGAGGTGGTCATTGTTGTCATTTTCTTGTGTATCCTTCCGGAAATGATCTTGTATTTTTGTGTAAGCCCCTTGTACCCAATGAATGAAGACAGATAATGAAGACAAATTAACATGGGGGGAGGGGAAGTGCAGGCCAGGGATCTGAATGGATCCTTTGCCCATTATAGCTGACACTATAAATGCTCTATCTCGGATCCCCTTTATTTGGTCTGTGAGTCCTCTCCAGCTTCTATGTGCTTTGCTTTTAAAGGCTTGCATCTGTGTTCTTCAGAGGGCTGCTCTGGGCTGCTGGAGACATTTCCCCTCCAAACTACTCACTGCTGCAAAGCAGGAAGTGCCCAGGATTTGATACCCACCACTCCCCGCTGTGCCACCCCCCACCTCCCTGGCTTGTTTCTCCTGGGAAAATTTTCTTAATAAATCACTTGCCCACAAATCCTCACCTCAGGGTCTGCTTCTGGGAAACCAGACTAAAATACTCAGCACTATAGACTGAATGTCTGTGTCCCCCAAAATATAGGATGTATATATTGAAGCCATAACCCCTAAGGGGATGGGTATTAGGAGGTGGGACCCTTGGGAGGTGCTTAGGTCATGAGGGTGGAACTCTCGTGAATGTGATTAGTGCCCTTATAAAAGGAACTCCAGATAACTCCCTTGCCCCTTCTGCCATGTGAGGACAATACAAAAAGATAGCCATCTATGAACCAGGAAGCAGGTCCTCACCAGACACAGAATCTGCCAATGACTTGATCTTGGACTTCCCAGCCTCCAGAACTGTGAGAAACAAATGTTTGTTGTTTAAGCCACCCAACCTATGGTAGTTTGTTCTGGCAGCCCAAACAGACTGAGACACTAGAAAGCTTTTATTCTAGTAGTGGAGATAGACAATAAACAAGAGAAAAAAGTAAAAAATATGTAGTATGTTAGTGATAAATGCGAAGTAGAAAATAAAGCAAGGAAAGGGGGAATGTAGTATTTAGAGGAGTTTTGGATTTTAGACAGAGTGATCTGAGTAGGTGGTATCTGAATGCAAATCTCGAAAGAGAGAGAGTGAGCAATGGAGACAGAGCTCTGAGCAACAACGCATGCAAAGGCCCTGTGGCAGGTGTGTGCCTGGTATATTCCAGGAACATCATGGAGGCCAGAGCAGCTGGAATGGAGTAAGGAAGAGAGTAATGGAGATGAATACAGAGAAGGAAAGTAGAGCCAGTGAAGGGAGGAGAAGATAAATGGTTTTGAGTAGAGAAGTGTCGTGATCTGACGTGGGTTTTAATACTGGCTTCCATGTGAAGACTAAAGGGGGACAAAATAGGAGAAGAGAGACCTGTTAGGAGGCTGTTGCAGTAACTCAAAGGGGACATGATAATGGTGGGAACCATGGTGGTAATGATGGAAGTGGTGAGAAGTGGTTGGAATCTGGATACATTTTGAAGACAGAGTCAAAAATATTTCCTGACATATTAAAGATGAGGTGTGAAAGAAAGAGGTGTCAAAGTTGACTCCAAGATTTCATGCCTCAGATACTGGAAGGATGAAGTTACCTCTAACGGAGATGGGGAAGATTCTTGAAGGTGCAGATTTTTGAGAAGGGACCAGGAGCTCATTTTTGGACACCATATACTGAGATGCCAATTAGACACCCAAGTGGAGATGTCAAGTAGGCGGTGGAATAAATAAGTCTAGAGTTAAGGAAAGGCACCTGTTCTACCCAAGAGCTGTGGCTTACCTGTAAAATCTGTGTCCAAATTTGAGGATGCAAAGCATCCATACTGCAGGAAAAAGAACCCCCCCCCCTTGAGAGAATGGGCTCTGACAAGAAGCACAAGGCCAGCCAAAGCATCCCACCATCCAGCATCAGCCAGGGAGGATGGGGGATGCCGCACAACACAGCTTAATTTGCAAAAAGCTCTCACAAGTGGGCAAGATGGAAATTTATTGAGTGTTAAGCATCAACTACCAGGAAAGAGACTTTCTGCTGTGTTTTCTCTTGAGGCCTTTTTTCAAGGTTGCTGAGGCCACCCACACTCCCTAGATCACATTGTCACCCAGATGCTGCTGCTGAATGCAGTGCTCAGACAAGCCAGACTGGCCTTTTTGCACAAAGAGGTTCTATGTCTATCAACAAATATTTATTGCGGACCTAATACGGGCCAAATACTGATCTAGGCACTAGGCATAAGGCAGTGGACAAAACAGACAAACATTCCTGCCCTCATGGAGCTTACATCCTATAGTGTGCAGCAGGGAAAGAAGAAGAGACAGACAATTAACAAAATAAGTAAATGAAATATGTGGCATGTCAAGTGTCAATAATTGCAATGGAGAAAAATAGAGTAAGGAAGAGGAAATACCAGTGTGGAAATATGCTGCAGTTTTTTGCAGGGAAGTCAGGGAAGCCTGACTGAAAAGGTAACAGATGAGAAAGGTCTTGGAGGGGATGAAGGAGGGAGGGTGTGTGTTCAGTGAAAGGGTAATCCAAGAAGAAGAGCCAGCAGGTACAAAGGCACTGAGGTGGAAGCAGGGTTGAAAAGAAACAAACTCATGTTCTCAGAGCCTTGTCCCAGACAGGCCTACTCTTAAACCGGACTGAAGACAAGAAGTCGTTTTCAGCTTCCGAGCAGCTTTCTGAGCAGCTCCCCTCCTCAGACTGATCAATTATTCCTTTTCCTGAATCAGCTGGGTATGTATCCAGGGGAGAAATGTCCTTCCTGGCCTGTTCCCACCTCAATCCCATCCTTGTAGTGACTCCTCTCCTGATGTCTGCCCTACAGAGGTGAGTGGTGGCAAATGCTCTCCTGGGACTCCTGACTTTGAATTCACCCCAAGGTCACTGTGTTGGGCAGTGGATGCTCACAGAACATAGGCCCTGTTCCAGGTGCCAGCAAGTACCCACAACTGGAGGACTGCAGTTCCCACAGCTGTCTGGCTGCTCTGTCCCACGTACTCCCTGTTTAAAACCAGGCCTCGAAGCCTCAGCAGAAGCCAGCAAGGGAGACTCTGGGGAGGAGCCGGGTGTGTGGAGGAGAGGCTTACCTCCAACCTCCCCTCCCCATTCTCCTTCCCCTCACTTCATCCTCCACCATCCCACTGGCAAGCCACCCCCTTCAGAAAGCCTCCTCCTAGCTGAAGGAAATTCTCTCTTCTTTGGATTGACACAGCAATTGCTCTCTCTCCGAAGCGGAAGCCACAGCCTACTGTGTTCCAGTTGGTTGAGGCAGTTTCCCCACTAAACTGAGGCTCCTTGAGGCAGGAGCTGGACTTGAGGCTCCTTGAGGCAGGACTGGCCCTTGTAGGGGGTTCTAATTCAATAAAGCCTTCTTGGATTGACTTGTGACAGGCTGCTTAAACACCTTCCTCCCGAGCGCCCAGGCTCCATTCCTCAAGACCCAACATCTAACCTCTCCCTGGTGGGGTAAGGCCTACAGGGCATCCTGGGTTATAGCGGCCCCAATCTCCTTGGGAAACCTCCAGAAGATCTGCAGCTCAGAGACCCAGGGTACTATGGGTCAGAGGGTGAGGCCACAGCTTTAAACACAGAATAGGCTATAATAGTAAAAAGATTAAGCCTGAGTGTTTTTTCTCAAAACACAAGACTATGCCCATCTTTGGCATCAGAGCCAATCTGAGCTTTTCGCTGGTGTTGATTGGGCTCAGCTCAGGAGGCACAGAATACTTTACAACTGTTTATAGGAAAAAGGGGAATGCCCAGAGGGGCCAAAGAAAGGCCTACTGTTGGGAGACCAGATGGACTGAGGTGCCCAACTGGGGGAAGGTCAGCATCTGTGGTCAGCCCTAGGCCAGGGCAATAAGGTCACAGAGAGGAGCTTTTTCCTCAGGTAAACAATACCAGGCATTTGAAGCTGAAGAGGTACTTTTGTAACCAATACTATTCAAATGTTGACCCTGTAATAAGGAGGTGGATGGAATGGGGGACCCGGGGTGCAGCAGAGAAGGGTCATTTGGCTTGAACTTCAAATTTCACAGTGTTTCAAACTCAGACTTTTGAAATTCTCCCCAATAAGGCATTTTGTACGGTCACAGATATCAGCTGCCAGGATGGATAGAAGACGATGATAGCACTCGGTTTCAATGTCCCAGGACAGAGCCACCAAGCACTGAGAAATAATATGGTTTTATAAATCCCATTATTCACGTGCAAGTAGCTCAATTCTACCTATTGCATTTTTATAAAAACATCAATTTATGTCAGTATTTTAAATACACCACAACTTCAAGAAGCAAAGCCACCTTAGTAGCAATGAGCATGCCTGATGCTCAGATCTTGGTCTGTAATATTCTTCTCCACTAAAAGAATCAAGGTTCCTTAAAGAAAAGTCTCATTCCAGGCCTGGGGAAGGG
This sequence comes from Neophocaena asiaeorientalis asiaeorientalis, assembly GCF_003031525.2. Classification (NCBI taxonomy): domain Eukaryota; kingdom Metazoa; phylum Chordata; class Mammalia; order Artiodactyla; family Phocoenidae; genus Neophocaena; species Neophocaena asiaeorientalis. The sequence continues at coordinate 2,980,617 of NW_020175400.1, read as the reverse complement.
TTGGTACAAGATGAGCCTGAACATCTTGTTATGCTGCAAAGTAAGTGCTCAAAAAATGATGGGCACGTGTCAAAAGGACATGGGACCCAGCTTGAAGGACCAGCCACTGACTAAATCTAGAACAATTTGAGCATCAAAGTAATTAACTACAGTGTGTTACAATTAAGTACAGTCATGAATTATAAACCATTGAGAAAAAATGGGAATTCGTGTCCATGCTGATAATAAATAGGTACATAAATAAGTAGGGGACAGGAAGGACTCTTGGTTAAAATACAATATGAGAGTCAACTATTAAATGGGGTGGGAGTACAGGAACTGGAAAATCATCATTCTGCTGCCATGATGATAAAGACAGGCAAGAAGCATTAGTGGATGCTAAATCCAGGGGGAAATTTTGATGAGGAACAGGATATTTACATGGTCTTAAAGTGTTCCCCATAGTTGCAAGGGAGAAAATAATTATACTACAATGAAAAAGTTAGAGAATACCTAGACTGAGGGATCAAAATTAGCATCATCAATGAGAGACAGAGGGGTATCACATACCTCCAGATGTGATACGCTGAGGAAGGACGTATTAGCACCTGTGCAGTGTTCCAGCCAAGAATACAAACACCAATCGAATCATCAAGAAACATTAGGCAAACACAAAGTGAGGCACATTCAGTTAAAAGAAGGGGAGGGCAGGGCCTTCCCTGGTGGCGCAGTGGTTGAGAGTCCGCCTGCCGATGCAGGGGACACAGGTTCGTGCCCCGGTCCGGGAAGATCCCACGTGCCGCGGAGCGGCTGGGCCCGTGAGCCATGGCCGCTGAGCCTGCGCGGCCAGAGCCTGTGCTCTGCAGCGGGAGAGGCCACAACAGTGAGAGGCCCGTGTACCGCAAAAAAGTAAAAAATAAAATAAAAGAAGGGGAGGGCAAGCTGTATTCTTTCAAAAATGCCAATGTCATGCACGACAAAGGAAGCTGTGGAATGTTCCAGATTAAAGAAAGCTAAAGAGACATGACTTAAGCCTCGACCCTAGGCAGGATCCTATATGGGAGGGGGGGAAAATGTTATTAAGAACATTATTGGGTTAACTGAAAAAATTGGAATACAAATACTAGATTTTATAAAAGTATTGTATCAATGTTAAATTAATGTAGTTTATAACTGTACTATGGTTATGTACAAGAATATCCCTATTCTTAGGAAATACACACTGAACTATGTGTAAAGAGCCAAAAGGTAGTGGGTTGGCCAAAAAGTTCATTTGAGTTTTCCCATATGATGGAACAGAAAACCCGAACGAATTTTTTGGCCAACCCAATATATAACTTACCCTTGAATGGCTCAGAAAAGAAAATAGATAGATAGGTGATAGATGGATAGAGAGAGAGAGAGAGAGAGAGAGAGAGAGAGAGATGATAAAGGAGGGAAAAAGGGGGTCGCAACTGATAAAGCAAATGGGTAAGATGGTAACAGGAGGTGAATCTGGGTAAAGGGTTATAGGTATGTTTGTACCAGTTTTATTTTTGTATGCTGTCTGTATGTTTGGAATTATTTCCAAATAAAAAGTTTTAAAAATTTGCCACAGTTTCTATAACTATGTTCTGGAATTTGTTTATTTTTAATATAGCAGAAGTCTCCAAAAACACAGAAGGGGCCCAGATCTCTCTCGATCTTTCAATCCCGAGAAGCCCTCACCTTACACCTTGTCCTCTCTTTCCATAGAAGGGGAGGGGCAGAGACTCCTTGGGGAGACGGGGCCATCTCAAGCAGAAAGACAGAGGCTCAGTTGGCCCCATCTGGATTTTGATAAATTGGAGACACCCAGGATTTTGCTAAAGTTCTTAACCTAGAATTCTTACATATCACTAGGCACCTCTGCATCGCCGGGTCCCTGCCGCCTCCCTCTGTACGTTTTCCCAGGCAAGATCGTCCTCTCCACAGCTCCGTTTACAGGGAGCTGACTCCCAGGTTTGTGTATCTAGCCCCAGCCTCTTCTCTGAACTTCAGACCCTCATATCCAACTACCTCCTTGAAAACTACATCTCAGAGGTAGCCCAAAGTCACCATTCCCAGATGCAAACTCTCATCTTCTCAGCTGAAGCTCGTCCTTCTCCAGGGCTCCCTCTCATAGAAAAAGCACCACACAGGTGCCAAAGCCAGGCCCTGCCTCCTAAACATCTGCCCAAGCCATCCACTTCTCTCCATCTCCACGTCAACACTGCAAAAACCTCCCAGCTGTCTACATTCACCCTCACGTCCATCCTCCAGCAACAGCCAGAGGGGTCTTTCCAAAATGAAAATCATCAAGTCCCCTCCCTCTCTAAAACCTTCCCTCTGTTTACTCTTGGGATAAAATCCAAAGACTTGAATAAGATCTACAAAATCTTGCTTGAATTGTTGATTCCAAGAGCTTCATCTCACATTCCCTCCACGGCAGTTCTGTACACCCGCTGACAGACCATGTCCAAGTGCCTGGCATGTTCCTTGTTCCCCAGCATCTTTCCAGGGGCCATTCTCTACATCTGGAAGATTCTCCTCCTCCCCCTGCCTCCCTCCCGACCCAGCTAACCTCCATTCATTCTTCGACTCCAAGCTGCCTTCTCCTCTTGCCTGCTCAGTGTTCTCTGCACTAATTAACTGACATAGAGTATGCTGGTCACTATAGCTGTATCGGGGTTGACCGGTTTGGAAAAAGAGAATTTTGTGGGAAAGGATGTGGATTTAGAAGTGGGGAAAACTGGACAAAAAATATGGGGTGGTCAGGGAGAAACGGTCTCCCAGAAGCAGGTACAAGACAGGCCTTCCAGAAGGGCTTGGTCAAACCTGTCCTCCCCAAATCTTCCCAACCAAACTGTCACCGACAAAGTCCATTAACAATTCTCAGTGAATAAACAAAGAATCTGGATAATAAAACAAAGTCTAACCTTTGTGTGTGTGTGTGTGTGTGTGTGTGTGTGCGTGTGTGTGTGTGTGCTTAGTCTAGTCACAGTGTACAGCGTGCAGAGGCTTGGACCCTGGCATTTCAGACCAGAGTTCCTAGTGTGAAATGGCCGCACCCAACACTTCAGCTCCGTGGGCGGTGTGCAAAACTCTGTGCACAGCACCTCAATTCAAGATGGCAGCATTTGGCCATGTGCTGGAACTCCAACCTCCTTCCCGTCGACAAAAGCCCAATAAAGCAGCCCTGCCAAAAGGTTTTCAGGGATAGCATGAACTCTAGAGTGCGAGCTCGCACCTCTCTATTCTTTGATCAAAGAATAAAGCTTTCCTTTACCTCTGAACCTAACTCAGTCTCATTCTATTGCCCCGAGCGACACCAGAAGAAGGACACTGTTGGAAACCGACTCAGGAGAGTTGGTAACAAAACCTGTCTTAAAAGGAAGAAATGAGCAGTCAACCCAAAGGGACTTCAGAATCAGAACAACAAGGAAACTGTGGGTCCTACTGACCTGAGTGAAACTGCACCCCTTGTGGGCTTTCTCTAGCCTGTGATGCTCTCCGGGGCCATGTGGGGCTGCAGGGCAGGGAGGAGCCAGGCCAGGGGCAGCATGGAGGGCAGGACCTGGAAGTTTGGCCCTGAGTGTGAGAGCGAGTAGGGGTGCAGGACCCAGAGGACAGAGCCCTGGTGGAATTTCAAAAGGTCCTTCAAAGTCCTCAGAGCTTTAACCCACCATTTCTCAGAGTGTGGCAGTATAATTTCCCACTGTAGCCACAGCAGTCTCTCCCATCCCACTTGCTCTTCTTCATGCGACCTTGACACCCAAGGCTGTCATAAAAGACATGTAGCTGCTGCATAGGTCTCTTGGAACACTCGCCTGGGAGCCCTAAGCCACCAGGTAAGAAGTCCGACTACCCAGAGGCCGCTAAGCCCAAGGCACACAGATGAGACACGCAGAGGTGTTCTAGCTCCCAGCCCTGGCTGAGGTCCCAACCACAGCCAGCATCAATTTCCAGGCGCATGAGTGAAGACAGCCTCCAGCCATAGTTACCCCCAGCCTTCAAGGCCTTTCAGACAAGGCCCCAAACAGCATGGAGAAGACACAAGCCATCCCTCCTGTGTTTCGTTCGAGTTTCTGACCCACAGAATCTGGGAACATAATAACATGGTTGTTTTATGCCACTAAGTTTTGACATGGTTTATTACTCATCAGTAGTAACTGAATACACACGATGTTAATAGACATTATGCAAAATAGAGTGGGGGGTCCCTATAATTAAATGTTTTGGAAAGTGCTCTGTTACACAAATTCCAAGTGAAACAGGGTTTTATTTTTCTACAGGACTCCTCCCTCACAGCCTTTAATACACTATGTGCACTGTGAATCTCCGAGAGGGAGATATGGTATTTGGTGTTCCCAAAACATATTTTTTTAAATGAGCTGCCATCCTGCAAAAGGCTGAGGGTCCAGCCCTAATGGGACGGAGAATCCATGTGAGGCCCAGAAAGGTCCAGAGACCCGTCCAGTCATAGGCAGAGTCAAGACTGGAAGACAGGTCACCCGGCGCCTGGCTTAGGGCTGGTTCCACGGTGCCGGGCTGCTCCCACGGGGCCAGCTTGGTGTTGGGCACGTGGGCTGTGCAGACTCAAGTGGAAGCGTGCGGTCCATCTGTTTCCCCATCCCTTCAGCCTCTCCTGTGGCCTGCACCTCTCGCCCCTGCCTCCTTCTCACCTCTTGCCTGCTCCCCCCACCTCTTCCTCCTGTGAGGGTGCCTGTCCTCCTCCACAGGCAGCTGGGAGATGGGAAAGGAGAGGCAGGGGTGGGGAGCAACACAGTCCTCACCCCACCACACCCCAGGCACGTACCACACAGCCCACACACTGCCACCTCCACAGCCAACCTCAGCCCCTCGCAGCTGGGCCTGCCTCCGTGAAAGCTGCTTCTCTGCCCTGAACACTGCCTGTTGTCCCATCCATGCAGCCTGGGGCTTCTCCTCCTGCTTCCAGCCCCTGCTGGAAGAGGAACACAGCCCTGCCTTGTCCCTCCTCTTGATATTTCCAGTAAAAGCACCTTGAGCACAATCTCACTGCCACAGCCCTAATTATGTGTGAAATAATTTTTTTTTTTTAGCTCGAAACCAAAGCAAACAAACGCACACAGAGAAGCCCATTCTCTGCGGCTCAGGAGGAGCAGCCTCGCTCCTGTTGGGTTACCTCAGGCCTGCACAGAGACCCCGCTGTGTTTCTCAATCTGCCCGCCTGGCCAAGGTGCCTCCCAGGCCTGACCAGGGAAGCAGTCCACCCGCTCAGGGGAAAGAGTTTGTTTCAAACTGAAACTGGGTTTCAGTTTGTTCTGCACTCTCCACGCAGGCTTCCAGGAGCTTCACACAGGCCTGGTATACTGTGAGGCCACAGGAAAGGCCTCTTTAAAAAAAGTGGGTTCTCGGGAGCAACACGGGGCAGAGTGCTTTCCCCAGAAGACAAGCAACTGTTTTCCTGATCCTGTCAAATAATTATGCACCTTGGTGAAATTTTTATCATTTTATTTTATTTTACGATTTTGTTTTATTTTAGGGTTTCAAGTAGACGAAGATCATATGCATACTTGTCCCCGCATGGCCACTTTCTCTTGCTTCCATTTCTTCCTCTTCTCCCCAGATCCTCACTCCCAACCTTCTCCATTGACAACTGCATTCAAATTTGTTTAATGTGCATTTTTTATATGTATGTGCCTTTGAAAAGATAATACTATGGTAAGTGTTTGTGATTTTAATTTATGTAAGCGGTGCTGTTAGAGATTCACTCTATTTCTAACTTTTTCATCATGGTCCTATATTTGGAAAGTGTATAGTGTTGCTATTTAGCCCTTCTACATACGACCACTACTGCATAACAGCCCACCACACGCCCTCACCACCTTGGTCCATTTGCCTGTTGATGGATACCTGGGCTGTCTCCAACTCCTATCTACCACAAATAATGTAATGATGAACAGCCATGTACATATCCCTTTATGGATCTTTGCAAGAAATTCTGGGACTTACATGTCCAGGATTTGGATTGCTGACTTGCAAGATACACACTCACTTGGTTTCACTAAGTATTGCTGGATTGGTTTCCTGAATGCCTGTAACCAGTTTACACTTTCACCAATAATGTATCAGGGTTCCTGTTTCCTTACCATCTGACCAGCACTTGATATTATTCAGCTTTCTAATGATTGCCAATATTTGCACTTAAAATGCTATTGCTTTTTAAAATTATTTTTCTTATGGCTACTGAGGTAAAGTATCTCTTCAAAAAGTTCAGGTTTCACTTTCTGTAAATTGCCCCTTAGTATCTTTTCTTAACCATTTTTCTAATTTACACACACACACACACACACACACACACACACACACACACACACACCTCTGCTGGAATTGTGATTGGAATTGCATTGGATATAGATTGATTAAAGGACAATTTACATCATTACTGTGTTAAGTTATACCATCATAATCATGATCTACCACTGTGAAACAGAAATATAATGTGAGCCACATATGTAATTTTAACAATTTAGTAGCAATATTTTTTAAGAAGTAAAAAGAAATAGGTGAAATTAATTTAACCCAATATGTCCAAAATATCATCATTTTAACATGTGATCAATATAAAGAAGCTAATGAAATCCTTTACATTCTTTTGTTATACTAAGCCTTTGAAATAAGTCTTTGAAATTCAGTGTTTACACTTATGCCACATTTCAATTGGAACTAGCCACATTTTAAGTGCTCACATGTAGCTAGTGGCTATGGATTGGATAGCATAAGTCTATCTCTTCATTCATTCATGTATTCATTTAAGACCTTAATTTTAAAATTGTATTTATAAATATCTCAAGCATTTTTTTGTCATTAAAATTTTTGTTACTATTGCAAATGTTATACCATTTTCTGGTTGGTTTTTCCTGGAGCACAGAAATGTTGCTGATTTTTTTCAAGTTGATCTTGAATCTGGTAGATCTGTTCAACTGTCTTAGTAGTGCCAGAGGTTTGTTGATTCTGCTGGGTTTTTATGTAACTGATCATCTTATTTATAAATGATGACTGTTTTAATTCTTCCCTCCTAATTGTTCTCCCTATTATTTTCTTTTCTTGTCTTATTGCACTCACAGCACCTCAATTGCTATGTCAAATAGCAAGCATCCTTGTCTAATTCCTATTATGAAAAGGAATGCCTCTAAAATTTCTCTTTAAGTATGATGTTTTTGGTAGATATCATTTATCAAGGGAGCTTCTGTCCATTCTTAATTTTCTAAGAATTGTAAAAGTCATAATTAGGTGTGCACTTTATCAAAAACCATGTATATATCTATTGCACAAAACAGATAAGATTGTCTCTTTGTCTTTGGTGTGTTTTTTCTCCTCTACTCATTAACATGGTGAATTGCATTGACTTTTTTCCCTGATGCTGAGCCATTCTTGCTTTCCTGGGATAAATTCTACTTCATTGTGATTTTTTAAAAATACATATTTAGATTAGTTCAATTAATGTCTCACTTAGGATTTTCATAGTTATGCTTATAAATTAAACAGGCTTATAATTTTCTTTTCTTGATCACAGTTTCTTTTCTTTTATCAGTTTTGAAATCAAGATTATACTAACCTCATGAAATCATTATTCATCTCATTCCTATTTTCTGGAAAACTTGTGTAAGATAGGGATTATTTGTCCCTTAAATGGTTCATATAATTAACTGATCTTAGGGCTTTTTGATGTAGGGAAGTGTTTGGTTACTACTCTAATTTTTTTTTATTGGTTTATGTGGGTTTTCTGTTGCTTTTTGTGAAAATTCGGTGGAGCTGACTTCCACTTATGTCTCATGGCATAGAACTGGGCCCCAAGGCCACTTCACTTGGAGTGGAGATTATGAGAGTAACAATTTAATGTTTCAACCTCTATAAAGAAAAGCAACAAGGAAAAACGGGTTAGGAATAACACTTTATCTGTCACAGTCTCTGGAAGACAACATATTGCTTAATCTTGTTTTGTTTTCATTTTGTCATCCAATCTGATCAGTGAGTTTAACTCACATTTATTTTAATTGCTGGTATATTGGGACATATTTCAGCCATCTCACTTTGTGTTTTACTGTATTTACCATCTTATTTTGTATTTATTCTATGTGTTTTCTCTCTTTGTCCTACTTTCCATTGCATGAATCAGATTTTCTTATGCTAGATTGAAAGTTGTATATTCTATTTTTATTCTTCTAGTTGTTTCCCCTAACTTTTTAAGTATGACACTTATGTTTACTTTTCATTGTCAATTTCTTTTCCCTTGGCACTCACTCACCTCTTTCCAGTCTCTACATCTCCTCAACATCATCCCCACCCTGCCACACTGGTATCACCCAGAATTGGTCCTTGATTGTCACAAACAATTTTTATCCCTTTATTTAAAATTTTATTTTTAGAGAATGACAAATCTTAGTAAGTTATTTACAAGTCCTTCTTTCCCATGCCTCATTGCTTCCTGATGAGAAATCTGACGTCAGTATAATTCTTATATTTGTACATGATCTGCTTTTTCTTCTGCTTTTTCTGAAAGTAAACTTTCAGAATTTTCTCCTGTATTTGGTGTTCTGAGACTTCTCTGTAATGCCTCTAACTTGAGTATTTGTTTGTCTGGAGTCAATGTGCTCCATTTTAATACTCTATGAACTTTTAAAATTCAATTTATTTCTTTCAAGTCTATGAAATTCTTAGTCACTATTTCCTCTTTTCCATACACTTTTTTCTATCTTTCTGGAAATCTTATTTAACGATCACTACTAAGTACCAAGTACTTTTCTAGGTGATGAGGTTACAGTGCTGAACAAAGCAAAGGCCTCATGGAACTTGCATTATGGTGGGGGGAAATAGGCAACAAACAGATTCCCACGTAATATGTCAAAGATGAAAATGCCATGGAAAAAAATTAAGCAGGATAAAAGGGGTAGGAAGTCCCAGGTGGGGCTGGGGGTAATGGGAAGGTGTCTCTGTGCAAATGCCTAAAAGAACTAAGGGAGCATTAGTTAGAACTAAGCCATGCAGACATCTAGAAGAGCACTAGGCAAAGGCCTTGGGACAAGAGCATGCTTGGCTTGTTTGAGGAACAGAAGGCAACCAGGGAAGATGGAATGAGTAAGGAAGGGACAGGGCAGCAGGGTGGGGTTTTTGGAGAGCCAGATCAGGTACATCCTTGTGGTCATAGTAAGGACTTGGGCCTTTATCCTGAGAGAAGGATAGCCATCAAAAGGTTTTGATCAGGGCTTACCTGGCGGCACGGTGGTTGAGAGTCCGCCTACCGATGCAGGGGACGTGGGTTCGTGCCCCGGTCCGGGAGGATCCCACATGCTGCGGAGCGGCTGGGCCCGTGAGCCATGACCGCTGAGCCTGCGCGTCCAGAGCCTGTGCTCTGCAGCGGAAGAGGCCACAACAGTGTGAGGCCCGCGTACCGCAAAAAAAAAAAAAAAAAAAGGTTTTGACTAGAAGAGTGACATGATCTGGATTTCTTTTTAAAAGACTTATCCTGAAGGAGGTAAAAAAAAAAAAAGACTTTCTTGGACTGGAGTGGGGAGTGTGGAGGTGGTAGAAGAAGGTCAGATGCTGGATATATTTTAACAGTAGAGCTAATGGAATTTTCTGACATATTCTATATGGAGTGTGAAAGGAAGATACGAATCAGCAAAATTCAAAGGCATGAAATGTCTGCAACAGTTCCAGGCATTACATCCAATCCCAACACTGTCCAGTAGAGGAAGAGATTATCTCTTGCATTTCTCTCTTAAGGACTAGGAAACCTTCCCAGAAACCACCCAGCAGAATTCTCTTCATGTTTCACTGGCCAGAATTATGTCACATAACTATGCCTAAACCAATCACTGGCAAGGGGACTAACATTATCTTAGACCAGCGGTTCTTCAAATGTGATCCTTTTTTAAAAATTATTTTATTTTTATTCTTATTTTTGGCTGCATTGGGTCTTTGTTGTGGTGCTCAGGCCTCTCATTGCAGCGTCTTCTCTTGTTGCAGAGCACGGGGTCTAGGTGTGCGGGCTTCAGTAGCTGTGGCATGTGGGCTCAGTAGTTGTGGCATGCAGGCTTCAGTAGTTATGGCACGCGGGCTCAGGAGTTGTGGCTCAAGGGCTCTAGAGCACAGGCTCAGTAGTTGTGGCACACGGGCTTAGTTGCTCTGTGGCATGTGGGACCCCTTTAAATGGGTCTGTAAGATTAAAACAATTTTCATAATAATAATAATTAAAATTATAAAAAAACAAAATAATTAAAACAATTTTCAAAATAATATAAGACTTCACAGGTCTTGTTCATGTTCATCCTTTCCTGAGTATATAGTAGATTTTCCCAGAGGCTACATGATATATAATGATATATGATGTCAGACAGTTCATGAAATGTATACTTGTGTATTGCTCTGTTTTCTAGAATTTTCTAAGAAAAGTAAGCTTAGGGCATAAATATCAATACATGTATTTTCAGAGATTAACTCAGTTTGTTCTCAGTACTTCTACTGTGCTTTTATTGGCTATTTTTAGTTATACCTGCTATATTTTGTGACCTAATTATCATCCAACAAAACTTTATTTTGATATCCCAAAGTTTCTTCTGCACCTACACAGAAATGTAAGAAGTACAATTTGTTGCTCGTTTTGAAATACTATTCGCTAAATGTTCAAAAATTTTTCTTAATTTTTAAATTGGATCTCAAACTCTTACTTTAGAATTTAAAAATATTTTATTCTGAAATTTATAAATTTATTTATAATATATATTTTCTTACATTTAAGAGTCAATCATTAGCTTTAAAAGGGGTGCTTAGAAGACTCACTTTCTCAACCCATCACTAAATCTAAAGATCCTGAAGAAGATGAAAGTGATATGTCAGAGAGTTGGCTGACTACTGATAGGAGGAATCTACTCCAAAGAAATTGGGAGGAACCGTGAACAAGAAGCAAAAATAGGATGAAAGCAATCTCTCCCTCAGCTTTATAGAAATTAATTATTTGCCTCATTGTGCCTTATGCAACAGAACATTTCTGAATGGTGTTATGGTGCCCAGAGCCAGTTCTAGGGGGAGGCTAGTGAGGTTCCCAGGATGCAGGATGTCAGGAGGCACTCGCTCTCAGGCTCCTGCAAGGGCAGGGAGGCAGTTTGGGCACCTCCTTTTACCCTGTGCCCTCAGCTCTCACTTGTCTCACCCCTATTCCAGCCCTGATGGGGCCATTTGAGTTGTGGCATCATTTTAAAACCAGAGTTTAAAGAAAAAGGAATTAAATATTTCAAACGTAGACGTTATGAGCTCTTAAAAAGCCAGAAATGGTTTGTTACAGCTCTTCCAACTAGAAGTGAAAAAGCCACAGAAGCATCTGACAGAATAAGTCATCAAATTGCATTAATTGAAAGACTAAGAAAAGTCTTGTCCAGTGGACACTGTTGAATACCTACCAAATGAAAACTCAGTAAAAACATAAAAATAAAAAATCACAGCACTGCCATTTCCCAGTGATACGACAACTTGTTGAATTAACAATTTACTTGTCAACATGAAGACTGAATTGATCTCTCGTTGGCAGAATTGTACATTTGTCTTATAAATGGACAAATGCACAGGGGTGCCTGTGTCAGCTGCTTTGTTTGTATTTGTTCAAGATCAGCACTAGCTAATCATCAAAGAAGATCTTTTATGTGAATGCTCGGCAACAGACGAGTGGTACTGAAATATTCAGTGTTGAAGAACTTTTTTGGAATCTTATGGTTTATCTTAAGGGTTATCAACCATGTTGACATTTGCACTGGTAAAGCAAAAGCAGTGGTGGGTTAAACTGCTGAGGTCTTAGCACCCAAGCAGTGGCAAACAGTAGTATCATTGTATACTTTGGTATCATGCGCTCCCAGTTAAAAGAAAAGCCAGTTTCACTTTAGGATGTCCTTGATGAAGCAGTAAGAATTATTAATTTTATTAAATCTCAACACCTAAACACGTCTTTTTTAACATGATATTTTAATATCCTGTGATGAAATGAAAATTATGCATAAAGCATAAAAGCAAACGGCATGTCTGATGTATGAAAATGGTTGTCTAGAGAAAAAGCATTTGTACAATTGAGTTGTAAACTAAAAGTTGTAGCCACTTTTTTCAGAGAATATTATTTTTACGTGGAACAACAATTGCCAAACTATAGTTATTCAAACTTGTTTACTTGGCAGACATTTTCTCAAAAATGAACAAAGTGAGCCTGTCGTTTCAAGGAAAACAACTGACAGTGTTTGTGGCCAATGACGAAATTCAAGCTTTCAAACGAAAATTCAGATTTTGGAAAACTTGTGTCTGACATCATGACTTTGGCAGCTTCCCAATAAAAGCTTTTTGGTGGTGATGTTAACAAATATGATTTTATTTTTTACGCTGTATAACAAAATGTGTCAACATTTGGAGTATGTGCATACTCAGTAAACCAGTATTTTCCAAATATCACAGATGGGTAGACGATCCACCCAAAGCACAAGGTACACAAATAGATTTTCCTGCGACAGGGTATGAAAAGTTCTTTGACCTCCTTTCAGATAGCAAATTACAACTAACTTTTTCAAAACTACCTCTCGTTGAGTTTTGGTGTAATATCAAAGAAAAATATCCAATTATATGAAAGAGCTATTCAAATACTCCTATTTTCTTTCTTTCCTTTCTCCCCCAGCCTTATTGAGGTATGACTGACAGATAAAAATTGTATACATTTAGGTTGTACAACATGATATTTTGATACAGGTGTTACATCGTGAAATGATTATCACAACCAAGCTAATTAGCACATCCATTAACTCACACAGCTATGTTTTGTGTGTGTGGTAAGATTTACTCTCTTAGCAAGTTTCAACTATACAATACATGAATACTCCTCTCTTTTACAACTAGATAGTCCCATGAAATATTTTTGTGTTAGAAAATATACTAATTTGTCATAAAAAATATGTTAACATGTAATGGGTCTACTGTTGTTGTTGTTTTTTTAATAACAGAGTGTGGATTTCTTTGTTGTTCGTTTTTATCAATTTATTTATTTATTTTTGGTTCAATTGGGTCTTTGTTGCTGCGCGCAGGATCTCTCCAGTTGCGGCAAGCAGGGGCTACTCTTCGTTGCGGTGTGTGGGCTTCTCATTGCGGTGGCTTCTCTTGTTGCGGAGCACGGGCTCTAGGCACATGGGCTTCAGTAGTTGTGGCACGTGGGCTCAGTAGTTGTGGTTCACCGGCTCTAGAGCACAGGCTTAATAGTTGTGGCACACGGGCTTAGTTGCTCCGCGGCATGTGGGATCTTCCCGGACCAGGGCTCGAACCCATGTCCCCTGCATTGGCAGGCAGATTCTTAACCACTGCGCCACCAGGGAAGTCCTCTACTGTTATTTTTTAAATGAATTAATAAATAATTTTTAAATTCTCTGCTTTAATTTCTAATCTGGTAAAATCAATTGATGTAACACATAAACAAAACCTCGTTAAGAGTCCTCAATTTTTAACAGTCCTGAGAACTGCTGGTTTAAACCCAATCAGGATTCACCCTCTGGGATCCAAGGGCTGTCCATCCTTCCCAGAGGCACATGGCTGCCTTGATGTGAAGGGGGCCTGAAAACCCTCGAGGTTCCCTGAGGAAGGAGGAGTGAATGTGGGTAAGTGACCACTTGGTCTGATACAGTGGCTGCAGAGTGAATGATGACCTGTACCAGGGACTCCTGAGACACCTCTGGCCAGCAGGGCTGCATTAAGGCCAGTACACGCTGTGGCAGACGGTTGGAGTGAGAGACAGGGGACCTTTCTCCTGTAGAACAAGAAGGCTTTGTGAGGCACGAGGCATCTGCTCTGCAGTGCTGCATGACCTCTTCTGTGAATGGGCAACCCCCTGGCTGTGGAGGCCCTTCTCTATGGAGTGTAACTATGTATTTTGACTTTCCATACAACACCCCCTCAATCCCATCTTTTCACCATATTTGCAAAGTGAAAAGCCACAGCCAACAATTTAGTTCTCCTGCCTAAACATACAATCCTATCACTTACCCATTCAAAATTCTGAAAAATCCAGTGTGTACAGAATAAAGCCCAAATTTTTACCATGCACTTAAAAGATTTCCACATTGTGGCCCCAGACCATCTTTCCAGACTTTCAGAATAAGTTTAACCTAGTGGTTAAGAGCATGCACTTAGGAGCCAGGCTGTCAGGGTTCAAGACCCAGGCCTACCAACCACTTACCAACTGAGTGCCCTGAGAGTGCTATGCCAGTGAATGTTTAACAACTGGCTCTCGGGGTGGGCTTGACACCCTGATTTGTGGCATTTGCCAGTTTCCATGGTGTTAATACTTCCACTATGGCCAGTTTCAAACTACCAATATGACATCACTAAATTTAGAGTTGGGAAGACATGCTTATAATTTGCTCTCAAGAGCCAGTGCAAGCCGGCTCCAGCACCCCTCTGGACCTTGTGTAAGTTACCTTCTCACTCTGAGACAGCTTCCCCATCTGTACAATGGGGATAATGAGTGCCCGGCTATGGCGTTGTTGTAAGCATCAAATTGGATGGGGTAATGGTTCTCAATCATTAGCATGCATCAGAACCATCTAGAGGGCTTGTTAAAACACAGATTGCTGGGTCCCGCTCCCAGAGTTTTTGATTCCATGAGTCTGAGTGGGGCTCAAGAATTTTCATTTATAACAAATTCCCAGGTGATAACATTTTGAGAGCTACTAGTTTGGTGCCTATAAAAGACTGAACCCAGTCCTAGCACAGAGATGCCCAAACACAGAATTAGCTCTCCTTTGTCTGATGCAACCCCACGCATCCCCCATCATAGCCACACCAAGCCTCCCATCTTTCCCTGAACCCACAGTACACTTTCCAATCTCTGTACATTTGCTTTCTCCTTTTCCCTGCACCTAAATGTCATTCTCTCTGCACCACTAACCTTTCCCATTGAAATCTTAATTCAGCTTAAATACCCCCTCCCTGCTAAAGCCTTCCCTGAATCTTCTACTTAGAAATAATTGTTCCTAACCTGTCCTCTCTCAAATTTGCAGTTGCTCTTGTTCTTCTCATCAAAGTTTGCCTCAAACTGGAATGACTGCCTCAATACCATCTCTCTTACTCAAGTGTAAGTACCTGGTGTGCAAAATACTGTCACATCCATCCCTGTCACCCTAGCCCAGCACCTCATATATAGAAGGAAACTCCAATCGCCTCTCAGTGGACAAGCCTCTTGCTAGCAAAGGAAGGTGTCCTGTTCAGGGATATATGACCCATCCCCAAATTACAGGCTTCCTCATGTTCAGCAGAGTTTTGCTAAGGGAGCTCCCAGGCACCCTCTAGGGTTGAATGAATGATACATACATAGAAAATGTAGCAAACAAATAAAAATATTCTTAAGTCAAGGGAAAACAAGAAGTTCTGTAAGAAAAGAAAATATATGACAGTATTCTACATGGCTGAGCTGTGAAGCACATTTCCACTCTCATAGTAATGCTTTTACTGATTTGTCCAAAATTATGATTTAACTCTACCAGGAGGATGATGGGGACAGAAAGTGTGCACATTTTGGGAGATGGTGGTGAAAGAGAGCTAAATCTTCATTTCCAACACAATGAGAAGTCAATAGATAATGCCTGGAACCTAAAAACAAGAAGTATTACTATGTTCATATTACTTAAGGATATAGAGATGAATTCCAAATGAAAAAGATAAAAGAATTGAAGTGGTTGCCTCCAGGGAACAGAAAACAAAGAGAGGCAGGGTCTGATTTGAGAGGTAGAGTAATAAGCCTTAAAGTATAATTGACTCTTTAAGCTGTATTCACACACAGACACACACATACATCTGTGAAAAAACAAAAACTAAATGTTTTTTAAAGTGACAAAGAGGAACCTATGACACAGCTATAATAAGCAAAACGGTGTGGCACTGTCATAAAGATAGACATATAGACTAATGGAATGGAATAGAGACCCCAGAAATAAGCCCTTGAATATATGGTCAAATGATTTTCAACAAGAGTGCCATGCAGTGGAGGCCATTCAATGAAAACAGGACAGTCGCTTCAACAAATGGTACTAGGAAAGCTGGACATCCACAAGCAAAAGAATGAATTTTGGACAGTTTGTAACTGGCTTTGAACAGAAGGATAACGGCACCTAGGACCCAGCTTGGGGAATGTCTACATTTAATGGCTTGTGAGAAAAGAATGAGTCTACAAATAAGACTGAGGAGGAGTGAGCAGAGAGGTAGAAGGAAGTCAGGAGAGAGCAGGGAGGGGGGGACCTGAAGAAGGGAGTGGTCAGCTGTGCCTCCTGCTGTTAGCAGGTCAGGAGGTCAGTCAAACAGAGAGTAAAAAATCCAACAGATTTGGTTACATGGGAGTTCAAAGGTAACATCAGCCAAAGCTGTTTCAGTAGACTGATGGAGGTGAAAGCCAGTGGTTGAAAATACAAAAGAGAGAAGGGATCACCAATGGGAGGTCCTGAGAAGATAGAGGGGTTGGGGGATGCATGGGGTCTCCAAGGTGAGCTGGAGGACAGGCCTCAGAGAGGGGGAAGGAGGTTCCACTATGGCAACAGGAAGGTTGGGGGAAGGATGAGTGAGGACACTGCTGGGTTTGGAAGTTGCAGAATCTTAATCTACAGCTTCAATTTTCTCTATAAAATACAGGATGGGTGCAGGAGAGTAGGGGGCTGGCAAAAGAGTTACTGAAATGATAGGTTGAGTAAGAGAGAAGGAGAGGGTGAAGACTAGAAGAAAGGCGAGATCCCACTGAGGATGTAGCAGGATGGGGGCCAAAGGTGGCCGGAAGGAGAAGCCATCATAGTAGGAAAGCAGGATGCTTGGATTGGGGGTTTGTGGGGATAACAAGCCCAAGATGAGAATCAGGGCTGAGTCGTGAGGTGAGACAGGAGAAGCCTAAAGAATAAGCCTAAAGCCCCTAGACCAACCAGCTCTCCTGAGTCACTGCCCTGCTCTGCCACTAATCACCAATCCACAGTATGATGGCAGCATGCAAAGGACTGAAAACACAGAGCCAAACAAAGCCTATGCCCTTTGCAGCCTGTTCCCCAGCCTGAGGGAGTATGTTTTGCACCCAAAAGGTGATCTTAGGGTGGACACTGGAAGAGCATCAGTTACAGCTGAAATAGAAATTTAAAGAAAATGGGGTGAGGGACTTCCCTGGTGGTCCAGTGGTAAAGAATCCGCCTTCCAATGCAGGGGACACGGGTTCGATCCCTGGTCAGGGAACTAAGATCCCACATGCCGCGGGGCAACTAGGCCGGTGCACCACAACTACAGAGCCCACACGCCCTGGAGCCCACACACCACAACTAGAGAGAGGCCCTCGAGCCACAACGAAAGATCCCACACGTCGCAACTAAGACCCAACACAGCCAAAAATAAATAATACTTTTTTATAAAAGAAAGTGGGGGGGCTTCCCTGGTGGCGCAGTGGTTGGGAGTCCGCCTGCCGATGCAGGGGACAAGGGTTCGTGCCCCGGTCCGGGAGGGTCCCGCATGCCGCGGAGCGGCTGGGCCCGTGAGCCATGGCCGCTGAGCCTGCGCGTCCGGAGCCTGTGCTCCGCAGCGGGAGAGGCCACAACAGTGAGGGGCCCGCGTACTGCAAAAAAAAAAAAGAAAGTGGGGTGATACCCCTATAATTTTAATCAAAACAAAATAGACTGTGTCATATTTCATCCAGGGAGGCATGTCGACTAAGGCTGGCTCCAGACCCCCCAACTCTGCCTCACCTCGTCTCAATAGTGTTGTCATTTTAGATACAGCAGCTGCTCTCACACTTAGCAGTGTGTTGGAATCACCTGGGGAACTTTACAGATACTGTAACCCCCGATCCCACCTCCAGAGATCCTGG
The DNA here is from genome assembly GCF_003031525.2 of Neophocaena asiaeorientalis asiaeorientalis. Lineage (NCBI taxonomy): Eukaryota > Metazoa > Chordata > Mammalia > Artiodactyla > Phocoenidae > Neophocaena > Neophocaena asiaeorientalis. Next base: position 2,962,751 of record NW_020175400.1, on the reverse strand, counting down.
CTGAATTGCTCTGTGATAGAGCCTGGGCTTCAGGAGCTTTCAAAGTTCTCCAGGTGATACTCGTGTACAACCAGGGCTGAGAACCACTGCTTCTGACCAATTTCAGAGCTAAAGCATCTGTGCCCCAGCGCCCAGGCTACCTCCACTTCCAGGGCAACAGCCAGTTGCTGGAGTTTCTGGACCATTCTATGGAACAGCAAACAGGCTCCCCTCTCCTTACAGAACTGCAGGGCTCTAGCCCAGACCAGAAAGAAAACCATGTAAAGCTGAGCTTGGTTAATGCCTCCAGGGCCTGGATGCCCTGTCTATTGAGCTGGGTTTGCACATTTTGAGCAATCAGGCTGGACAACGTGCCCAGAAGCACTGATCAGGTGGAGGAGGGGGGGAAGAAAGGCCAAATGGCTTCAGGTCTGGTGTGAAATTGGGCAAGAGGGACAGTCAACCCTACTAGAAGAAGCGACCCAGACAGCAAACAAACAGGGCAGGGTGGACCGAGACCAAGTTATGTGGACAGCTCAGCAGTCACAGAATCCACCAGACCCAACAGAGCTGCCTTCTCTCAGCACCTCCAGAGGCCAAAACTTTCCACTAGGGACAGAGCACTTGGAGACAGCGTGACATAGCCATCCCAAGACAAAGCCAGAAAGTTCACAAGTGTAGGGAACGTGACATGCAGTCTTAACCTCAAGAAGGAATTCACGCTCAGACTCTAACCAGCACGGGGGTATAGCTAGGCCTCGTGGGGGTCTTTGCAGGACAAAGAGAGGCTCCCTGTATCCCCAAACTGCAGCATCCACAGTGGCACCCAGGACCACCAGATTCACCCACTCTTCCCACAAGGCTCTGTCGGACCCATCTGCACACAAGGGGCTGCACTGGCCTGTTTGCTTGTTCAAACAAACCTTGTTCACTGAGGCACCTCAGAGCCCAGCAGAAGAGCCAGTCGTTATGTGTCTAAGGAACACATGAATGAAAAGGAGAGGATGTATCCATCGTTCTTAAGCAAAGAATCAATAGCTCTTAGTCGGGGAAGTTTTCTTCTGGGGGCTTACTCTAGACCTGCTAAATCAGGCCCTTTGAAGGTGGAGCCCTGGCATTGGGTGATTATCATTTCTATTCCTGATTAGGAACCAATGCCCTATGACCCAAGGGTCTCATACTTTAGCCAGTACAAGAATCACCAAAGGTGCTCGGTAAAAATGCAGATTTGAACCACAAACCATTTGGGAAAAGAAATCTAAAAAGTAATATCATCAAGTAGCTTCAAAAACACATGATCCGTCCATGGATGAATGGGTAAACAACCTACAAGCTGATTTTCAACAAAAGGGCCAAAGTAATTCAACAGGGATAAACTAGTCTTTTCAACAAATGGTGCTGAAAAATCTGAATATCTGTAAGAAAAAAAGTTAATCTTAGCTGTTACCTCACATCACACAAAAAATAACTCAAGATGTATCACAGACCTAAACATAAAAGTTAAAACTATAAAACTTCTGGAAGAAAACAGGAGAATATCTTTCTGACCTTGGTAGGCAAAGATTTCTTAGGTGGGACGCAAAAAACACTAACTATACAGGGAAAAAACTGGAAATCTGAACTTTATCAAAATAAAAGACTTCCACTCTTTGAAATTCACTGTCAAAGAAATGAAAAGGAAAGCCATAGACTGGGAGAAAATATTTGCAATATTTATATTCAACAAAGGACTTGTAAAGTTCAGTAAGAACTCTTCACTAAGAAATTAAACAACACCTCCTACACACACAATGGGCAAAAGATTTGCACACGCATTTCAGAAAAATATACAAATGACCAATAAGCACACCAAAAAATGCTTATTTAGGGAGATGCAAATTGAAACCACAGTGAAGTACCTCTATACATTCATTTAAATAACTAAAATTTAAAAGACTGATGTACTAAAATTGGAATGATACAGAGATTAGCACAGCCCCTATGAAAGGATGGCATGCAAATTTGGGAAGCGTTCCATATTTTTTGACCATAACATTTGTGAAATAACATTTGAAGAATTATGTTGGTTTTTAACACAAAATTTAAGAAAATAAAAATGAAAGATTTCAAGTCTACAACTTTACACTTCACTAAATATCTACACTTTACACTAAATATCATTCATATTTAGATATTTCTATAGTTAAAACTACTAGTATTTTCAATCTTCCGGTAATATTAAAGTATCACCTTTGTACATCACTTATCATGAACTTTTAAACTTTTTTTTTTTTGGATAAAAAGAAGCATTTTTTTAACAAGTAAGTGTTTTTTGGAATTTATGTGTGTACTACATATATCCAGTATATTTATTATATATAGTACATATATATTTATTAAATATAACCTATAACTAACTCTAGCATAAATATGTATATTTATTATAGATTATATATAATATATAGATCATAACTTTTTAAAGTTGAATTATATATTTTTATTTATTACATATACATATATAATAAATAAAAGACTGACAAAATCAAGTGTTGGTGGGAACGTGAAGTAACTGGAACTCTTGTACATTGTTCATGGGAATCCAAAATAGTACAACCACTTTGGGAAAGAACTTGATAGTTTCCTATTAAGTTAAACATATACTTATAGTATAACCCAACAATTCCACCCCTTGATATTTACCCAAGAGAAATAAAATACATGTATACACACATACACACACACACACAGAAACTTGTTCATAACAGCTTTATTCATAATACTCTGAATCTAGAAACAATTCAAATATTCATCAATAGGCAAAATGAATAAACAAATTGTGGAATATCCATACAGTGAAATACTACTAGAAATAAGAAAAATGAACTATGAACACAAATATCATGGAGGAATATTAAAATCAAGCTGAACAAAAGAAATCAGACACAAAAAATTGCATACTACATGCATTAATTTCCTAAAGCTGCTGTGAAAAATTACCACAACCTTGGTGGCTTAAAACAACAGAAATTTATTCTCTCAGAGTTCTGAATGCCAGAAGACTGAAATCGAGATGTCAGCATGGCTGCACTCCCTTCGGAGGCTCTGGGAGAGATTCCATTCCTTGCCTCTTCCAGCTTCTGGTGGTTGCCAGTATTCCTTGGCTTATGGCCACATCACTCTAATCTTTGCCTCTGTCTTCACACTGATTTCCCCCAGTGTGTGTGTGGTATTCAATCTCCCTCTACTTCTCTCTTATAAAAACATTTGTGATGGCACTTAGGACCCACCCAGATAATCCAGAAATATTTCCTCATCTCAAAATCATTAACTTAATCCCATGTACAGAGACACTTTTTCCAAATAAGGTAACATTTACAGGCTCCAAGGATTAGGACACATCTTTGGGACTACCATTCAACCTACCACATCACAAGTTTCCATTTATATGAAATTCTGGAACAAATCTCTAGAAACAAATAGAAGTGGTCACCTGGAGCCAAGTGGGGTAGTTGATTGACTGCAAAGGAGCAAAAGAGAACTTTCTGGTGTGAAATAAATGCTCTATATCATGATGGAAATGATGGTTACATGACTGTGTAAATTTACCAAAACTCATCAAACTTTATTACAATGGGTACATTTTGTTATGCATAAATTATGCTTCATTAACATTAATTTTTTTTGATGTGGACCATTTTTAAAGTCTTCACTGAATTTATTACAATACTGCTTCTGTTTTGTGTTTTGGTTTTTTGGCCACGAGGCATGTGGGATCTTAGCTCCCTGACCAGGGATCGAACCCACACTCCCTGCACTGGAAGGCAAAGTCTTAACCACTAGACAGCCAGGGAAGTCCCAACAGTAATTTTAAAAGAAAGCAAAAAAGTGAAGATTTGGGGGGCCAACCTTGGAAAGTCAGATTTGGCAAGTCTGGGGTGAATTCTAAACAAACAGCCCAAGTACCTGGAAGGCAGGTGGTCCTGGAACGTCCCTGGAGAAGCAGCACTCTGGAAGATGGGGAAAGGACCCACCACATCCTGCTGCCTTCCCCTTGGCTTCTCAGATACCTGAGAGCCAGGTGCTGAGCTGGGAGTCCCCTGAGGTGGGGTCCTGTCCACAGAGACATCAGGCTGTTGGGAGAGACAGCCGTAACTAACTCGAGCACAAGTCACCTATGACAAGAACTGACAGATATAGAATCATAGAAGAAGGTATATTTTGACCCTAGATTATGGTAGAACTCTCTAGATGGGGTAGCATTTGAGCTGGGCCCTGACAATGGGGCAGGGTTTTTACATGCAGAAATATCAATGCCAGTTTCCTCTTGCTCAGAACCCCTTAGTGTGTCCTGAATCTTCTTGGCCCCTTCCCACTTCGAGTCAAGCTTACTCAGGGTGGCCTCTCCAGGCATTCTATTCTGCCTCCTGTCTTTTGCCCACGCTATGCCATGTGCCAGTCATGCCAGTGCCTTCTCTAGATTCGTCACCAACAAAGCCCCAACGACAAGACATGACCTTCAATAAGGCCCCTGTTGTAGACAAGCTGCCTGGTTGTCCCTTCTCTTGACTCCTCCACCCCAGGTTCCAATCCACAGCTCCAGCCAGGCATTCATGTTCCCAGGGTTCTACTTCTTTGACTTGAATCATTGGTCCCTTCCTGCATCTTCTCATCTTCCAGGTGAGCCCTAAGCCTTTACCTGCCTCCAGGTGAGCCCTATCTTACAGAGCGCAGGGGTGCTATGGATGGTTAGGCCTTCTATGACCTGGCTCTTGATCCCCACCTCCACTCCCCATTCCTGGTTCTTCCTAGGCCACAGTATTTCAACTCCTAGATTCTCACGGATGGACCCAGGCCAAGGCCCCATGGCTTCCCTGGACCAAAAATGAAGCAATTTGAGGCTTCTCAGGCCTTAGTCCCAGCACAAACCCTTGGATTTTGTTCTGTGTGCCTTGCCTAAGGAGACAGCTTGGAATCCCTTAGCCTATATCTTCCCCTTGTCCCAATAAGCCAGGAAGCTTCTCCCTCCTTTGCTGAGTGAGGAAGGGCAGGCTTCCTGGAGCCAGGGCCAAGCCACGACTAGGAAAGCGGAGCCCTGTGGCTCCAGCTATGCCTCCCTGCATCCTTGCTGTCACCGCACAAGGTGCTCCATTCTTTTCTTATAATCATTCCTTGTTTGTATCATTTTTAGGTGTCATCAGAGCTCCTCACTGACCAGCTGAGCAGGTAAGCCTGCAAGAGGTCCCCAAATGGGAATAGCCGGCAAGACCACAACCAACTCCAGTGATGCCTCCACCTTTTGGAGAGCCCAGTGGCCTCCAAGATCTGGTCCCAGAAGAAAAGGAAGAAAGCCACAGGGAAGGAAAGGGGCCTTCTGCAGAGCTAACAATCCTAGAGTGAAGAGGAGCCCTCACCCTGGCAAGCACACTGAACCCACCATCTTGTGTCAAAGACTTGAACACATCTTAAGTGGGGCCTCCAGGTCCCAAATGCCCAGGTAAGGAACACAAGGAGGAGGCTGCCCTCCTTTCTTTCCAGAAGAGTGGGTCTAGACCACAGGCAAATGGGCACTAAATTGGGTTCCACCAAATGTCCAAGACCCTTGCCAGAGTTTGAAGGCTGTTCTGGCAACAAGGATCCAATAATGGGGCCATCCAGGCTGCACCCCCAGCCCCCCATGCATCATATCACCCTTACCTACTCTGGGAGATATTCTGACCCCTAAAGAAGGGATCCCAGGGACCAAAATAGCCAGGTGGAACCCAAACCTTATTCGACCACTGAGATACTGACTAGAGACAGTAACCATGCCTTTCACAATATTCCAGCGTTTCATCCACCTGGCACATAGGATTACACTTCCTCTCCCACAGTAGCTGGATGGGATCACCTGACTAGTTCTAGCCAGTAAGTTGTAACCAGAAGTGACGTGTGCCAGTTCTGGGCTGGAGCATTTAACTACTGATATACAACATTCCAGGGCTCTCTTTCCCCCTCTGCCATGGAAACCTGCAATGTTCCAGATGCTGGCTGCTCCATCAGCCTGACCTGGAGGATAATGACCTGGTGCAAAGCTCCCAACTATCCACAGTGGACGTGGGCAAGAACTAAATCTTTGTTATTTCAACTCACTGAGATTTGGGGACTGTTGTTACTGAAGCATAACCCAGCCTATCCTGACTGAAACATGGGCCAAAGGCCAACCAGCACAGTAGTGGACGTGGGCAAGAACTAAATCTTTGTTATTTCAACTCACTGAGATTTGGGGACTGTTGTTACTGAAGCATACCCAGCCTATCCTGACTGAAACATGGGCCAAAGGCCAACAAGTTCAGTATCACTCTTCCCAGTGACCCATGCTGCTTTGCTTCCCCATCATCCACTTTTAATTTGGGGTCCAAGGCAACACCTCAGTCCTAATACAATGAAAGAGTAAGGATTCCACATAATCCTGCCCAGCTTGAAGACTCCAAATCTATAATCTTCTCTGAGTCAAAGATGCCAACTCTTCCGGATTTGGTAGATTCTGGTACAGTGTTAGAGTCAGGGTTAGGCAGCTACAGGTGGCAAACTTTAGGCTGCCAAGCAAATGCCAGAAGTCGAACCATGACATATGAACTGACGTCTGACATCAGACTACGGCCCTCGAACACTTCTTGCCAGGTTTGACTAAAGAAAAACTAACTTTACATCTTCTGTGTTTTCATCTTGGAAAAGGAGAACTCCCATCTGTGGGTCCTGACTTGACGGCCCTGCTGGGTCACCATCTTCAGCTTCACGTCCTAATGCATCTTAGCGGTCCTCCTCTTCTCCCAGCAATTGTCTAACTTGCTATCTCATGCGATTTGTAGCTTCTAGTCATTTTTGCTCCCCACCTTTGCCAGCTCAAGCCTCAGCCCATGGCCTTGGCCTGTCATCACCCTTCTCTCCTGTCATTTAGACTTCTCCTAACCCCACCATGTCCAGGAAGTTCTCCTGGCTGATAGAGGCTGACTGATCGGTACAGAGGCCTCACCCTACACACCCTTAGAGATTTTATACCTTACACATCTTTACTGTCTTATATAGCTCTAATTTGACCCTTTCAACCAAGTGGACAGGGAGGGGGAAAGGATAATTGAATGTTTATGAGCCCCTACAATGAGCTAGTTGCTCTCCTTCACTCACTTCTCATTCAAGCAGGATGGTGAGAGGTTAAAGGCACAATCTCTGGGACCTAATTGTCTGGCATTGAATCTCTGCTCTGCCATTCACTAGCAAGGGGCTTGACCTCTCCGGGCCTCAGTTTCCTTTTTGTAAGACAGGGCCATTAACAAACAGTAAGATTACTATGGTTACTAAATGAGTTACTAGACACAAAACGCTTAGAACAGTGCCTAACACAGAGTGCTCAACGCATGTGAGTTGCTATGATTCACTTCTAGATTCTCTAAATGTGCCAGACACAGCAGATACAAAGGAGAGCAAACTAGACCTACTCATTCATTCAACAAATATCGATTGGGAGGCTGCAATGCCCCACACTGAGATGGGAGCTGACGATATTTGTCCCTACCCTCCTGAAGCTCAGAGTCTGGTGAGACAGGGCGGTGGACACTACACAAGTAAACAGCTCAAGATACACACCAGCAAGGCGTGGTCTAGCCCAGGAAGGGGAGGAATGAGATGCCGTAATAGAAACTGGGGGAGGCAGAGAAGTTGGGTGGTCAGGCAAGGCCTCTCTGATATTTAAAGTACAATCTGAGGGACTTCCTTGGTGGCGCAGTAGTTAAGAACCCGCCTACCAATGCAGGGGACATGGGTTCAAGCCCTGGTCTGGGAAGATCCCACATGCCGTGGAGCAACTAAGCCCGTGCGCCACAACTACTGAGCCCACGCGCCACAACTACTGAAGCCCGCGTGCCTAGAGCCTGTGCTTGGCAACGAGAGAAGCCACCGCAATGAGAAGCCCGCACACGGCAACGACGAGGAGCCCCTGCTCACCGCAACTAGAGAAAGCTCACGTGCAGCAACGAAGACCCAACGTAGCCAAAAATAAATCTATTAAAAAAAATAATAAATACAATCTGAAGATGAAATGGAGCCAAAACACAGAGGGGAAGAGTAAGGTGACTCGTGCGGAGATGAGGTGAGAGAGGCAGGGCCAGGTTGCTCAAGCTCTGTTGGCCGTGGTGTCCTGAATGCAAGCAGAAACCACTGGATGGTTGTAAGCAGAGAAGCAGCAGGATCCCATCTGCATCTTTCTACGGGAATATTGAAATTCCTCTTTTACTAAGGAGGAAACTGAGGTTCAAAGTCATATCGTTGGTAAACGGTACAGTTGGACCTAGAACAGTTCACATAAGGCCAATCTCATGGAACTTGCCAGTTCGCCCTGCACTGCTCATTCACCCCTGTCCCATACAGAGGAACCAAGTGTACAAGGTAAGAGCTTGTTACCTCTAAAGCCCTTCACCTGCTCGTGGGGTCACGGTGCCTGCCTTGGGGGCCTGGTGACAATTTTCACACCAGTGGCTTCTGCAAACGAGCTGCTTCCCCGCACTTCTTGCCACCACTTTTTCCATCCCCCACAGTCACCAGAGTTGACACCCAAGCCAATAACCACAGGTAAAGGTGTTTCTCCCTGGGACACAGAGTTAAACACACAACCACAGAGATGTGTCTTGGGCCCAGAATGGAAGGGGCCAAGGTGCCAGGGATGACAAATCCCCCAAGAATCCAGCTCCAAGCTTCCCCGAGAGAAACCCCTTCCCAAAATAGGCAGAGGGGTCAGGGACACTCGTGCAAACAGCTGATCCACAAAACCCCACTGTGCCCACGGCTTTCCCCACCTCAGTCCCTTCTATTTTTATCAGGAGGGTGAGAGGGGGTTGCCAGGTGGGGCTACACAGCTGTTTATGTCTGAAATTTGAAAAGATGCACAGTGTACTTGGGAGAAGGCGTTTGCAGTTAAAGGAATTTCGGAGGAGAATTTCAAACCCAGCGGGGTGAATAGGGGCCTTGTGCTCTGGCTTTTGACTCTGGAAAAGCCACGTTTCCAACTAAGGCATGCAGAGGGGCCAGTGATGGGGAGAAAATTTACGGGTGTGAGATTTGGACAGGCAGTGGGACCCAGCTCACCTGGGCACAGGCAACAACTGATTTGCAGACTGAGGGTACTTGGGGAGGAGGCCCTCTGCCCCTCCACTGTAATTTCTATTTATTTATCCCCCAGGTATTCATAGACTTTCCTTGCCCTCTTAGTCTTCCCTGATTCACCCCACTCAATGCTAACCATTCTCTCCTCTGCATCTGTCATTTATCACCTCTCAATCAGGGAGTTTTACTGAGTATTAATTTTCTTATATATACATATTTGCTTGTTATGGCTTTAAGTCACTCTCATTTGTCAATTTTCTGTTTTTGAATTCAATTGTAAGTGTCCCTTTGGTAGCTGTATGGCTACTATGCCTTTGACACACACACACATACACACCCACACACACAGACACACACACACGCAACTTAGGACCTGGTCGACCATTTTACTCTGTAGGCACAATAGTGGGACTCAATGGTCCTATTCCTTCAATTGTGGAAGATGGGAGGCAAGAAAGAACAACAATTAAACGACACTACCCCTAAGCTGAATGAATTTTACCATGTCTCTTTTCTTCATCTCTCAAAGGTTAAACTGGCTCTGACACAACTCTGTGGAGAACTTCTAGCCTGAGCTATACATGCCCTTATTAAGCCAGAGATCCTCAGGAAGGCTGGGGTGACTGCTGCAGGGCTAGACTTCTGACTTGATCTGGGATCTAAGGTGGACTTGATGCCATGGTTCCATGGTGAGATCTGGCCAGTGTATATAAGAAGGTCATAGCTGTTGATCTCATTTATTTGGGCCTAGGAGTGAGTGCCACGAAGCATCAGATTCATATTGTATTTGTGCTTATAGCTGCAAAAATGCAATAGTCATTCAAAAAATGAATTTAAAAATTCATTAGCTACAAGGTCCTAATAGCTACAAGACGCAGCTGTCATGCAGTCAAACCCTAGTTTTGTCTACGGCTGATGGAAGCTCACCGCTTGATACTTGTCCACATTTCTTTTTCTCTAGAACCCCCTTACATGCATCGCTTTTCCTTGGTGCGTCAGGGTCTCTGGCATTCCTTTCCTGTTTCTGCGCATCCTTGCATTTCTCTCCAGCAGCCTCTTCCTCCCTCTTTTCTGCCCTTCTACTCTCTCCCTTAATTAGTTACAGTATGATATTAAAGTATATTTTAGCATTTGTAGACTGGAATTTAATGTTCCCTGATCTTATATTAAAAGCAGACGTGTGGAATCTCAGGCCAAGCATTTCTCCAAGCCCCAGCCCCACATTCCTCTCCGCCTGCTGGCCACCTCCCTCCACCTCGGAAAACCCAACTTGGCTACAAAGGGGACTCCCTGTCTTTTCTCCCCAAGACAGCTGCCCTTCCAGAGTGCCCGGCTCTTGACAGGGACTCCCCATTCCCAGTCATTCAGCTTCAGGAGGTTGAGGCCATTCCTTTTTTTTTTTTCTTTTTTTTTTTAAGTTCCCCATGGAGTATTAACCACTGGACCACCAGGGAAGTCCCGAGGCCATTCTTCACTCTCGCTTCTCTCTCTCTCCCTCAAGAGCCAGTGTCTCTGATTCTTCCTTTCAGATGTCCTTTCCTGTCCATTCTCACTGCCATCACCATAGTATTCATCCAACCACTCATAGATGAATTTTGCTTATCCTTCAGTGTTTTGACATGTACTACAACTTTTCAAATTAATCATAATTTGATATTCCATAAAAATCTAGATATTTGGCTTCTCAAGGAAAACAACAATAATAACTACTATTACTACTACTACATGACCCAGCAACATTGAGCCTGAACTCCTGAATGGCAACATTTAGTTGGAGCTGGCTAGTGGCTGTCCCTTTGGGTGGGCCACACCCTCTCCAGTTTGCCTCTGGTTTGAGTGAAAGAAGCCTGACAAAAAAGAGTACTCGGGCTTCCCTGGTGGCGTAGTGGTTGAGGGTCCGCCTGCCGATGCAGTGGACGCGGATTCGTGCCCCGGTCTGGGGAGATCCCACATGCCGCGGAGCGGCTGGGCCCGTGAGCCGTGGCTGCTGGGCCTGCGCGTCCGGAGCCTGTGCTCTGCAATGGGAGAGCCCACAGCGGTGAGAGGCCCACGTACCGCAAAAAAAAAAAAAAGAGTACTCATGTGAAGATCCCATTTCTATCAAGTAAAAAATAGACAAAACTGGTCTGTCAGTGAGGTTAGAACAGTGATCTTCCTGGGGCAGGGGCCGAGGGGGGAAGCGGGCAGGAGAAGGTGTACTCACTAGAACACGCACAAGGGAACCTTCTAAAGAGCTGAAAATGTTCTACATCCTGATTTGGTTGTGATTACAGTGGTGTTTGTCACTGTAAAAAAATTACATAGAATAAAGTGCATACTTAAGATGTACTTTATTCTATGTAAATTATATATCAAAAGAAAGAAAGGGAGGTGGGGAAATGGTACAATGCCTAGCCTGGTACCAAGCACATAGGTGCTCAATAATTGACTGATATTGACATTTTCTTTAAGTACGAGAGCTCTGAAGCCAGGTGGCCTGGATTAGATGCCTGGTTCTACCATTTAGCAATTACATGAACTTGAGCAGCTTACTAAACTTCCCTGTCCTCAGTTTCTTCATCAGTGAAATGGAGGCAACAAGACCTCACAGGATCATTGTGAGGTTTAACAAAGCACTTAGCACAGGGCCTAGCGTAGGGTAAGTACCCAGTACATAGTACTGGGAAATAAAGAAAATTCTGACGCCTGCTACAACATGGATGAACCTTAAAGACATTAGGCTAAATGAACAAGCTGTCAATAAAGGACTAATACTGTGTGATTACAGTTATATGAGGTACCTAGAGTAGTTAAACTCAGAGACAGAAAGTAGAGTGGTGGTTGTCAGGCGCTGGAAGGAGAGAGGGCATGGGGAGTTTACTATTTAATGGGTACAGAGTTTCAGTTTGTGAAGATGAAAGAGTTCTGGGGATGGATAGTGGGGATGGATGCTGAACTAAACACTTAAAACTGTTAAAATGATGAATTTTATGTTACTTATATTTTACCACAATAATAAATATTAAATATTATAAATAACAAACAAACCAATAAATATTATCACGATGATGAGGCTGCGCTAGCCCATGAAGAAACTGAAATCGCATTTTTTTAAACTTGGGATTTTTGAGACCAGTCAGAGAACCCTCCAGCATTTTTAATGCCTATTTTTATGACTCTTTCATGATGAAAATGCTAACAAGTAAATGTCCTAATAAAAGGTAATCTACTTAAATAAGACTTTTTCTCATATTCTGAGTTTTCTTATATATTCTGGTTTTCTCCTCTTGAAGGCATACACATTAAAAAACCAAATAGATCAGGAGAAACAACCAAAATGTCAAGGTGACTATTCTCCAGCACCGTATATCAAATGAGTACCAAGTTTTGTGGGAGAAAGTCATGCCTGTGTCTTAGCAGATCATTTCCAAACTATGGAGTTGCTGTCTGTTCCTCTTATATTTCATTTCTAGCAAGCATTTGTTTGTGGGGTGCCATATTTGTTCATTTTATACATATTTTGTATCTGTACTATTATGTGTAAAAATCTAGGAAAAATTTTCCAGAATGACACAATGTTTACCAGTGAAAGAAAATGAAAACATCCAGCCCAGTGTGACAAGGGCTGGGCGGTCAGTCCCCAAAGACTCTGATGGCTGGAATAAAGGGAAGAGCAGAGAAGAGCCAGCTCAGCTCAGGCCCGGGTGTGGGAGGTGCCCCATAGGATGCAGGGTGGGGAAAAGGAAAGATGGGGAGGCTTTCAGGAGCTTTGGGGCCTGGAGTTACCTAGGGAAGCATCCTTCTACACCTCTTCTTACCCCAGACCTGCTTGAAAAGTGTTTTTGTAATTGGTGACGATGATGATGACTATGATGGTAGAAACCAACACGGTAACACCCCACTTCCCTCTGAGTTTGTCACTCGCACGGTGTTAAAGAAATAAAACGGCACTTTTCAAATGTTCCACTAGTTCTCAGAAGACTCCACTCCCCGGCCCAGTTCTGCAATAAGAACGCTTTTCTCTATCATGTTTCTATGGCCCTTTACTTCCAGAAAGGATCACAGCGTTTTCTACACACATTACGTATAGTATTAATCATTGCCACACTCCTATGAGGTGAGTATTTTTAGCTTCTTTTACAAACCCAGAAACCAGCATACAGAAGAGAATGCACTTATTCAGGGACATCAAACTGCAAAGAAGGGCAGCAGGGAAGAAAACTAACTACCTTGCACCTTGAGCCAGATCATTTGCTAGGTGCTGACATCCTAGCTCATTCTAATTCTCACAACAATTCCATGAGGTAGCTCCATTTTTCAGATGAGAACACCAAGACCCAGAGAGCTTACAAAACTTGCCCAAGATCTCTGTGCCAGACATGGGATTCACATCCAATGCTCTTGAACATACAGGGAACATTCCCCTCCTCGACCCTGTTTTGTTGCTTGAGATACACAGGAAGCCCTTTCGTGGTGGCCAGCATGAAAACAGTTTGATGGTTTCAACTGTCTACAAGTTTCAATATCAACAAAAAGCATAAGCTCAAAGACTCACCAATCTTTGGTGGTGCCAGTAGGAGCAGAATGCCCTAACGGTGAGAGGGAAAGGTTGTCTTGGCTCTTCCCTGGTCAGTCCACAGCTGAGCTTGGGCATCCAATGCTGGGAATTACACATTTGAGGGGCATCCACAAACAGGAGTTTCCAGAGAGTGAGGAAGCCAGAAGGAAACTCCTTTGGGAAATAGTTGAAGGACCTGAGGGCATTCTGCTGTGTGGAGAGACATAGAGGGATGATATGAAAACCCCCTTGGGCTAAATGAAGCCTGTCCTGCAGAAATTGAGACAGATGTGTTGTCCCAGAGAACAGGCTAGACCCCTTACTCATACAGGGGTATTGGAAAGATGCTTCAGAGGAATTCTGAAAACACCTTACACTTGGACTTAGTGAGGCATTTACATGGTATCACCATGTAAGGGACAATAACATGATGATACAATTAGATGGACTGGGACACTGGCCATCTTCTAACAGTCAGTTTAATGGAGGGTAGAAGCCAGCCTCCAAGATGCCTCTCGGCGATCCCCATGCCCTGGTATTCACACCCTTGTATGTCCCTTCCTACACTAATACAGGGTTGGCCTTATGTGACCAATAGACTACAGTGGACATGACCATGTGTGACTTCCAAAGCTAGGACATAAAAGCATTGTGGCTTCCCCTTGTGCTCTTGTATCACTCACTGTGGTGGAAGCCAGGTGTCATGCCATGAGGCAGCTCCACCAGCAGGCCCTGTATGGAGAAGATCTGAGGCCTCCAGCCAAGAGCAAACACCGACTCGCCAGCCATGTGAGTAAGCCACCTTTGACCTGGATCCTCATGCCTGGGTCTAGCCTTCAGATGATGGGCCTGCAGCTGACATCTGACTGCAACCCCATGAGACAGCCCAAGCCGGAACTGCCTGGGCGAGCTTCTCCCAAATTCCTGACCCATAGAAACCATGAGGGATAGTAAATGAGTCTTAAGCCAGTAAGTTTTGGGGTGATGTGACACACAGCCATAATTACTGGGTTATGGAGCCATGGCATCCTAGGAGGGATGTCTCCAGTGCCTTGCCCTAGAACTCAGTCCCAGGCTGAGTGAAGACCCAGAAAAAGTTGTCCTCAACCTTCTCTAAGAGCCCTTCCTAGCTCAGAGATTCTCTTGTTCTGTAATGAGTAAACCTGCTGAACAATGCCAGCACAGTGCCTCTCAAACATCAGCAGGTATAGGAAACACCTGGGGGGTCTCATTAAAATGCAGATTCTGAGTCTGGGGTGGGCATGAGTGTCTGCATTTCCAACAAGCTCCCAGCTGACTGTGCTAGTCTGTAGACTACTCTGAGCAGTGAGAGGTTAGAACCTGCCTGTGACAGCAGACCAGGTCAGGCAGCCTGGAAAAGGCAGTGGGCAGCTACAAAGTATTTGAGCAGAGGAGAGATAACCAGGATCAGAAATACTACACAAGGAGTTCCCTTGTGTAGACTCCTGCATTGAATAGGGGAACGTCCATATGCCACCAAGGGCTTTCAGACACTCATGTCCTTTGATTCTCTCAACACGGTCTTTAAAGCATCCAAATGCTTTCCCATTATGCTGGGTTTTCTGCAGCCTGTAAAGGTAGGCAGTGTGGAGTCATGCCAACCTGCACTCATTCACTACCTGGGAGGCCTCTTAGTCTCAGCTTCTTAGTGTGTAAAATGGTAATAAGAGCCACCTGCCAGGCCGTGCTATCAAGCAGTGTCTGGTACACAAAAGGTGCCTATTATATGCTTCTTAGTTTCGTTACAAACTAGATGATCAATATACATTCATTCCCTTCATTACAAAGATTAATTACCTAATTAATATTTGTCCTTGAATTGAATTGCCCTTCACTAACCCCACGTGTCCTGGGATATATGTCAGATATGGCCCCATTTCACAGATGAGGGTGCGGTTTGTTCTCACCAAGAGCATCTGATGAATGAATACTGACATGAGCATTCATGACCCTCCTGTGGGAATTTTAAAGTTTTTTTTTTTTCTAGAAGGGTCATTTCCCCTGGTCCCAACATTAGGGCCAGTAACTAATAAGATTTCATCCCATTTCTTTGAAAGTTGCTGTTTCCACCTAAGGGGTTCTGGTCACTGTCCTGTCAGCAGTGCCCAAAGTGCTCTGCAACTTAGAGACCTGACTCGGAGAAGCCAACAGACTCAGGTAGAACACTGGTGAAGCCAGAATCGCCAACCATTGGAACACCTTAACCCCAGCTCCCCGGACCAGCGGGTGGAGTGGGCACCACACCCTCCCTAGGCTTCACTGTCCTGTGCAGGGAAGGGTTGGGGGCCAGCTCCAGAGAATGTGCTGGGCCAGGGCCAGTCCTGCCCCGCAGAAGAGATGGCCAGTAAAATACCCACACAATTCCAGAGGACTCACGCTGGGGAAAGTGAGGCACTCCGACTCCTTTTAGCCAAGGAAAAGCTGGGTCTGTTATCTCTGTAATGGGCAGCCCACAAAGATCCCACTTCTTGTCTTTCTCCATTCAGTCCCCGCCCAATGAGGGGTCTAGCGGCTTCTACCACACTGACCAAGGCCACTAAATCTTAGTGTCAATCACCAGCAGCTTCCTCCATAAGGACCCTGAAGGCCACCAGCCAGCCTGGGTCCCCCAAAGTGCTAAGGTTGAACCAGCAGCTTGTGTAGCAGCAGAGAGTATGACCTTGGGTTTGAATTCAAACCCCACCTTGACTGGTAACTCCATTACCCTCTGAGCCTCAGTTTTCACATCTTTTTTTTTTTCCTTTGCAAGGGGAGATTAGTTGTAATATTTACGTGTATTTATTTACCTCATTGGGCTCTTTGAGAAAATTAAATGAGACTTTAATGTGTATTAAACAACCAGCTCAGAAGGTCTTCAAAACCTGTTAGTTCTTTTATTCTTTTGCGTGGAAACAGAATTAAGGAGGGTGGTCTCTGCAGCTACTGGAGAATTCCTGCTTCATTTGAGATGTCCTTGGTCTCTCCTAGATTTTGAAAACCCTCAGCCTTTGGTCTTGAGGCTCCCAGCCCCAGCACGCCTCCCAGCTCTCCCCTAACTTCCTCCCCACCGCCACCACCAGCCCCGCTCCGCACTCCCCTGCCATGTCGCCGCACCCCATCCCCGAAAACTTTCAGCCAGCTCTTCAGGAGGGTCCTTCCGAATTGTGGCCTGGGAGCAGGGGGCTACGCCCCTCCCGATCGCATCTTGAGGGGCGTCAGCTGCAGACCCCCGCGCGGGCACCGGGGAGCCCTGTCCGGCCGCGGCGGCTGCAGAGCCGGGCCCGCAGGGGCTACCAGTGAGGGTACGGCCCTCCCGGGCCCCTCCGGCTGAGGAGAGGCCGACCGCAT
>NW_020175400.1:2944264-2945669 GCF_003031525.2 Neophocaena asiaeorientalis asiaeorientalis | reverse complement strand
CCGCGCGCCGTGCCCGCCCGCCCACCTACCTTCCCGCTGCTCCAGAGGGGGCTCTCAGAGCTGAGGACGCGCGCGGCGCTGCTCAAGTCTCTCTCTCAGCACCCTCGCCGGCCGGCATCTGACACGGGTGCCAGGGGGCTCCGGGCGCCTTTCAGTGTCCCTTCCCTAGGCCGGCCGGGACTCCGCAACCCAGACGCTGCCGCTGCGGCCACCGCCTGAGGGGACCTGCGGACAGGACGCCGGCAGGAGGAGGGGTGCGCAGCGCCCTCCCAGAGCGTCTCCGCCTCTGCGCGGCGAGACCCGGGCTTCCTGGCCCCAGGAGACCCCGCTGCCTCGCCAAGTGTACGGGACTGAAGTTCTTGGAGAAGGGAGCCCAACTCTTCAAGGTAACCGTCTCCTGCCCTCCAGAGAGAGGCTCTCCCAGGGCGCCTGGCGAGTCGGGAGCGGTGCTGTGGCTGCCCCCTCTGTGCTGGAGGCTGTGCTGCCTCCGTCTCCCCCACCCCCCTGGGAGGTGTGTGCTGGGGGCCCCGACATCCACCGGCTGCGTCCGCAGTGGACTTGAGCAAACTTTCTGGCTGTTGCAGACTCAGAGTGAATGGGGCGAAGGGACACGTGAGGAGGGGCTCTTGTCTCCTGGTCCCCAGAATTAAGGGACCCACTTTTCAAGCCCCAGGGTTTGGGAGAATCCATAGTGGACAGAGTAGCAGCTCCAGAGTCAGGAAACTGTGGGTCCAAATCCCGCTGTGCTATTTTTGAGCTGGGGGAGTTGCTTCATCTTCCTGAGCCTTGTCAGTGGGGAAGGAGGAGGCCTCTTCAGCAGCAGAGTGGCTGAGGAATAAAGGAAATGACACGGCAGTGTGTCAGATACCCAGCAGGTGCCTAAGTAGAGGCTGAGAGAACCCTTTGGTCCCACTTCCTTGGCCACTGGGCACCTGGAGGGGTGGGGGAAAGCCAGGAGGAATTGGCAGAGCCTGGGACAGGGCTTCTGAGCTGCCAGCAAGGGAGACAAGAGCAGCGCTCTGAACATGCCACCAAGAAGGGGCATTTCTCAAGGAAAAGGAGGGGAGGGGAGGACACATGGCCATGGGTTGCCTTTCCATCTCTGGATCCCTCTGCAGAAGAAGCCAGTGATGGTGGAGCAGGAACCCTTTCTACCCCTGGGGTTGGGTAGGCAGTTGTCAATGCCAATGAAAGCCACATTCTAGGCTACAGCAAACTGTAGGGGTGGGAGTCATCTCCTACTGGGGGACAAGATCCAACCCAAACCTCTTCATCATTCTCCTCCTTGCAGTCATAGCGGGGTTCTGATGGGGTTTTTCTAGGATTTCACCACTAAGGAGCCCAGGTCTCTGCATTTTGATTGATGTGTAAATTCCAGTTCTGCCTGGCTGGGGGGGGGGGTGGG
>NW_020175400.1:2941533-2944139 GCF_003031525.2 Neophocaena asiaeorientalis asiaeorientalis | reverse complement strand
GGTGGCTGGCTACAAGGAGGGAAGGGAGGAAGATGCAAAGCTGAATTGGGTTAGTGTGGCACTTTGGTTCCTGGATGCTGCGGTGGGCGGGTAGCTGACAGTCTGAAACACACTCATCTCATCTCATGATAAGTGAAAGTGAACCTAGAAAGGTGTGATCATTCACTAAAGGTTGCACTGTGACTTAGGGGTAGGGGTAGGACTAGAATCTAGGTTTTCTGAGGCCATAGTTGATCACGAGTACTGATTGAAGGGTCCGGAGGTCTGGGATCAAATCCTCCTCTCTCTTGCTTGTCTTCTGGGCTGCCAGGGAGAAGGGGCAAAGGGGCTTAGGAGGCTCTGTGAAGATCCATGTTGGCGTGTCGGCCTGTCAGTCACTGAGCCAGGAAGAGACTACTCAGGAATGGAAAAGCAATGGGGGAGAAAACCCAAAAGCTTGTTAGGGGTGAGAGTGTGGGGTTGGGGAGACGCTTCTAACCTGAAAGAAAAAATTACAGAACAAAAGATCTCTCCAGTTTAAGAAGTTTTGGATGGAGGAATTATCAAAAGGAAGAAAATCTCTCTCAGAGAAATGCTGCAGTTCCTCAGGTTACATCAAGTTGTGTTTAAATTCGATGTATTTCTGTGCAGTTTCTAGCTAAATGCCTGGTATATTCATTCATTCATTCTCTGACATCTGCTAAGCACCACCTAGGTGCCAGGCTCTGTGCTCAGTGCTGTTCCATAGCGGGTCCTCAATAAACAGAAGCTGTGATGTGACCCAAGCAAAGCTCTTAGCACAGTGCCTGCCACTGGACAAGTACTCAAAGCTGTTCCATATTATTATTATTACTGATTTTAATCTTAAGTAGAAGTTTTTCCTTCCTAGAATTTTCAGTGAAAATCATACTTAAATTGGCATTCTTCCTTTATTATTTGAAAGCCCCTCTGATCAACACAAGAGCAAAGAATCCAGAGGGGAAAACAACATATATTATTACTTCTTTGGAGGAAGTCTGTGCGCTTGAGGGGTGAGCTCCTGCGCTGTCTGGTGTGAGCCACACCTGTCCCCATGCCTTTCCTCACACCCAGGTACACATTTTGCGCCTGTCACCCTCTCACACACACACTCCTATCCCAGGCAGCCTGTAACCCCGCCTGCCAAGATGGGGCACCCTCCATCCTCACAGACCCAGAATGGCCTGTCAGACTCCCCAGTCTGAGAGGGAGTCCAAGAGAGAGCTCACCTGCTGAGCTGGTGGGAAAGAGCCATGTGGGTGGGCAGGCAGCCTGCCGGCCAAGGCAGACCCAGGTTCAAATCCCGGCTCGGCCAACTACTAGCTACATGACTTTGTCAAGCAAGGTTTCCTTGCTTGACAGTTTCCTCTTCTCTAAAAAGGGGATGAAAACCTCCGATTGGGGATTTTTATGAGAATTAAAAGACCCAGTGTGGGTGCCTTGTTTGGCTCTCAGCAGGTACCACAAACCTGAATTCCTCTCCTCTAGTGGTTTCTAGGCCCCTTTGGGGTCCCAGTTCTGTCTTAGTAAAAGACCGTGTGTCCAACTTTTGGTGTGGATTTTTTTAAATGATCCCTGCTAGAACCTGATCCCCCCAAGGCCCTTCTTTTTTTTTTTTTTTTTTTTTTTTGGCCCTTCTTGTTGGATACTAGGAAGACCTCAGCTGAGCCAGGGGAAGCCCGCAGGACCCTGTTCCGAGTGTCCTTTTTAGTCCACTCCCACATGAACATCTAGAACAGGAGTGGTCCAGCTGCTGGTTTTGAAACTAATTTCGTGGAGGTTTAATGAAATAGGAAAGAATAATCTCATAGTGCTTCCCATGTCATAAAGGTAAGTATTGCTTCTGGAAACTTTTCTTTCTGATATATACTTATGCAGGTCTACATAAGTGTATATATGTTGATAATATATATGTATACACACAAATAGACACAAATTTGGTATTTGTATAATGTATTTCTTACTGCGGGTTGTGATCAAAAGAATTTGGAAGACTCTGATCCTGATGATATTTCTGTCTCTGAGAAATTCCTGCCTCGTGGCTCTAGCTGGCGAGCGCTGGGGCATCCTTGCTGCCCCTATAGAAACAAAACCTTTAAGTATCAGGGGAGTAGAGGCAGCGAGGGATGGAAGCTGGAGGTGGGAGTGAAGGGCAAGTTCAAGGAAGAGGACAAGCCTGCTTACAAGTGGAGCAGAAGAAGGGACAGGGCTAATGGACTGCCCTGGTAAAGGGGGTCTGTGGATGGGAACACATCTTGAAATGGGAGCTGGGAGCCGTCCTCTCCTGCTGTCACCAGGCTGCCTGTGGGCCATGCTTTGGGTCCTGATGGGAGCTTTACTACCACCCTCCTTCCTTAAGAAAGCCCTGTTCCAGGGGGCAAAGGTTGGGCTGTCCGTGTGGCATCTCCCCTGGGGAGGCTGCTCTCCTTCCCCTGACCTAACAGAACAAGCCCATCCCTGTCAGGGGGTCTGGGCCCCTGGGCACGGTGGGAGCTGGAGTGGTGACTGAAGAGGATGGGTTGCTGGGGGTGGGCAAGGGTAGGGGTAGAGGGAGGGAGCGGGATTGAGGCAAAGGGAGGACCAGAGAGACGGGAATTTGTAGGGAAAAC
>NW_020175400.1:2911926-2941522 GCF_003031525.2 Neophocaena asiaeorientalis asiaeorientalis | reverse complement strand
GGGAAAACAGTAAAACAGTTCCTTTTTTCAAAAGTTGAATCCAGGGCAAGAACGGAAACGGTAGAGTTTACTTTTAAAAACTCAGAGCCTTGTTGTAAGCGGCCGAGTATGTGTGTGTGTGTGTGAGTGTGTGTATGTGTGTGCTGGGAGGGCGGCCCTGTGGGCTGGCCTGGGCGTGTAAGAGGCGACTTTTCTCCCTCTCAATGGCCTTACAGTGTATCCTAAAGAAGCTTTTTGTTAAACTCATGAATAGGTGGATTTGGGGTGTGTGATGCTGGGCACCGTGATTTGGATATTTGGTTACCTTTGAGGTTACATGTTTTTCCTTTTAAGACACACACCCAAAAAATGAGCCACCTCTGCTGCATATGGTCTTGGGGCGGGAGGGGGGGTACTCCCCGTCTCTCTGTAATTGATTTGACTTGGGGAGCAAGAGTAGGAAGGAGAAACTCAAGACTGGGCAGATCTTAATGTCCAGCCTGGGAGACAGCCCCTCTCCTCAACCCCTGGACTCCGGGCCTCTGAGGTAGAACATGGCAGTTCCCAGGCCACAGATGTCCAGGGCTTCAGGGCCAGTGAGGACCCTTATTTAGGAGATGGCAAAGGGGACCAAGGCCTAGAGAGGAAAAGGTATTGTGCTCCAGGCCAGCCCAGTGCAGGTCAGTGAGGATCTGGAAGGGAACCTAGGCCTTCAGGCCCTCATCCTGAAACATACCATGCCCGTGGAAACTACTCATTCATTCATTCATTCATTCATTCTTCTTTCAGCAGCACTTGTCACATGCCAGGCACAGCATTAGGTGTGGGTAACACAGCAGTGAATAAAACAATTCACTCTTCCTGCCCTCCAGCCACTCATGGTCTAAAGGGGGAGACAGGTTATAATCAACTTGACCCTGACCCCTCATTTCTATAAAGCAGTGGTTCTCAACTGGGGAGCTATTTTGCCCCCCAGGGAACATTTGGTCGTGTCTGTAGACAATTTTTGTTGTCACCGTGGGAGAGGAGCGATACTACTGGCATCTAGTGGGTAGAGACCAGGGATGCTGCTAAACATTTACAATGCACAGGACAGTGCCTTCTCCTCAACAAGAGAGAATTATACAGCCCCAAATGTCCCTAGTGCCAAGACTAAGAAACTCTGCTCCAGATCTTCACTTAGTCATTGGGTCAGCCCATGCCCAACTGTGTGTAACAGCAGGAAGGTAAGCTGGTGGTAGGAGGGCAAGAAGGGAGAGTTTGGCAGGCAATAAAGAGGAGACAACAAATGAAAAAAGAGCCAAGGGCACAGAGGTAAAGTAGAGAGAACTTGGACTCTGGTGGCCCAGATACAGGTTGAAATCCGAACTATGAGCACTTAGACAAGTCATCTTCTCTGAGCCTCAGTTTCTGCACCTGTGAAATTGGGCTTGTGAGACAGCTGAGAGAATTCAAGATGAAGCAAATAAAGGACTTGACACAGAGTAGACCTACAATAAAATAGCAGCTGTTATGATTATCTGAGGTTTTTAAAGGTCCCACTATGGAAAGTTACAGTATCAGCAGGTACGGACATGTGATCATGAGGTCAAAGAAGGTTGCTGTTTGGGACACGGTTGCCACAATAATGCCTTCTGCTTCTGGGGGTGCAGGGTCAGCACCTCTTCACACACACAGCTCCCAGCAAGGGGTGAGAAGATGGGAGAACGGTTAGCTGCAGCAAGAAGCCCAATGTATGCATCCTCCAGTGTGTGCAGGGGGAAGAGCACTGACTTGGACTCACATGAACTGGGCACTGACTGGCTGTGTGATGTGGGGAAATTGTTTCACCTCTCTGAGCCTCAGGTTCCTTATCTGTAAAATGGATATACTAAGCCCTGCCCTCATAGGTTGAGATCCAGTGAGAAATTACTGTCCAGGAAGGGGTGCCTGTGAAGGGGTGCCTGTGAAGCCCAAGCAGGACTGTTTTGTATCTGGTGTGCATTGTGCCCAAACCAGTGCTGGGCACAGTCTGAATGAATGAATGAACAAACCAGTGGACCACTGCACTATAAATTCCTCTCAATTCTTGACAAGGAAAGTGCCAGCAACACCCAAACAGGCATCCTCCACTTTGCCACTCTATCCCAAGAAAGCCAGAAGCCAGGACCTCTGGTTCCCAGTGCCTGCTAGGGTCAGGTTACCGCACCAGGCAGCAGCGCCCTCTAGAGGGAACTGCAGGTACAGCCTTTGAGCCATTGAGCTGTGACAGTCCCAAGAGCAGGATCCCATGGGGGGAGGGAGGTAGGAATGGGACATCAGAACTGAGGAAGCTGCTGAATAGAGGACCAAATCAGGATCAGGAACCTGGAGACTTATCTCAGTGCAGCCATGTCATTGAATACCTCCATTTTCCTTTCTTTAAAATGGAACCATTACTCAACCACATGGAGTTGAAATCACAACAAATTAAGGCCTAACTGAAAGCCACTAGCCAAATGGGTGGATTTGGGAAATCAGCAAACTTCCCTGAGCCTTCTCAGAATCATGAAGCATTACAGCACAGGGGGGACTAAGGAGACATTTAAATCACCTGGCTCCTTCATCATGCAGGTGAAGAGACTGAGTCCCAGAGAGGGGAGGGCCTTGGACTGGGAGGGCACGGGCTGCTCTTGGCAGAGCCACGGCATTAACCAGGCTTCTGAGGCTCCTCCCTCCACATCATATGTCACGTCCAAACCAGTAATAGGAGTTGCTAGGTCACATAAACACTGTGCCATCCCATCCAACTGTGGACACATTTTGTCCTGGGACCACCCATTGCCCACCCTTGGGCCACCTTCTGACTCTGTCCTTCCAGGGTCCTTCCTGGCCCCAGGGTTGCTTTTGGGAAGAAAATCCTTTAGAAGAGAAATGTCCAAGGCAAGGGAGGAGCCCAGACTCCCGTCTCTCTCAAGAAACCTGGGCTTCCTTGTCCTGGCCACCACCCTGGGTCATATGCAGGGGTATTTTCCCCAACAAACCCTGGATCTTCCCTGACCTTCCCTCCGCTACTTCCCTTCCCCATCAAGGGTGCTCCTTCCTCCTCCCGACCAAACCCCCTCACTTTGACATGCTTATTCAGATGGTTCAGGGGAACACCTGGATTTTAGGATGACTCAGGGATGTAGCAGATGTTTGCCAGTTTTACGAGGCACTGAAAAAGGGGCCTGGAAGGCTGTCACCAGAGGTAACCTCTGTCCCTAGAATCAGAAACATTTAAGGAGCTTTTGAGAAACAAGGATTCCCAGGCCTCATGTGCCCCCACAGATTGTTGATAGTGGGGGGCAGGTTAGTAATCTGCATTTTTCAAAATCTCCCCAGGTGATTCTAATGCAGTCCTGATTCTGAACCCCTAGTTTAAAGCCCAAAACAGTTCCTCTTGTTCCGTTTGGTTCTAAGCCCCTCCCTCTAGCCCTGCCTCTCAAGGTGACTTGTCCTCCCTTCCCTGCCGACAGAACTACAGCCTCTGGCCTCACCTTTGTCCTCTAGGGGAGTGAGAAAGTGGAAGCCTGCCTCCCCTCTGCTGCCTGAGACAGGGGCCCTTCTTCCTTAACACAATTGTCCTTGACCCTGGAGTAAAGTACCTTTGTCCCAAGGGGCAGAAAAAGCTAGGCCAGGGTTCCCCAAAGTAGAACATTCCTTCCAGGGATGTCAGTAGCATTGCATGTAAAAAGGATCTCATCCCTAAGGGTTAAACAGAATAAAAAGTGCCCTTTCTTGCAGGACTTCTCAATATGCTAAGGGGCATTGGAAATCTCCATCAAGTTCCTCACATTGAATGTGACCAGAGAACTCTTCTTCCCTAGAGCAGAGTGAGGGACTCAGTCTAGAGATGCTGATCTAGGCAGTCAGCCAGGTCTGATGCTGCAGCAGGAATGAGGCTGCTGCACCAGCGCCCCAGGGCCAAGCCGGGACAAGGGAGACCCCAGCAAGTAGAGCTTAAAACCCTAAAGTTCAAATGCAGTCACTGACCCAACAAGCCCTCTCCACCCCCAGGGCAAGGCTGGACCCAACCTCTCCTACCTGCTACCTTCCGTTTAAAGGGTGGTCATGTTGGAAGCTCATTTTAGTTCCTTTTTTTTCCTGGATTTAAAAGAAAAATGGGGAGAGAGGTAGAACATTCAGTGTGGTTTTCCGGAGGGTGGGGCCCTGGCTCCTTGGCTGAGTCCTGCATCTGAACACTTTCTCTCTCCAGACCTGACTGCCCTGCCTCCTACCCCATCGGCTGCAGGCCTAACCCTGTGTGCTCTACTGGCTGTCTGACTCCAGGGGGCACCAGTCTCCCAGAAGTCTCAGTGAGTAGCATCCCCGGGGGGGAATGGCAGCCCCAGAGCTGAGCAAAGAGGTACCCTGTCTACCTACCTGTCTCTATCCCCTGTCCTCACCACTCCATCGGTGGGCATCACCCCCACCCAGGGTCACACAGCCCAGCCAGGGGGCTTCTTCAGCCCTTTCCTCAGCCCTTAATTCCCCTTAGGGCAGCCTCATTCTGGGATTCCTACTTGCTTCCTAAGCCCAGCCTGCAGTGGCTTCTGCTGTAACTCGCTTTGGTGATGTTTTAAGAGACAGGGTCCCCCTGGTGTGAGGGAACCTGATTGCGTAGATTGTCTTCAAACCCATCCCTGAGGGAGAGGACTGCTATGTAGCCGGGTTGGGGATTGGAGTAGCTTTGTTAGTCAAGGAAGCTCCTAGCACTGACTCAGAGCCTTGGCCTCCTACTGCCCCCTCGACCCACCTCGGCCTCCATCGCTTGTCTCTCAGGAGCTCCCTCTGCCCTCTCAGTGCCTGGGGGTGCCTGGGCTTTACCCACGGGGGTCAGCAAAACTCTTATATACACCAAATAAGGCTCAGGCAACTTCGATGGCTGGAAACTGGCAACTAGTCTGGACTACTCCTCAGTCACTGCAAGTACCCTGTGGGATGACCTACCCTTAGATGCAGGCAGCAATCACGCCTGCCTCAGCCTTCTGGGGATTGCAGAGGCTCTTAGAAGGCCATAGAGATGTGGTCCTCTCACACTAAGAATAAAGCCCAATCCCCTTCTTTGGCCCAAGGCCCTCAGGTACTGTTTCCCTGCCATCTCAGCATCCACGATTCACTCTCCCCTCACCCACCACCCTCCAGCCACTGGCCTCCCACTTCGTTCCCACCTCAGGGCCTTTGCCCACATGGTCTCCCCTGCCAGGATGCCCTTCCCACATCACTTTGCATAGCTGGTTCATTCTGGTCATTCAGGTCCAAATGTCACCTCCTCGGTGAAGCCTTTAAGTTGGCCACCCAATTTCAAGAAGATGAACACTTCTACCCCAACGTCCCCAGCAATCCGTTGTTGCATTTTCTCTGTAGCTTATCACTATCTAAAAGTTGCTGCTTGGTTGTTTCCCTTGGTGGTTGTCTGCCCCCTTCCCAGCCCCTCCAAGAACAAAAGCTGCATGGGACAGGAGCCCTGTCTGTCTTGATCGTCTTCTGTCTCCAACACCTAGAAAATGCTTAGCATGCAGTAGGTGCCCAGTCAAAGTCTGCTGAGTGACTTCAATCTAGTGCTTTTCAAACCATGCTCCACAAGGAGTCGGCATGGGGGCGGATGTCTCTAACACCCCTCAGGGGCCACAGAAGTGAGTTGAGAGGGGCAGTGATTGTGAGGGTCTGTGTCAGGTTCTATGAGAACAACTCTGATTTTATGTCTTTTGAAAGCCATCTTGTGGTGCATCTTTCTCTTGTCATAGATATAAAAGCTGGGACCTAGAAAAGAGTATGTCCTGGCTAGAGGTGTGGCTGTCAGAGCTGGAACAAGGGCCCAGTCTCCCAGCTCCCAATGCTCTATCTCCGGAACGTGGCAGCTAAGAACAGGCCCCACTGGCCCAGCCACCTTAGTAGCCCCATCCCACCCTGGCCAGGGCCCAGGGACTCTGCATAGTCACCTGGGCCAGCTGATGTTCTGCCATCAGCGGGACCCAGCTGAGGAGAGGACTGGCCACTCCCCTTCCAAGCTTTCCTTAGCAGTTCATGATGAATCGAATGTCTTGGGGAGCAGCTGCTTCTAGAAATAAATTTACATTTTTAGGTTCTACCACCTTTGGAGCTTCAAATTCTATCATTGGGCCACCCAACATGGACCATGGGCTATCTTTCATCTCATTTCCTGTACATCTTTCAAGCTGCAGGGTCCCAGCACTACCCATGACATGGTAGGAGGTAGGCCAGGCACTGGGGAGAGGATAGAGAACAAGACGAGGTTTCCTTGGCCTCAGAGCTCAACGTCTTCATGATTCTGAAGACCTCAGTGGGCAGCTCTTCTGCACCTTCACTGTCCACACTAAGCAACATTACCCCCGACCAGCTCTGCACCTGTCCTCTCAGGCCCCGCCCACTCTGGGCCTTCCTTGAACTCCAGCTCCACCTTGTCTTTCTTTTGTGGTGGAGTGTCCAGCGCATTGTCACCTACATTTTATTCCCAGTTCCCTTCCTGATGACATCTAGCACTTGGACTCACCAAGAAATCCATCAGGCCACTGTCTTCCAGGGGTGGAGTCAGGTCAAAGGGCTCCAGGCCCAGTTTGGCCAATTCGCCAGCAGTGTGACCTTGCCAGAGTTGATTAGTCTTGCATGCCTCAGTTTCCTTATCTGCAAATTAAGTATAATCACTCTCCCCTTATAAGTTTATTGGGAGGATAAAGCAAGATAACATAGCTAAACCAAAGTACGTAGCACAGAGCAAGTGCACTTGAAACACTCTCGAAGCTGTTCATCATGAATATCCCCGGACCCGTTCCTGGTGTCTCAGAACCTGACGTTTTGTAGCAGTGGGTTGGCTGATCATGTGACTGCCTCCTCTTGCCCAAACTGAAGTTCCTCAGTTGCTCTCCTGCCCACTTATGCTCTTAAGGTAGTCATACAAGCTTGGAGCAGGAAGGGACCTGAGGGATGCAACAAGAGCCTTATGTTCCCTGCCACCTTGAAGCTAGCACAAGTCTCCCGACACACCTGGAAACTGCAGCAAGCCTACTGTACCATTGTAATGACCTCATCTTAACTTGATTATATCTGCAAAGATTCTATTTCTAGATAAGGTCACATTCACAGGTACTGGGGGTTAGCGCTTCAACAAATCTTTTGGGGTGGGGGAGAGACAAAATTCAGCCTATGGCATCCTTTATTGACTTGCTGTTATATTTTAGATCTATGCTTCATTTGTAAGATATAAAGGAATTCCTATCAGGGAAGGCAGATTAAATAAATGATATATCTTCCAATAGGTCAGTGCGTGTAAGCTAACTAGAGACTGAGCAAGTTGAGTACAAAGGATATAAATGCCCGCCTATGACCTGAACCAGACTCTCCATGTACACACACTTCATGCTGCGTCAGCAGGAAGCTCTTTGAAGTAGGTCTAATTATCCCTATTTTATAGATAGCGAAACTGAGGCAAAGTTGTTAAGTGGTAGGGCCAGGACTTGCACTCATGACTCTCTGATTATAAAGTTCATGGTTTCCTGGCTATTCTGTGCACTGTGCCCCGAGAGAAGATGAACTTCCCAGACCAGACTCTGACATCTAGCATAAGAAAGAGAAGCACCAGGGCTTGTTACCCAGTCTGGGGCCTGTCCTTCAGGGGGTGTGTGTAAAGCTCTGTTTATTCCTGCACACCATGCCCTTGAACTTCATGGGGACTCCTTGGCTCAGAGTCAGGGCCACTTTTAGGAGAGGGAGCCATGAGCTGGAAAGACCTTGGGCCCAAAGTCTGTTGAACACTCACTGTGACAGAAGAAAATTCTGTTTCCCAGCAGGTTTCCAAGACTTCTAACACATAGACAACTTTCTCCCTCCTCCCTTCCTCCCTGAGACACTCCTCCCCACCTCCCCACACCAACCCTAATTGGCTGTCACCTTGGTCACTGGGGAGTCCATTGGCTTTGACCCACAAACTCCAGTTCTCCTAACGGCCAGGACTGGAGCTTATTTTCTACTGCGATTGTCCTGAATGTAGATTCTTTTTTTTTTTTTTAGAAGGACGTAAGCTCAGCTTTTTATTTTTTTATTTATTTTTTTGGCTGTGTTGGGTCTTCATTTCTGTGCAATGGGTTTCTCTAGTTGCGGCAAGTGGGGGCCACTCTTCATCGCGGTGCATGGGCCTCTCACTATCAGGGCCTCTCTTGTTGCGGAGCACAGGCTCCAGACGTGCAGGCTCAGTAGTTGTGGCTCACGGGCCTAGTTGCTTCGCGGCATGTGAGATCTTCCCATACCCGGGCTCGAACCTGTGTCCTTTGCATTGGCAGGCAGATTCTCAACCATTGCGCCACCAGGGAAGCCCCTAGATTTTTTTAAAGGATATAAAATTTTATTTTTAGAAACATGTTTCCTTTAAAAAATAAGAGAACAACATAGAAAGTTTAGGAAATAAAAATGCTCAAAATGGAAAAAATTAAAATCTACTGTAAACTCTCCCCCAACAATGACCAGAGTTAAATTTCTATATATTTTTCTGGTCTTTTTTCTGTGAATAGGTATACGTAAGAACAGAATGGAATTGCATTCTACATATTATTTTGCAACTTGCTTTTTGAGCTTTATGATATAGGGTGAACATGTTTCCAAGTCAGTAAACAGTTTTCCATAATTGGACTATTCTACATGCCAGGCTCTCTATTGGACACAGTAGGGAATACAAAAGGAGAAATTAAAAGTTTTCCCTGACTTTCCGGAAAGCCCACAAGCTAGGTCGGAGAAAGTGATGTGTGCTCGTCATGTGATGCAGAGAGCCCTAGTTCCTTGCCCTCATACAGCTGATTGTGGAGCTGTGAGTGAATTTTTCCATCAAGGGAAATTGGCATCAGGCTATCCTGCGATGGAGGCTCAGCTACAGTGCAGTGGTGGTCACTGGGAGAGACCATGCTTTAGTAAGAAACTCTGCAGGCATTCCGCTGATGGGTCTGTGTTCCCAGTGAGCCAGAGACAAGGGGCTCAAATTTGCTGCTCCCAGAGTTGGCCTTTGTTCCCTCATTTCTCTGAGTGAGAGCATTTTGAGGCACCACACGTGTATCTAGGGTTTAATGACATGTATTTCTCATACAGCATGGCCCTCCTAACAAGCAATTCATCTGCTGCTCAGATAAACCACAGTCCCACCCAGTAATGGAAGAAAGATGATTGTGTTCAACTCTTTAGGAGAGAATGTGGGGGGCTCCACCATGACACCTTCCTAAGAGATTTTCAGGGTGAGTTTTGATTATACCTGGTTTCCATCTTGTGTGCGGCTTTAGAGCCCAACCCCATGAAGATGCAGCTCCTCTCTGGGGTATGTGAAGGCGTCCCAGGATGCTGGAGGCCAGGCGGTACCCGGGAGAGCCCTGATTACGTGAAGGCCTCCTTGGATATAAAAAACAGTCCAGAAAAACATGGAACCTGTCCAATAGAAATAGCATGCAAAGATCTCTAGATGTTTCCAGTTACGGATATATATTTGCCTCCTCAAAAGGAAAGACAGTAGTCCAGTTCATAGAGACAGAAAGTAGAATGTGGTAGCCAGGGGCTGGGGGAGAGGGGAGGAGGGGAAATGGGAGTTATTGTTTAATGGGTACAGAATTTCAGTTTTGCAGGATGAAAGGTGTTCTAAAGATGGATAGTGGTGATGGTTAAGAAACAGGGCTTCCCTGGCGGCGCAGTGGTTGGGAGTCCGCCTGCCGATGCAGGGGACACGGGTTCGTGCCCCGGTCCAGGAAGATCCCACATGCTGCGGAGTGACTGGGCCCATGAGCCATGGCCGCTGAGCCTGCGCATCCAGAGCCTGTGCTCCGCAACAGGAGAGGCCACAGCAGTGAGAGGCCTGCGTACTGCAAAAAAACAAACAAACAAACAAACAAAAAACAATGTGAATGCACTTAATGCCACTGAACTATAAAATATGTGAACTTGAAAATAGTTAAGATGGTAAATGTTATGTTATGTGTATTTATCACAGCTTTTTAAAAAAGGAGATCAATTTGTTAAAAAGGGAAAGGTAACTTTCTTGTGAGGACAATGTTGTTGAAGAAACCCTGACTGGGAGGCAGCAGATGGCATGAATCCCTAGAAGGCGCTTTCATGAAGCTCGCTGCTCTGGCATCCTGTCGGGAGGCTGTTGGGCACCATAATCCTGACAGCCTTGCAGGGCACAGTTACACAGCCAGGAACAGCTGGCAGAGAACTGGGGACACACCAGGGACAGCTGGAAAGGGAGGAAACGGGAACGGGGTGGGGGCAACATCATCTCGCCGATGTTTGCACCTCTTCGCCGACTATTCTCGAACAAGTCAAGAGTCAGAGAAGTCTGTGAGGGGCTCAGAGAGCAAGCTCTCTGCCTCTTGTGAGGTCTTATTCTACAGCACCGAGGCGCCTTGGTGCTTCGAGTCAAAATGCAAAGCCTCCCCGTGTAGGAGGCACACGACCAATGTCCGTTCTTTGAATCGTGCTTTTAAGCTGAGGCCACAGATTGTCAAAGGTCTTTGGGTGACAAGAACAAACTCGTGACAGGCTGCATCCTCAGCACCTGCCCCCATCCCTGGCACGGGCATGGGAAGCAGAGAATTGGCTAGGAGCACTGGTTTTGGAGTCAGACTAATCTGGATTTGAATTCTGGCTCGGCCACTCCTTGGCTGTGGGATTTACGGTAAGTCATTTACCCACGCTGAGCCTCGGTATCCTCCTTTCTAAAAATGGGACTAGTAACGGTGCCCCTCCCAGGATGACTGTGAGCCTTGAATGACATGATTTGTTTGTTCACACTGCTGCTGCGCACCGTGCCCGGCCTGGGCTCAACCTTCAACAGACAGCCATTTTTAGAGGAAGTAGTTATGGTAGGTGCTCGTGGGCGAGGGAGGCCCAAGGATGGGCAAGCCCAGTGGGTGAAATTTCCCTGCAGAGGCAGACAAATGCTCTAGGAGCATGTGCTCCTGCTGTAATGGAGGAGGTGAACCTGATCACCATGGGAACTTCACAGAGCAAGGATCAGCCAGCAGAGATAGTGGGGGCTGTGATTTTCTCCTGACACACACCTTAGATCGGGTCATTCCCCAAACCCCCGAGAGCCCCCCATCACCTACAGAATAAAGCCAAACTGGAGGCTCCTCAGAATCTGGCCCAACTTTGTTTCTAACTTTATTTGATCCTTCACCAGTTGGATCCACTCCTTTCGCCATGCCTTTGTTCATGTGGTCCCTTCCTCCTAGAATGCCCTCTCCCTACCTCCACATGCCCAGAGTGTCCTCATCTTTCAAGGCTCAGCTCAAAAGCCACCTCTTCTTCAAAGCTCTCTCAGGTCCTCCCAACAGGAGTGATTTCTGTATCGCAGCTTCTGGAGCCCTCTCATTGAGAGAGGCTCCCCCCTTGTATTGTAGGATTTATTCCCATATCTTATCTCCCATCTCCCACAGTGAGCCCCAGGGGTGGATTCACACTGGTCCTTCCTTAAATCCCCCTCATCACCTGCCGCAGAGTTTTCCACATGGTGGGTGTTTGACAGAGGAAACGAGAGAGGGAGGAGGGCCAAGAAGTCCTTGGAACTTTTCCAGATGAAAGGCAATTATTCCTTCCACATGAGGGCCAAAAAAAGAATGCTCGGCTCTTCAGAGCACATGCACCAAGAAGGGAAAGCAGTGTCACTGACGGACGGCTGGGGGAAGAAGAGGGCTTGTCCACTGTCTTGTCCACTCAACCCACACTGAACCACCCTGGGCAGGACAAACTAACCTGATGTAGCAGAAAGGTGCAGTTTCAGGAGGTCTCCAAGACCTCCTCTTGGTCCAGTAATTCACTAGAAGGACTCAAAGAACTCAGCAAAGCTGCTGTGCTCACAAGTTACGGTTTATTACAGCAGACGAATACAGATCAAAATCAGCAAAAGGAAGAGGCACACAGGACAGGGTCCCAAAGAGACCGGGCATGAGCATCCAGATGTGCTCGCCCAGGGCATTTTGTGGACAATGCTTACTTCTCCCAGCAACAATGGGTTACAGTATGCACAGAGTGTTGCCAGCCAGGAAAGATCACTTGAGCCTGGCTGTCCAAGGTTTTCACTGGAGGTTGGTCATATAGACATGGCTGACCATGCACATGGCTGACCTTAGTTTCCAGCCCCTCCAGAGGTCACGTTGATATCACATGACCCAAGACCCCCACCGTAAATCACACTGTTAGCATAGACTATCCAGCATGGCCTAAGGCCCCCAGCTAAATAAGGGCTTAGAGATTACCTTCTGGGAGCCAGGTCCACAGCTCCCATTGGCTCTCAAAGAGAAGCATGACACAAAAGGAGCTAAGTGGATGTTCTCTATGAAGTCTTCCCAGTCCTGGAATCAGGGCATGCAAACTAGAGTCAAAAGAATGAGGTTTGATTCCAAATGACTAGACCCCAGGACTAAACTCCAAGAACGTGCATCCGCCCCTAGAGTTTAAGAGGTTGGGCTAGTTGCCCCTTGTTTCCTTTCAGCTGCATCTCAGGCACCTGGCCCTCGGCTTTGTTCAGGAATTTGGCTGTAACCCCAAATGCCTGGTGGCCCTTTCTGGCAAGGACCCTCGGCTTCTAGAAACCATTACTGAAGATCATTTTTGAAACCTGGGCTCAGTTTCTACCCAGAGAGGCCACCAAGGAGTCATGCTTGGTCCCCTAGCCCCTTCCCAAACTTGTGCAGGAAGGAGCATTCTGTCCTGCCAGGTTGGTGGTCAGCGCCAAGTTGAGGGAACTCAGTTCTCGGCCCAAATTCCTGCCCCAAGAAAGGTGCTTGTGCCTGATGGAAAGTTTGGGCTGAAGGATACTCTTCCAAACTCCCAGGCCTGATATTTACACAACGTCTGAAATTAATGCAGAGAAAACCTCCAAAGTGCCCAGGCTGGAACGGAAGGCTGAGAACAGGAAGGGGCATGTCCCAAGTACCAGGGTTTTTTCCACAAAGAGAGCAGGGCAAAGCTCAGTCCCCGGGTGAGTGAATCAGAATCCATTAATCTTGCTGTGTACCACTCTCCACTTTAAACTGGTTTTACAAGGAAATTGCAATTGGGAGTGG
This sequence comes from Neophocaena asiaeorientalis asiaeorientalis, assembly GCF_003031525.2. Lineage (NCBI taxonomy): Eukaryota > Metazoa > Chordata > Mammalia > Artiodactyla > Phocoenidae > Neophocaena > Neophocaena asiaeorientalis. Next base: position 2,928,485 of record NW_020175400.1, on the reverse strand, counting down.
GGAGAGGTGGGAATAACGGGGAAAGGTTGGTGGTGTTGAGCTGAATTCTTCCCTCTGGTGCCCACCCTGGTCCAGTCATAGGCTTCGGGGCCAGGTTTGGCTGCTTCCCTCCCACCCTAGGAAGTTCCATCATGGCTGGCCTTCCTTCCCAGCTCTGGACTTGGCTCACTCCTGGCATCTTAGAAAAGCAGCCTTCATCAGGCTGCCAGCATGACTCTGAGTTCTGTTTTGTCCCTGGATGCTATCTCCTGGGTCACCCACCACTCCCTGCTTCGTGGTCCCTGGGCCCATCCTGACCACTCCTGGTCCTCTCTTAACAGGAGAGGAGGGTGGATGAATTTTTCCAGGGGCCATGGCATGCTCTAGGCTACCCCTGTTAGCCGCATTTGGAGTTACCCTTTCTCCTAGAGCTTCTAACATATTCCAGGACTGTGGAGGCAAGAATGCTTTGAAATCACTTGCAACAGTTATGATCAGTCTTAAGCTTAACACTCCTTCCATTCCAGAACTTAATCCAGAAAGAACATTGCCCATTCATGAAGCACCATTCATTCATTTATTCAGCAAATATTTGTTGAACACCTGCTATGTGACAGGCACTGTTCCAGGCACCTGAAGTGTGTAGAGTAGTAAGTGAAGCAGACAAAAGTCCCTGCCCTCATGGAGTGTATATTCTAGGAGGGGAAACAGACAATAAACAAACAAACAGAAAATGGCAATAATTTCTAATAATGATAATGATATAAATAAACAATAATGGGGTGACATGACAGGGAGGCACTGGGTAGGGTTGAGGGAACAAGGTGGTCAGGGAAGGGACCTTTGAACTGAGGCTGAAATGATGAAGAGTGGCCAACTAGTGAAAGATCCAGAAAAGTGTACCAGGAAGAAGGAAGTGCAGGTACAAAAGCCCTTAGAGGGAAACAAGTTTTTATGTTCAAGAAACAGCTAGGGGCTTCCCTGGTGGCGCAGTGGTTGAGAGTCCGCCTGCCGATGCAGGGGACACGGGTTCGTGCCCTGGTCTGGGAAGATCCCACATGCCGCGGAGCTGCTGGGCCCGTGAGCCATGGCCGCTGAGCCTGCGCGTCCGGAGTCTGTGCTCCGCAACGGGAGAGGCCACAACAGTGAGAGGCCCGCGTACGGCAAAAAAAAAAAAGAAAAGAAACAGCTAGAATGTGGCTGGGAATAGAGGTAGGATGAGGTGTGTGCAGGAGCGAGGGCATATCATGTAGGATACTTACAGGCCATGGGGACGGGCTGGACTTCATTCTAAGGACATTCGTCCTGTTCTGCCATGAAATATAGTTCAAGATCCCTTTTTTTTTTTTTTTTTTTTTTGTGGTACACGGGCCTCTCACTGTTGTGGCCTCTCCCATTGCGGAGCACAGGCTCCAGACGCGCAGGCTCAGCGGCCATGGCTCACGGGTCCAGCCGCTCCGCAGCATGTGGGATCTTCCCTGGCCGGGGCACAAACCCGTGTCCCCTGCGTCGGCAGGCAGACTCTCAACCACTGCACCACCAGGGCAGCCCAGGCCAAGATCCCTTTTGCTTTAGCTGTCCCTCCTGACCTGAGCTCAGCATCCCTGACTCATTCAAGGTTCCAGTGTGATACAAGCTCCCTTCCTCTATCTCCTCCTGCCACACCACCCGACAGGACCAGACTACTCAGGGGACATAAAGACTTCTGTTTGATAATTTAAAGGAAATTAGAAGTTTAGAGCAATTTGTCATGGGAATCATCATTCCCTGCCTCTCCTCCTAACTGGAAATTAGCCATTTCCAGAGGCCTCATCCATGGATATTCTGACCAGAGCTGCCAAGAGACTTCCCCAAGCTCACCCAGATAGCAAGTGATGAATCAACGGTATGAATTCAGGTTGTGTTTTTAAGGTACCCACCTTCTCCCAAACCACATTGTCTCCCTGGAAACTGAGAAGAGGCCATTTGAGGAAATTGCATGGGGTTCAAAGTAGACCCCAGAGAGAAGATGAAGAACAGAATATCTCTTGTCACAATAGATCAGTTATTACTAGCAAGGACCTTTATTGGTGGGTGAAGGGAATCATGACAGAAAGGCCAGAGAGAGGAGAAATTGATGTTTTCTAGAGTCTTTTATGTGCTCTGTGCCCTGAACCAGGGTCTACTCCTTCCAATTTCCCATTGTGCACATCACCCACCTCCGCAGGGAGGGCCTTTACCTTCAAACCTACATAGACCTTCAGCAAACCAAGGCCAGTGCTGTTTTTGTTGTGGGACGAGCATCCTCCTGGCCCCTGGTAAGGACAGGGAGTTTGGCCACAGATTGACGTTGGCAGAAATAGCTCATTGGGCTGATGTCTGAAGCTGAAATTCAGAAAGGGCTTCCTTCCCTTGAGTCGCCTCTCCCTGCGAGGGGTTGGCCATTTCTTCTAGCTGGTGGAGGCAAGGGTCCTCACGTGGCAGGGCGGGACATTAGAAAGGTCCAGAACACCCAGCCCAAGGGAGGGCTCTACTGACTTTTCTGGTGAGTTGGCTGACAGGAGGCCAATTATTCATGAGCAAGTGATGTTCATGCCTTTGCAGACACTGGCTGAGACATGGCGCATTCAATCAAGAATGACTTGATTGGAGCTCTTTTAAAAACCAGCCCTGAAGACCCCTGGAAAGAAGTTAACAAGGGCTGCCTGCAGCCCAGCAGAGCAGAATTGGATTTGTGCAGTGGCCATCTTTTTTTGGACCCCCTCAGGCAATTTGCCTGAAGGATTTTGGGGAAGAGCTGCCATGTTGGGCTGCAGGGGCCATTCCTCCGTTGGACTTCTAGGCACAGAGGGAAAGACAGGACTCAAAGCTCTGGCTGGGGACCTCCCTGCTGATGGAAGGTCCAAGAGTGGGTTAGGACTCTCACTTGGGAATTCACCTTATCCAGATTGGACCCTGTGTTAATCTTTGTCAAGATCCCCCCAGCCCTGCCCATATTCCAGGTGCTCTGTAGTCCTGGGCAGAGCTGGAGTAAATGTGGATTTCCCTCTGATGAACTAATTAGGGACTCATTTTACGCTCTACCAGTCCCTAAAACCCTCTGGATCTGAAATTCAATGAGCACATCCCCTATCTTCCCCTTAATTTAAATATGTTTGTTGACTGAAGAGTGGAATGAATGAGTAAAACTAATGAATGTAGAGGGGCTGGGAATGTTGAGAAGAAACATGGAATTTATAGCCATAAGACATGGGTTCCAAGCCAAGTTCAGCCACTTACTATCTGTTTGACTTTTGGCAAGTTGCTTAACCTCTCTGAGCAGTCATCTCACAATCTGTAAAGTGAGGATAACAAAACCAATCTTTGAAAGGTTTTTTTAAGCATGGCGTTATGTACCATTATGATCAGAGTATAGTTCCTGGCACATAGTAAGCCCTTCATAAAGGTAGTCTTCAGATGGTCCCTGAAACCACTGTATAAGCTGATTCTGACTGTAAGATACTCACTGTTGCTGGAGGGTGGAACCGGGAGGGCTGCCCTCAGTCAGTGAACACGGAGAAGCTCTGAGAGTGACAGGTCTTGTGTCACTGGATACGACCCCAGCAGCATTAGGATCTTACTTACAGTCCAGAATTTTACTTGAACCCACATCCTGTGCCCAGGCTTGGTGCGAATGCAGGAATGAGCCTAGGTTAACCAAGTTGGTGGGGGAGGGGGTCCCATGGTTTGTTATCATTGCAGATCAAAAGCCCATCCTCATGGGCCATCATTTAAATTAGATAGAGGCATAAACTGTATTTGGGTGTAACTTCTTATCAAGTCAGCACGTGTTGGTTGTGGAGCTACTACATGCAGAGCCCTGTCCTCGGCGACCACGGCAGGTGCTCAGTGCGTCTATGCTAGACTGAATGCCGTGATGGGTGTACATGATGCAGCTGTTCTCTTCTCCTTCCTCAGTGAGGGAGGATTCAGTTGGACAAGACTTAGGAAAGGAGACAAAATTTACTGAGAGCCACACAGTGTCTCTCATTTAATCCCCACGTAAGCCCTATGCGATAGATCATATTTGATCAGCACTTTAGAAGTAAGGAAACCAATCCTTCAAGGGCTTAAATAATTGGGCCAAGATTTTATGTTCCCATATAAGTATCAGGACTGCGAGTTAATAGCATCTATGTGACTCCACAGCCATCTTCTCACTACACAGCCCTGCCCTCCACCCAAGCCATTCCACCCAGCCACCCAGCCACCCACACACCCCCATAAGTGCTTGGCCTGGTAGTTTAAACCAGCGGTGGGAAAGAAGTCACAAGCTGGGATGTATTCGTTAATTAATTGGTGGTAACAGCAAGGAATGACAAGAACATGGGCGGAAAGGAGATGGTTTCAGGCCAGGGTACCTGGAAGTTCCCAGGAGGTAGCATTTGCACTGCGTTCAGATAAGGCTGATTAGGTCAGATGTAGAGCTGTTCTACAGATGTAGAGTCTTCTGGAAAGAACAAACTGTGTGAGCAAAAGGAAGGATGGGAAAGTGCAGGGCCAGACCCAAGCCAAGGGCACTGCTGGGAGATAAGCCCATGGCCACATTTGCAGAGATACCAGGTATGGACCTGTGTCATTTCTTGATTTCTTTATTTTTTCTCCCAATTCCACCACTTGAGCCTTGCTCCTCTCCTTAGAGCCTCCCCTAATTCCTCTGAGACTTAGACAGGACCCCCACAACCTCACAGCTCCCCTCTTTGCATCCTGCTGCCCCTCACTTCTTCCCCAGCACATTGAGGGCACAAGGGACATCTTTCCAAGTGGGCTTGAACTTTCCCAGATAATGCTGTTCTTGGTGCAGGGGCAAGTAACAGATGATCTGGTTCTTAACCATGGGGGAGGCTGTGATGTGACTGTGAGATGTGACTCACTCTGACCCCATATCAAATGAGTCTCTCTTCTGAACTGTGTGGAGCTGGCATTTAGAATCTCAGAGAACTCCAGGGCCAATTTTCCCACTCTGTCCCATGTCAAAGATGGAAAAACTGACGCTCGGGGTCATACAGTCATTCTAGGCAGGGTCAAGGTTAGGATCCAACGCCCGCTCACTGATGTCTGCTATCTCTGGGTATAGGTTTGTCTCCATCTGCTAGGCTATAAGCAACTCAGAGGAAAACCCTTCCTCCCCACCTCATTATGCCCTTCTGTCTAAGCACAGTGCTGCTTGAGGCCAATCCTAGACAAAACTATGGGCTTGAAAGGTCGATCTACAGCCCCCCACCCACTGCCAGCAGCCTTTTTCAGAGGACCCACTTAATTGCTCAGAAAGCAGGAAAACATTTGCAGAATTTACTTTGCTTTGGTGATGACCAAGCAAGTAACACAATAGGAATAAGGAAATCAACTATATGGGAAAAGATATAGATGGAGAGAGAATATGGAAAAGGGAGAGAAGAGAAAGAGGAGGAAATACAAAAACAGTATTAGCATCCATGAAAATTACCTTCACAGTGTTCCTGGGGTGAAGCTTGCATTCTGATTCCAGTTTGCAGTTAGGAAAACTGAGGGCTTGTATATGTTCTCCTGGAATCAGTTTCCTGGCTCCCCTTTTGCACACCACCCCCCACCATGTCTATTTAGAATATGTGGAAAATTAGCAGCTGCAGTTGGGGTCACTCTGGCCAGATGTGTCCTTGGTGTGGGAGCCCTACCACTTCCCCTATGCTGGGTTTAAAACTCCAATCTCAAGTGCATATGCCACCACTTGAGATGCATGGATCCATGAGTGGTAAGAGAAGAGGCACCACTGGGAAGTTAGCCTGCAAATAAATGATGTGCTGGAGGCTGGTGGCTAGGGGAATGGCTGACCTTGGTCCTCTTGAATCTCTCCTCAGGACTTAAGTCACAGACACAGAGCTTCTTGGGTACTGACAAATCTTACTGGTCAACCCGTCTACTAAATTCCAGCATCCACCCATTCGTTTAACAAGTAGGTGTCAAATACCAATTTTTGTTGTTCCCGACCCCCAACCCACTCCCCACCCGACCCGCACTGTGTGAATTAACACAGGAGGACTTTTTTTTTTTTTCACTTAAGGCTTGATTTTAACTTTAAGGAGGTCACAGTCTGCATGATGAGGCCAAGCTAACGTATGTAAAACAATAGAGAAAAATAAGTGCTAAAGTGGCTATACAAGCAGTTACGGTTGGGAGAGCAGAAGTGAGGGGCAGGGCCTGATGAGACTTCGCGGAGGACACGGGGGCCCTGCAGGGTCAGGGAAGGGGGAGTGGATACATTCACTTAACCAGCAAACATTTGCTGAGTCCACACTAATGTAGCTGTCAGGCTGGGCCTGGGAATATGACATGGAGATGACTGTGACCCCACCCTGCCCTCAGGCTGGCAAACTGGCCTTGGTTTCAGGGTCAGCTTCAGAACTCATGCAGGACAGCAAAACGAAGGAAGAATAAGGCTTCATTAGAAAAGGAGAAGTGCTCATTACCCTTCTGCCGGCTGCCTTCTTTATTTAGTGTTAGTGACTTCCAGGAGTGTGCTGGTAAGCCCACTCTCAGAAAAGGAAAGAAGAAAAAGAAAAGCCCTTGTTCATAGTGTTTCCTGATTTCCATGGTGTAGATATTCCCATCATGACCAATTTCAAGCACTGGCTCTCCCTGGAGCCCTGGGAAGGGAAGACCCTGGGGAGGTGACACTCCTGGGCTGCACCTGGACTATGACCTTCCCAAAGTCACACACTGTCACACACTGTACTGATGCACTAGCATTAATCATTACTGCTGTGCACATCACAAGCAAGCAATATATGTCTCTAGCTGAGATTTATTGACTGCAAAATGGTCTACCTCAAAGGCCCGTGTCCCTCATGGGTGCTCAACAAATGTGGGCCTCCAGCCCAAGCCTCCTCCCTCAGAGGCCTGGGGTTGAAGGAGGTGACTTCTAAGGTTCTTGGGCCTCCATTTGTTCATTCATTCATTCATTCATTTGGTAGATATTTCCTAATTGCCCTCTCTCTCTGCTGGATACTCTGCTGGGGACCAGGGAGACAGTGAGGAGCAAGCAGACACAGTCGCCGCCTTGTGGAGCTCACAAACCTGGCATTAAGGCAGCCAGTCCTGAGAACTCGGGACCAGAACGCTGGTCCTGGCTCCATCTCCAACTTACTGTGTGGCCTTGAGCAAATCACTTACCTCCTTTGGCCTCGGTTTCTTCACCTGTAAAATGGAAGAGTTGGACTTGATGTTCACTAAACTCTATCCCAGCTTTGACTTTCTGTGGCTCCAGGGAGGGAGGAGAAGCCACATGAGGAACATTTGAAGGGACTAGGAATGTCTCCATAGGAGAACAGCAGATGGGAGAGCAGATTAGACCCCTGAAGATCTGGCATGAGTCCCATAAAAGAGGAGTGGGCTTGTTTAGTGTGGTCCCTGAGGGTAGAACTCATGGGTGGAAATTGTAATAGGGGTGGGTCACCCTGACTCCATCTTGAAATATATTGAGCACAATTGGAGCTGTCCAGCCATGGGTGGGTCACCCCGTGAAGGAATGAGCACTTCCTGTTCGATTAGAGGCTGAAGACCACCTGTCCCGGCCACATAGAAAGGATTTCCGGCAGTGAGGTCATGATTGCAAAACCCCAAAGCCATCAGTTCTGAAGGAACCAAAAGCAGTCATTTGGTCCACTGTGCTATGTGGAAGAAGCAAATAGGATGCAAAAAGATTACAACTCCATGAAACGCAAGTAGATGCCTGAGGAAAAAGACCAGAAGGAAAACTATCAAAACACGAATAATGGTTGGATTAGGATTGAGGATTATGGTGATTTATTTTCTCTAGTTTCTTATTTTCCAAAGTTTGGTAGGGTGGTGATGTTGTTTTTGAAGCAAACGCAGTTTTATTCTTTATAGAAAGTCATCTAGTCCAACCCTCATCCCAGGGCAAGAAGCCACCCTGTAACCGCTAAACCCTCTCCAGTCCCCACGTTCTGAGGGGCTCACCCGGGCCTGACGCCAGGGAGGTGGGAAGAGAGTGGCGCTGGTGGATGCCTGCTGAGTGCCAGACCCTGGGCTGGGTACCAAGCCAGAGACACAGCCCCCGCCCTCCAGAAGCGGGGCCTGCCTGGCACCTTATCCTACTCGGTCTCTGAAACAGCGGTGGAGGTGGGTCCTGTGTTATTAGAGCAGGAGGTGGCCGAGCCAGGACTGGGACCCAGGTCTGGGGGTCTCCACTGCACGTTGCTGGAATAGGAATTCAGGGCAAGCAGGCAAGCTGCCCATTCAATCCCATAATCTGATGGAATAAAGGTCAAAGGCCCAGCAGGGCTGGCAACCATGGGACAGAGTCTAGCTGAAGAGGAGGTGGGTTTTCCTGTGTTCAGCTATAGGTCTCTCTCTCTCTCTCTCTCTCTCTCTCACATACACACACACACACACACACACACACACACACACGCACACACGCAGCCTCAGCTCAGGTTCAAAGCACTAGCAAGCTTACTTTCTCCCATCAAGCCTCCTAATAATTCTCTCCTAAAAAAGCCAATTCCTTGATGATGAACCCAACCTCACACACATGGCTCCCACAGAAGCTCCACTCACACACCCCTGCCTTCACCCAGCATCCACTTCCCACTCTCCAGTCTCCTCTTTCCCTCCATTTCAGATGCCCCCTTCCCCCTTCCTCAGTCCCAGCTACCCAATCCCCTCGCCACAACTAACTCTGCCTCCCATGGAGAAAGGCCTCCCTGTTGACGGACTGGCAAAGTCCATCTCATCACATAAAGGCTCAGTGAGTCCTGGAGACACTTGGAATCCAGACAGAATGGAATTTCTCCCTATTTTCTTTACAGCTGAGAAAACACACGCAAACACAAGAGCATATTTATTGCGATATTTCTATCCCAAAGTTTGTCTTAAAAAAAAAGAAGAAGAAATAAAATTAGTTTCTCTGCCCACACCCCGCCTCCCCCATGCCCACTCCCTGCCCTTTTCATTCCTGGCCGAGGCCAGGGAGAAAAACAGAGCGGGCCCAAGCCCCACAGAGAACCATTGCCTCCCGGACAATGTCAGGCTTGTTCAGAGAGTGAGGAAAGAAGCACAACTCCGAAAACATACACAGAACTTCCCCGTGAAGGGTCTTCCTGAGGGAAGAAGAACAGGCAGCCTTGTGTCTGGACACGGTTTCCCTGAGGCTCTGGGAAGAGGAGGGCCCGCAAGTCTAGCCCCCTCCTCACAGTGGAGGAGACACCTGACTGTTTTAGCCTCCGGGGGAATATTTCTTGGTCATGACAGATCACACTGGACCTGAGAGAGCCAGAACCTGGAGCCCCAGAGATTTTTCTTTTTGAAGACAGCCTCTAAGGAGAAACATCCCTGAGGAGAAGCAAGGGCTGCTTCTTAAGCCTTTGGGATTTCCCAGACTTCCCACTCATTTTGTGCCTCATGGCTCCATCTCTGTGGCCCCAGCAGCACCCGTACAGACAGCCCTTCATCCCTCAGGTGCCCAATGTATGTGGAATGAATGAAGGATAGCAGTGGAAAGATCACTCAAATGACAGACTGGGGTCACCCAAGAGGGTCCCCAGAGTCCTGGGCCCTGCCCGCCCCTCCCGCACAGATTCCAGAGATGGGGACCACGGAAGGCCCTCATCCTCACATCCATCCGGCCCCAGCTGATGGTGACTGAGCCAATAGCGACGCCTGCTGGGCCATCAGACGCTGACAGAGTTGAGGTCAGGGACACTGGCCGCAGCCTCAGTTGGGCATTACTCTCAGCCTCTGAAAGCTCCCTTCTTGTCTTTAGTTCCAGGCTTCCTCCCTCCTTCCGGCGGAGCATGCAAACACTCATTAAACCAAGACTAAACGCTCACAGACTGAGAGGAGGGCAGGGAAGGTGCCAATGCAGGTCCATCCAACAGAACAGCTCAGTAAACATCCTCGGGCACGTGTCATGGGGTGCAAGTCACAGGTGTTGGCAGTGTGACTGCCCACATCCTGGCTGCACGTTAGAACCTTCTGGGGAGCTTTTAAAACGTCTAAGGACCAGGCTGAAGCCCAGGTGATCTCAACGTGCAGCCAAAGCTGAGAACCACCGCTCTGGCTGATCTCTTGGAACTTCAGATGGGTTTTCTTGGGGTCTACCTGCACTTGCCCACTTGGAGTCAGGATCCCAGTAATGCAGGGGATGCCCTTCAAAGATTAGTATACTTAGCGTGACAGTTTTCCAGCAGACGGCAATAAGGAAGGTTTGTTTCTGTAATTCACATGAAGTCATTGTTTGGGCCAGCAAGAGGGCTCCAGGGATCCTGGGCTCTCATTTCTCTCCTAAATTATTAATCTGTCCATCCCACAGAGCTCTCTGGGTGAGCATCCTTCCCCTGACTTGAACCAGGCCCCTGAATTGTGCCCCAAATCTTGGAGCATCCTCCATCCTAAAACACACAAGATTCCTGAATTTGAAATTGGTGGCAGGTCCAGATTTCATCAGGGAGGTTGGGTAACTCATGTCACTTTTCTGGGCCTGGGGAATTGTGTTAGTCAGGGTTCTCCAGAGAGATAGAACCATTTGGACGTGTGTATACATATAGAAAGAGATTTATTCTAAGGAATTGGCTCACATGATTACTGAGGTTTTTGGCAAGCTAGAGACCCAGGAGAGCTAGGGTGTTGTTCCAGCCTGAGTCTGAAGCCTTGAGACCCAGGAAGAACCAATGTTTCAGTTCGAGTCTGAAGGCAGTTTGAAGGTCATCAGGCAGGAGAAATTATCTCTTATTCGGGGGAGGTTCAGCCGTTTTGTTTGACTCAGGCTTTCAACTGATTGGGTGAGGCTCACCCCTATTAGCTGGGCAATCTGCTTTACTCAGTCTGCCAATTTAAAAGTTAATCTCATCCTTGGGACTTCCCTCGCAGTCCAGTGGTTAAGACTTCGCCCTCCAATGCAGGGGGTGTGGGTTTGATCCCCGGTTGGGGAGCTAAGATCCCACATGCCTCACAGCCAAAAAACCAAAACATAAAAAGCAGAAGCAATATCGTAACAAATTCAGTAAAGACTAAAAAATGGTCCACATCAAAAAAAAAAGAAAAATCTTTTAAAAAAATGTTAATCTCATCCCCAAACACCCTCATAGACCCACCCAGAATAACGTTTGACCAAATATTGGAGCCCAGTCAAGTTGACATAAAATCAACCATTGCAGGGATCCTTTAGGATGAGCCTTTGTTGGTCAGAAGATGAGAGGTTCCCTAGAAAAGGTAGGAGGAGGTTTCCAGCCTCACACCAGTAATTAAACTGAGAAATCCGTGAAGGTTTTGTGAGGAGGGGACTCTTGGAGAAGATATCTCTCGAGTCACATGCAGCTTCCTTACCTTTTTTTTTTTCATTTTTATTGGAGTATAGTTGATTTACAATGTTGCGTTATTTCTGCTGTACAGCAAAATGAATCAGTTATACACATACATATATCCACTCTTTTTTAGATTCTTTTCCCATATAGGTCATTACAGAGTACTGAGCAGAGTTCCCTGTGCTTATACAGTATAGCCTCTTTATCCAGATGCAATTTCAGATCCACAGGCCAGGAGTTTATCACACTTGTCATGTGACACATGACCCTCAACCTCACTGTATCTGAACCTCCGAATAACTCCTCTCTTCCAGGTGAACTATGACCACTTTACTCTTCGTGTTTCTGACTCTGAGAGTCATCGCAGCAGCCATCTCAGTAGAAGTTTCAGGTGAGGACATTCCCACTCATGTCTCATCTCCCTAGCAGGCACTGAGGACTGGACTCTGGGGATGGGGGAACCGAGCCTAGTCCTGCCAGTCCTGGTGCTTACTCTGGGCCATCACTCTAGAGGCCCCTCTTACCCTCCTCCAGCCCCAAAGCTCCCTAAAGAATGAGGAATCTGTAGGGCCAGTGAGATGTGTCTGCTCAGATCTATGCTCCCTCTGGGTACCCAGAACGCCCAGAATTCCCTGTCCAGCTGGACCCAAGTCACTTCCAGGGCTTCATGGTTCGTTCCTCTGAGTCCATCCTCCCATGGAGGAACCATGCCTCCAGTCTGAGAGGTGAAGGGGTGGCTGTCTGAGTGTAGACAGGGCTGGGATGTGAGGACTGGGGTACACACAGACCCCTCAAAGTGCAGAGCTGTGGTGGGAAGAGAAGATTTCCCCTCCTCCAGCTTGGCCAACACATCTCAATGCAAAACTCTAAGGAATCCAAGAATTCTAAATTTGAATCTGGCTTTTCATTTTGAAAAGTATCACTGTCAAATAAGAAGATAGAACATGTTTTACTTAACAATCTGTTGGCTTGATTTATAGCTTTTAAATATTTAGACATATGGTCCATGGGTCTCCATCTGTACTCTTGCTCTGGGACCCCTGGCTATAACCTGGGGTGGTTTGCCCACACAGACCACCCAGTTCACGAGGGTTGGTTGAGAGCTTTCAAAACTGTAGAGCCAGGCGCTGCTGTCACTTCCAGCTGTCCCCAGAGAACCACCGCCACTAAAACCACACTGTGTCACGTGCTAGGGTTGAGTATCAGAGGGAGGTTTCTGTGAAGGGCCTGGTGGTGACCGGCCAGGACATCAAAAGGTTAGAGTTCACCCCAAACATTCCTGGCTCCCCTTTCCCTGCCTTGTTATGTATCTGCCACCCACAAATACCTGAAACATTTTTATTTTCAACCTCTAGGTTCTCCTGGAAAAAAAGATTCAATAAGTGTATGAATCTCCATGAAAGGTGCTATTTTTTCAAAGGCACCTTCTTTCCAATTCCAGGAAGATCTTTGACTTCTAACAGGATTTGGCAGACAGGCTGCATCTTCCCTATCAATGCTCTCCATGTGTTTTTGTGGGGTCTAATCATATCCCGCCCCACCCCAGTCTGACCCTTTGCAGACTTAATCGTCTGATCCTCTCTGATGCTTCTCCAGCTATAGGCTCCCGATCCCCCAACAGCAGGAGAGCATGATTCACCCTTCTGCAAGGTCAGGATGGAGCCTGAAGCAGACCTCCTTATAGCAGGCCTCGCTATACTCCTTAAGTATTGGATATTTTTATATCTTAGCTTAAAAAGTTGTGTGGATATTTTTTCCTCCCTATAATAATTTTTTCTATCCCCAGATAATTTTTTACCAATTTTTGAGTCAAGCTGTCATTCCAGGAAGATGGGTTCTGTTTATCCTATGGCTTGGCATCGCTTTGGGTACGCCAGTTTGAGAAACAGAGAGGTGGTCTCCCCTCTGAAGCTTCCCCTGCCCTCCTCTGCAGCCCTTTCTGGCTCCATAGTTCCTGTCTTGAGGCACAGAGACCAGAGGTCTTGAGAAAGCTGCTCTGGAAAGGGAATTCCATATGGCGCAGGATAGACACCAGCACACTCGTGGGACTTAGTCATTTCCAGAAGCACTGACAGGGAGGCTGGGTGGTCCTCTCTGGGCACTAACAGGTCTGTCTCCCACCCCCGTGTCTCCCGCACAGACCCTGACAACTCGCTGAGTGTCAGCATCCCTGAACCGTCCCCGCTGCGGGTCCTCCTGGGGAGCTCCCTCACCATCCCTTGCTACTTCATCGACCCCATGCACCCCGTGACCACCGCCCCCTCCACCGCCCCCCTTGCCCCAAGAATCAAGTGGAGCTACATTTCCAAGGAGAAGGAGCTGGTGCTGCTGGTGGCGACTGAAGGGCAGGTGCGGGTTAACAGTGCCTACCGAGACAGGGTCACGCTGCCCAACTACCCGGCCATCCCCAGCGACGCCACCCTGGAAATCCAAAACCTGCGCTCCAATGACTCTGGGACCTATCGCTGCGAGGTGATGCACGGCATCGAGGACAGCAAGGCCACCGTGGAGGTCGTGGTGAAAGGTGAGAGCCTCCTCCCACAGGGGCCCTGCTTCACCTGCAGGAAGAACCAGTATGGCATCCTCTCTCGGGCCAGGCTGTCTGGCTTTCAAATCCCAGCTCCTCACCCTGATGGTTTGCACCTCAGTCAAGTTACTTAACTTCAGTTGCTTGCCCTGTAACACAGAGCTGGTAACATCACTCTCTCTGGAATTTAAATGAATTAAATTCTTCAGGGCCACAGTCGCATGAAAATGACAGTCTATTCTTCCCATCAATCCTGTGATTCAGTTGCCTTGTGATCATCCCCATTTTGCAGACAAGCAAACTGAGGTTAGGTGACTCGCCTGAATGAAGTTTCCCTGGAAGTGAGCCAGAGCAGTCTCCTGACTCTCTACCCAGGTGTCTTTTCCCTCCCCCATCTCCAGTTCCAGAAGCCAAAGAAAGGGATGAGGACACCCTGGTTCCCTTGCTCTCGATGGACCAAGGAATATGGTTGTCCTTGGTTGGCTCTAGGACTTCAGTCAGCACCAGATTTTTTCTGCTGGGTGACTCTCCCAAAGACGATACACTCCTGCCTGTGCCTTAAACAGGATTCCCACTAGGATGCCCCTGGGCTGAGGGTGCATGGAGCTCTAAGTGTCTCTTTCTGCAAAGCAAATATAGGGACCTGGAATGACAGGAAAAAATTATAAGGAGACAGATTTTAGTTCAAGTCAAAGAACTTTCTGATTATCAGAATTATCACAGGTTTCCAAAAAGATGCCTTGTGAGGTAGTGAGCTCCCCATTACCGGAGGTGTTCCAGGAAAGGCAGAAGGACCACATGCAAATGTGGAGACAGGAGCCACCCATCAGCTAGGGGCCCGACCAGATGGCTCTACATCCCCTTGACTCCTGCCCTAATTCTGCAAGGGCCTGGGTGACGGGAGGCTGTGCCTGACCTGCTCTCTTGCCGTCTCGTGTCTTGCAGGCATCGTGTTCCATTACAGAGCCATCTCCACACGCTACACCCTGGACTTCGACAGGGCGCAGCGGGCCTGCCTGCAGAACAGCGCCATCATCGCCACGCCCGAGCAGCTGCAGGCTGCCTATGAGGACGGCTTCCACCAGTGCGACGCCGGCTGGCTGGCAGATCAGACTGTCAGGTGATCCCCAGGCTACCGTAGGAGTAGGGTGGGTGATGGGCTGGAACGTTGAACAGTACTGAGCTGGTGCCAGCCAGACACAGAGCCCAACCTCAGCTGGGGCTGAAGGGATGCCTTGACCAGTTCTAGGTCAGGCCCCGATGACCTGTCCCAAATCCTTGGTCTTCTGTCCTGCGGTGGAGTGAGTGGCCACTAGCAACTTTGCGCTCCATGAGCATTTTCTCCATGCAAGTTACACATGATTATTTTTCCTACTCATTTTTCCCTTTGCCATGATTTCTTCACTTACATCTTTTTAAAACTTTGTTGTTTATACATTTTTGTAAACCACTTTACATTCAGTTTGTCTTTAATAAGGCAAGACATACGTAAATTAAGCTTCTTGGTGCATTTTTCCCTGAGCACAGCTGCTGAGGAATAGGTTGTGCAGCAGGACAGTCAGAGCCCTGCCTTCAAGGGACTGCAATTGTGTGATCAAGCCTGTAAAAGCAAGATGAGACAATTCTTTGGGGATGGATCAGAGCTCTAAATGCAAAAGCCAGAACCACAAAGCCACAAGAAGAAAACAAAGGGAAATACCTTTGTAATCTTGGGGTAGGCAAAAGATCTTAGAACACAAAACCCATTAGCCATTTTTTTTTAAAGCAAGATAAGACAACAGCCTAGCATAGTGCAAGAGCCCACACCTCAGCCTCAGAAAGAGCTGGGCTCAAATCCCAACTCTGATACTTGGAAGCTGTGTGACCTGGAACAAATTGCTTAACATCTCTGGGCCCCAGTTTCTTCCAGTTTAAAATAGAGTTGTAATAGCACCTCATTTGGTTGATGTGAGACTCAAATGATACAGAGCAAGGGTCTGCAAACTACGGCTCATGGGTCAAATCCAACCCACCCCCTGTTTCTGTAAACAAAGTTTTATGGGAACACAGCCACTCCTGTTATTTTGTCTGTGGTTGCTTCATTCACACTACAATGGCAAGGTCACAATGAAGACCCTATGGCCTGTAAGACCTAAAATATTTACTATGTGCCCTTTTACAGAAAAGATTTGCAAGCTCCTGATAGAACATGTTTGGTACCAATAAATATTCAGTAAAGGGATCCGCCTTTAATCACCAGTAACAGTGAAAACATATATCTTAATAAAGCTGGGGAAAAAGCTGTAGAAACAAGTAGCCCACAGATCTAGGCAGATCTCAGCAAACACATCAGTAAGTCACCGTTTCCTCCCACAAGGGAGGAGGATACAAGGGCACGGGCCACTGTCCCCCTCCATCCCCTGACTGTCACATCCCTACTTTGGGTTCCTGGCAGGTACCCCATCCACACTCCAAGGGAAGCCTGCTATGGGGACAAGGATGAGTTTCCCGGTGTAAGAACCTACGGCATCCGTGACACCAATGAAACCTATGACGTGTACTGCTTCGCAGAGGAGATGGAGGGTGAGGCCACCGCCCCCCACCTCCCAAGAGCCGGCTCCCCAGTCCTTTCATCCTGCTGACCCTCAGGATCACAGGGGCCTCCTCCTGGGCAGGGCTTTGACCCAGGACATCACTGCCTCACCCCCCACTCCCCCCCCGCCCCTGCCCCGCCCCCCTCCCTGGCCCCCAGCCTC
>NW_020175400.1:2891825-2911795 GCF_003031525.2 Neophocaena asiaeorientalis asiaeorientalis | reverse complement strand
AGCAGGCCCAGCGTGGGTGGGGGAGGGAAGGGTTAAGGAAGGAAGTGTCTGGCCCCCTCACTCTCCACGTTGGGGGAGGGCCTCAGCGGACCCAGGTACCTGCAAACTGGGCCATCACTGGGCCCAAGAATATTTATAGCTGGTCTCTCACCTGCGACTGTTCTTCCCAGCCAGGACCCCTGCTGCTTGACCAGCCCATCGCTGTCCCAAGCTCCGCTGCACAATTAAAGCCCAGCTCAGCCTTGTCACCCTCACAAAGGACCCCCTCCCACCCAGGCCACTCCAGGGAGAGCCTATCAGAAATGTCATTCCCAGGAGAGCTGGCTTCCCAGCCACCCTCTCTCAGCTTTTGTGCTGCCAGCCCCCAGCCCTATCCAGGCCACTCCAATGGGCTAGTTCTGGAGAGCACCAGGGGCAGTGAGAAGGAACCTATAGTCTTTCTCTGGTTTGTAAAGGGAGTTAAGTTTGATCACAGTCAGAGCTGAGCAAGTTACCCAGGCAAGTGGATGACACCCCTTCCCCCATCAGCACTGATTCACCCATTTTGACATTGCAAACTCTGCACCTCCACCCCTACCCCGAGATCACGGCTGCGCCCAGGCAGGAGAAGGGCTGACAACATGGCCACTGTGAGGCAGGGAACGTCCCCAGCTTCCTCACCACCGTGACCCCTTTCCTCATTCTCACCCCAGGGCCCAAGCCAGTAGATTGAGTAACGAATATTTGTGTTCCCACTTTGGGCTAATTAAAGACACTGATTAGGGCCAACCAGAGCTGCCACTGAGCAGGGACAGACAGAACAACCCCCGGGAGCGATGCCCACCACCCTATCCCTCCCTGCAGCACAACCTTGCTAGGTTTTCAAAAACAGTAAAAAGAGCCCACAGGCCCCCACCATTGCCCTTATGGACACTTCAGGGCCTAGAGACCCCAATTTGGGAAACACTGCTATTAGGGTCAAAGTCTGATGCCTGCTTTTCCCATCAGAATGTGGAATTGTAAAAAGGAGTGCTCCAGGGACTTCCCTGGTGGCGCAGTGGTTAAGAATTCGCCTGCCAATACAGGGGACACAGGTTTGAACCCTGGTCCAGGAAGATCCCACATGCCGTGGAATACCTAAGCCCGTGCGCCAAGCCCGTGCGCAGCAACCAAGACCCAACACGGCCAAATAAATTTAAAAAAAAAGCAAACAACCAAAAACTTCAAAAAAAAAAAAAGGAGTGCTCCAGTGACTTCCCTGGTGGCCCGGTGGTTAAGACTCTGCACTCCAATGCAGGAGCTGTGGGTTCGATCCCCGGTCAGGGAACTAGATCCCACATGCCTCAACAAAGATCCCATGTGCCGCAACTAAGACCTGACGCAGCCGAATAAATAAATATTTTTTTAAAGATCAGTTTAAAAAAAGGATTGTTCCAGTGGGCAATGCTTGACTCATAGGAGAGATGCCCCGGTGGTAGGAAGTTCCATAGAAAAGTGTGGGCGAAGATGCTTTCCGGCAGGAGTTTCCTCCCGGGCCTCACATTTGCTCTGCACTTTCCTCACTTCTTTGTCTTTTTGGCAGCTTCTTTATTGGTCCCTGTTTTAGGAAACTGACATCACCCCACCCAAAAGCCCATAGGAAGTGGAGGGCAGGATCTGAAATACAGACATGTGGGACCAGAGCTTTGAGAAGTTAGAGGCCAAACCCCAAGGAACCACATGGATCTCCCTGGGGACATGGGGCAGGCGTGGGAGGGAGCGCCTCACCCTGCTGGCTGTGTCTTTCGCAGGCGAGGTCTTTTATGCAACATCCCCGGAGAAGTTCACCTTCCAAGAGGCAGCCAATGAGTGCCGGCGGCTGGGCGCCCGGCTGGCCACCACGGGCCAGCTCTACCTAGCCTGGCAGAGTGGCATGGACATGTGCAGTGCCGGCTGGCTGGCCGACCGCAGCGTGCGCTACCCCATCTCCAAGGCCCGGCCCAACTGCGGGGGCAACCTCTTGGGCGTGAGGACTGTCTACCTGCACGCCAACCAGACGGGATACCCCGACCCCTCATCCCGCTACGACGCCATCTGCTACACAGGTGGGCTTGGGCTGGAGGCCGGAAAGGGGATCGTGCCACCGAAATTCGGGCCCAGAGGATGAGATCTTAGAATGGGGGGCTGGTTTCTACCCCCTCCAAAGGACCACTGGGTACCTGAACCCCTTGTCTTAGCACCCCCTATTTTCACGGGTTCCTAGGGGAGCTAAGGTAGAAGCACTGAAGGCTGCAGCGTACCCAGCCTTAAAACTAAAACTAAACTAAAACTTTAAAAAATGTTTTTATCTTATATTTTACACAGTCTAGTTTATACTTACAATTAAGTGCTAATTATTGGAGGGGAAAAAAAACAATGAATAATTTGGAGTTGAGTAAATTTTATGACAAAACTGGTGCTAGCACAACAACATAGCTCATTTCATGTTTAACTTCCACAGCCTAATCTTACATGAAGAGGGTTACTTGTGCAAAAATAATTAGAATTTCCCCCAAAACTTCTCTTAACCTTTCAATATTCCTACCACCCTGTTTGAAGTTCTAGCATCCTCATGGTTGCTCTCTTTGTTAATTACTAAATGGCTTGTTTCTGCCAGACCCCCATTTGCTCATGACTGAGGCAGGCAGTTCTCTCATGGCACCTTCATCAACTTCATGAGCCCCTGCATCCTTGGGAAGATTTTTCCATTTCTCATTGTAGCGGATTTACATTGTCCGGTTGGCTAGTTATAACATCAGATGGTCAACAGATACTCACAAGATAGGTAAGGAGACAACTGGCTGGCATTAATCAGGAAGGGATGTTGGAACAAGATGGCTTTGCAAGCAGTGAGCTGATTGGTCAGTCTTGTGCTCTGGTGACTGCATTCTCTTACAGTCTGGAAATCGTGGGCACCCCTATAATAAATACTCAAATCGTTGAGGACTCCTGCAATGGGCCTAGCCAGGTACCAGGCACACAGTAGGTGCTTTCCTTCCTTAGCAGATGAGGAGGCAGTCCGTTGCTCAGCTCCCCCAGGCCAGCCCCAGGCTGAGCACTAATGCCTGTCTTTAACCCCCGGCCCCAGGTGAAGACTTTGTGGACATCCCAGAAGATTTCTTCGGGGTGGGTGGTGAGGAGGACATCACCATCCAGACGGTGACCTGGCCTGATGTGGAGCTGCCTTTGCCACGAAACATCACCGAGGGTGAAGCCCGAGGCAACGTGATCCTCACGGTGAAACCCGTCTTTGACGTCACCCCTACTGCCCTGGAGCCCGAGGAGCCCTTCACTTTTGCCCCCGAAGTAGGGGCCACCGCCTTCTCTGAGGCCGAGAACAGGACTGGAGAGGCTACCCGGCCCTGGGCCTTTACCGAGGAGTCCACACCTGGCCTGGGCGCTCCGACGGCCTTCACCAGCGAGGACCTCGTCGTGCAGGTGACCGCAGCCCCAGGTGCAACTGAGGTCCCTGGGCAGCCACGACTGCCAGGGGGTAAGTGCCCGCCCCTCAGGGGGCTACATCGAGGGTAGGTGGAAAGAGCTTGGCCTTGGGGTCTTCTATACCTTTAGCTTAACCTGGGACGTGGGACAAGCCTCCCTCCTCTCAGACTTGACTCTCCTCATTTGTGAAACAAGGGGGATGGGCCAGACCAGTGATACCCATGCTCTTTTGTGTGTCTATCGCTCTTTTGTGTGTCTACGGCTCTTTTGCCACAAAGCATTTCCTTCCAATGAAGTCATAGGTGGTATATATCAACAGGTGGAGGTGAAGTGTGATGGAGAATGGGGGCTCTTTTTCCCAGGGACCCTCCTAACCCCATCAGGCACTTCCACAGAATAGAACTGCTTGAGGTCGGCTGCACTGGGTGACCCCTGGGCCTCTCACAGCACTGACCCTCCAGGACAGGGGTCAGCAAACTGGCCCATGGACCAAATCCAGCCCATCCTCTGTTTTTATATGGCCCATGAACTAAGAATTAAGAACCTTTTTAAATACTTGAGGGGAAAAGTCAAAAGAAGAAGAAGATTTTGTGACATATAATGAAAATTATATAAAATTCAAACTTTAATGTCTACAAATAAAATTTGATTGGAAAAAGAACCACACCCATTTGGTAACATGTTGTCTGTGGCCATTTAGGCTGTCATGGTAGGATTAAATAGTTGTGCAGAAACCATTTAGCCCACGAAGCCTAAAATGTGTTCTGTCTGGCCCTTTCCAGAAAACGTTTGCCACCCCAGTTCTGGGATGATGGTGTTTCAGGTGCTTAATAAGTGTCTGGATGATTGGAATGTCACATCACATAAAGCCCAGCTGGTCCCCAGACTCAAGTCCATGATCAGGAAGGACATACTGGGGTGGCCTCCTTAAGGACCTTGGTGGTGTCCCCTCCTGGAGGAGGGGCAAATGGACACTGCCATCCACCATCACACCCACGATACCACCAAGTGAGATTTCAGCCTGAATTGCCCAGATTAATACAGTATGTTGAGAAGGAAGAATTGTTTAGAAGTTTTGGAGTAACACCAACAGTAGCTGAGTCCCAGGGTTGGCCCAGGGCTGGAGAGACCCTCACTGTCTCCACGCGGCCACCACATGGGAAGGTGCCAATGGACACATGAACAGCTAACCCAGAACAGGACAAGAACAGGGGCAGACTCAGATTGGGGATCCACAGCTGTGACATAAACTGGCCAGTCATCCAGGGGAGTGTCAAAAGCAAATGTGTGTCCAGCTGAATGCAATGGGGGAGGCAGAGTAAGTAAGGGCTCCAGGATAAGCTGTGTGGAGCCCAGACCCTTTGGGAATCTGGCAAAAGCTATGAGCTCACTCCCCAGAAATACACCCGGTGCACCCACACAAACTCTTGTGGCCACTTTCAGGAGGACCACCCATCCCCTGAACCCTGGACCCTGGGCCAAGTGGAAGAAATGCAGTGGTTGTTTGATTTCTTCCTTATCCTTCTCTATATTTTCCAAATGCTCTGTAATGATTGTTTATTCTTTCCACAATAAGAGAAAATGCATTTGTTTTCAAGAGTAACGGGGAAAATGAGCAGCCTAGGAGTGGGGAGTCCAGAAAGGAGGGTTGGGAAGACTTACGGCAGAAGAGTCCTAGAAGACTCTCAAGGAGGTGGCTTTCAGGAGTGGTTTGAACAAGCAGAGAGGACTAGCTTGACTAGGAATCAGATCGGGAGTAGGAAAGGAAGGAGGGGATGAAGGGAGGTCATTCCTCAAGGAGCCGGGGCTCCCTCCATACCTGCAGAGCCTTGAGAACCAGGCACCATGGTCACTGGCATTGTGGCATCTGGTCCATGCCTTGAGCCTGACCTGTCTCTCCTTCTCTCCCTCTCCTCCCCACCCAGGAGTTGTGTTCCACTACCGCCCGGGCTCCTCCCGCTACTCGCTGACCTTTGAGGAGGCCCAGCAGGCCTGCCTGCGCACCGGGGCCGTCATCGCCTCGCCCAAACAGCTCCAGGCCGCCTATGAAGCAGGCTACGAGCAGTGTGACGCTGGCTGGCTGCAGGACCAGACCGTCAGGTGACAGACTAGATGGGTTTCCCTCCTAACCCAAACCCAACCATGAGAGGTCAGGCTTGGGGAGCCAGAGCGGGCACCCACCACACTGCATGCCCATTAATTAGTGGTTTCTGGCTAATCCCTTAATTTCTCCCTCAGAATCAAGGCATATTCTGAGACAGTGGGGATGGGCCTTAGGTGACATTAACTCCTTGGTCATTTCACCTCAAGAGACAAAGAGAGAGCTCCTTGTCAAGCCCCTCAGTCTTCCCCAGCTTGGCCCTTCCATGCCGTGGGCTTTCTTCTGAAGCCAGGAATCCCCCAGCGGCCCCCAGACCCTTCCCCCAGCCACACAGGGAATGAGCTGCCTGAGAGGTTCCTTCCTGGTTTGAATCCCACTGGACAGCAGAAAACACACCCTGCCCAAGTCCCCAAGTGACCTGCCGTCCACACTCTGAGGCCCTGCATCCCCAGGCCCCAGAACAGGCCTTCATCCGCCCTTCCCATCCTCCTCTGCAGATACCCCATTGTAAGCCCACGGACCCCATGTGTGGGTGACAAGGACAGCAGCCCGGGGGTCCGGACCTATGGCGTGCGACCACCATCAGAAACCTACGATGTCTACTGCTACGTGGACAGACTCGATGGTACAGACCACGTTCTCACATTTTGGTCTCTAGACAGGCAGGGGGCTGATGGGGTGACACAGAGAAGAGGGAATTACCATCCACCTAATCCCATTCCCACCTGGGCGGGGAGCAGGGGAAGGATCCTGTTTAAGAAAGAAGGGCTTCCCAGCCCGTCTCTCAGGTCAGGCCCCTCCTCTCCCTCCCAGATGGTTCATGTGGATTCCCCAGCATTGCGGGGGAGCGTTGGTTTCTTGAAAAAGCAATAAGTTCTAAGGATAAATGAATTAATTTACTTATACCAAAACGTATTACATACACCTTCTGCCTCATGGAGAATCCCAATGCCTATGAACAAATCAAAGGCTCTGACAAGTCCTGCAGTAAAAAATATCTCTTTAACTCTGCTTAACCAAGCATCGCCCAAGCTTAGTTAAACACAGACCCTTGGGGCTTCCCTGGTGGCACAGTGGTTGAGAGTCCGCTTGCCAATGCAGGGCACACGGGTTCGTGCCCCGGTCCAGGAGGATCCCACATGCCGCACAACGGCTGGGCCCGTGAGCCATGGCCGCTGGGCCTGCGCGTCCGGAACCTGTGCTCCGCGACGGGAGGGGCCACAACAGTGAGAGGCCCGTGTACCACAAAAAAACAAAAAACACAGACCCTTGTTTGGTCTTATTTCATTTCTTTTCATTTCAATTAAAATCACCAAATTACCGTTCCAGTGAACCCAATTTTGGAAATGCTCGTATTCAAGAAAGATCTCAACATTGCCACTCACTTGTTTTGGGAACTGGACAAGTTACTTAACCTCCTAGGCCTCAGTTTCCTCATCTATAAAATGTGGCTGATTTATGCTTATGTCAGACTTTTTTGAGTATTAAATAAGACGTGTATGAAAAGTGCCTGGTATAAGCAGGTTTTCAGTAAATGTGAACTTCCTTCCCCAAAATCAGACAGAGACCTGGGTATTGTTCTGGGTATTGGGACCCCAACCCCCAACAGGGGCTACAGGCCCCACCTCCTGCCCTCGATGAGCTCACAGGGTGGGGATGACAGTGGGGCGGGTGGGTTGGCAGGTCCATAGCATTCAGTGCTCAGTGACTAAGTGCTGTGGTTAGGGGGAGCACGGGGTGCCCAAGGGAGTTCTTCTCTTAGCCAGAGGAGAGGGTGTCTAAGTGTGACTGGAGAATCCAGAAAGGTGGGAAGGTTCTTCCCATGGTGAGAAACCAACTCATCTTACTTCAGCTGCCCTGCCCCTGGGTGAGCAGAGGCTGCTCTGGCCGTGAGGGTGGAGGGTCACACCTGCCATCTGCCTCTGCCCCCAGGGGAGGTGTTCTTCGCCACACGCCCGGAGCAGTTCACCTTCCAGGAAGCACAGGAGTTCTGTGAAACCCAAAACGCCACACTGGCCACCACGGGCCAGCTCTATGCTGCCTGGAGCCACGGCCTGGACAAGTGCTACGCTGGCTGGCTATCTGACGGCAGCCTCCGCTACCCCATCGTCACCCCAAGGCCTGCCTGCGGCGGGGACAAGCCAGGTGTGAGAACCGTCTATCTCTACCCCAACCAGACAGGCCTCCTGGACCCGCTGTCCCGGCACCACGCCTTCTGCTTCCGAGGTATGTGCCTTCACCTCTCCTCTGGCACCCCTTCTGTCTGGGGTGGTGACTCCCCCGGCTCATCCCCCCTGACCTCCGTCCATCCATCACAGCAAAGAGGAAAAAGTCAGTTTTTCTGGGCAGGGGCAGCTCTGGAGATAGCATGACCTTAGACTTTGACCCCAAGGCAAGCACATCCTTCTAAAATGCTCCCAGAGACACATAGAGATAAGTGAGTAAGAACTTGGGCTCTAAGATCAGGCAGACCTGAATTTTAATCATGGCTCTGCTGCTTAGTAGCTATGTGACCTTGTGCAAGTCACTTAACCTCTCTGTTCCTCTGCTTCATCTATAAAATAGTGATACAATAGTTTTTACCTCAAAGAGTTGCTGGAAGGACTAACAAGGGTAGTGCACACAGAATGCTTGGCATAGTGCCTAGGACATAGTAAGTGCTCGATAAATGTTACCTTTATTATTATAAGTAAATAACACACACACATATATGTTCATATACTGTTTTAATTTGTACACCTTTGTCAAATTTTCACCTTCTAAATATTTCTGTGATGAGTTTAGTCAAATTATTATTCTTCACCAAGCACCAAAAATTCACATTTTAAATTTACCCATGCTGGGTACTCGATGCCATGTTACCAGAGTTCTGAGAGTGATGTCATCAAACAACTCAGTGGGCATGGCCAAGGCCTTGCTGGGTTCTGAATGGATGAGTTCTCACAAGGTCCATGGGTCTAGATGCACTGCCTAGAATGTAGATTGTGGTAATGGCTTGTGCCATATTTTACATATTATACATCAAAACTCAGTATATTTATAACTGCCCATGAATCTGTAATTATTTCAAAATAAAGTTAATTTTAAAAAACCCTGAGAACCCCAAAGTTTCCCAGACTTTCAGGTCCCCTTTTAAAACCTAATTCAAAGAAAGTTCAGTCCCACTCTGCCAGCCTAAGAAAGCCAATCCCCTCCCAGAGGATTTGATGAGGCTCTTGTCCCAGTACCCTTCTCCATGCTCTGGGATTTGGAAGCCAAGCCAGTTAGCCTCCCAGTAAATTCCTCCCATGCATCTCCACCATCCATGCCCAACCCTCTGTAAACTCAGCCTCTTATATAACTGCCAAGAAGTTTGGCTTCCTTCCCAATCGAGCCCACTAAACCAGAACAATTACCCCCAGTCAATGAATCCTGCCTTCAGCCATCAGTGCCAGGATGGCTTCATGCATTTTAAATAGCACTCTCCTGATTTTGATCCAGACACACTTGGAATATAATTTCTGTCCCCAAGAAAAGCAGCATCATTGCAGTACTTGAGAGCAGAGAGTCTGGCACCAGATACTTGGGTCCAAAGACTAGATCTATCACTTAGAAGCCACTGACACTGGAGAAGTCACTTACCTCTGTGCCTTAGTTTCCCTATCTGTAAATGAGATAACAGTATCTGTTTCACATGGCCATTGTGGGATAAAATGATTTTATATGCATAACACCTTTAAACAACGCCTGGCAGGTATAATAGATTCTGCAGAAGAGGTGCCCCAGACCACTCTGAAATAAAGTGCCAATGGTGTGTGCATATCGATATAGCTGATGCAAACGGCTCTTATTAATTGAGGACAAGAGCCATCCTACTGGACTGGGTTGGGTGGTGGGAGGCCAAGGACCAGTAAGGTTTGTGCACTGGCCTGGCCCACCTCAGGATCCCCTAGTTCCCCTCAAGAAGGGCCAGCCTGGATTGGGTCACTGGTAAGAAGGAACCCTCACCACCCACATGCCCTTTAGGCATCCCAGCGGCGCCCTCTCCAGGAGAAGAGGAGGGTAGCACACCCACAGAGCGCCCTGAGGTGGAAGACTGGATCACTACTGAAGTGGGGCCCAGCGTGGCTGCTGTCCCTGTTGGGGAGGAGACAACTGCAATCCCAGACTTCACCACTGAGCCAGAAAACCAGACGGAATGGGAGCCCGCCTACACGCCAGCGGGCACTTCCCCACTGCCAGGTCTGTGTGGCTCAGGCTCCGGGCCACGTCCCAATGCGTCACACGCCTGGCAGCCTAGGGTGTGCCCCGGTGGGAGGAGGGCAGGGTGGTCTCCCCCTGGGACTTGTGCTCTGTTTCCCCAGCCCTTACACTAGCTAAGCGTGCCGCTGTGGGCAACTTCGGCCACCTCAGCGGGCCTCTAGGACCAACCCCAAGGGAGAGAAAAGGCAGCTTTGTTCATAAAACACACCTCTTTCCCTCTCTCTCTGTCTCTCTCTTTCTCCCTCTCTGTCTCTCTCTGTCTCTCCGCACTGTCTTCCAGCTACGCACCCCAAATGCCCAGCACTGTGTCAATCAGAGGGCTCTCACTCTGTGCTCCTGCATTTACACCCCTACTCTCTAACCTCTTAAAAACTCTCTTGCAGGGGGAGCTCCAGTAGAGGGGAAAGGGCCTGGGAGGGGGTGGCTGTGGCAGTCTGACTGTGACCTGTCTCCTTGCCCCACTTCTCCTTCCGTGTCCCTCTTCTGGGCCAGACGTCCCCAGTCAGAACTTGCTGAGCAACATCTGTTATGATTAAATCAGATGGGATTTGATGGGATGAAATCGGAAGACCCCCAAACCCTATTGGAAAAAGTGTTTTCTAGCCATAAGGTTTGGGAAATCCTGGCTTACAGGAAGATACAGATTTCCCCCACTGCAGACCTTCTCAGAGCCTTGGATATGCTAATATGCACTGTAAGGCAGAGGGGGTCAATATATTCAGTGTGTGCCAAATGAATCTGATCAGCGGGTCTTTTTTTATCATGGAGCATTTTCATTTTTTGTAATTTATTTATTTATTTATTTAGGCTGTGTTGGGTCTTCGTTGCTGCACGTGGCCTTTCTCTAGTTGTGGCGAATGGGGGCTGCTCTTTGTTGCAGTGTGTGGTCTTCTCAGGGCTTCTCATTGCAGTGGCTTCTCTTGTTGCAGAGCACGGGCTCTAGGTGCACGGGCTTCAGTAGTTGTGGCTCGTGGGCTCTAGAACGCAGGCTCAGTAGTTGTGGTGCACGGGCTTAGTTGCTATGCAGCATGTGGGATCTGCCCGGACCAGGGCTCGAACCTGTGTCCCCTACATTGGCAGGTAGATTCTTAATCACTGTGCCACCAGGGAAGCCCCTTCACGGAGCATTTTTAACATGGCCCACTTTGGGTAAGGCTGAATTAGAGCAATGCACAGTAACCTGTGTGCACCTTTTAGAGTCAACTCGCCCAGGGGTACATGCATTTGAAGAAAGGAATATATCAAAGCTTCCCACTAATTTATCCAGTCATTCAGTGCACAGTTCTCAAGCAATTTGGCCACACCAAGTGCTCCTCTGGGTACTGGAAATGCAAAACCAGAAGGTAAAGGTGCATCAGTGGAGCAGGTGGGATTCTAACCCAAAGACCTCACCCAGCAGCCATACCTGCTTGAGGCCCTTTCCTTGACCTTCACAAGGACAAGAATAACCAAGGCCTCTTTGGCATGAGTGTGTGGCTTGGCACAGGACTCGGGCAGCCACTAACAGGAGTTATCCATGGGAGGGGACTCCAGTGGCCCCATAGAAATGTTTTCCAATATTTCTTCAGTTCCCCACCACCTCGCTGATTTGAGCCTTACCAGGGAACCATCTCTACTGCTATTAACTCTGTATCTTTTTCTTTAAATTGACCTCCTTTTGAATAGAAATGTAGATGTATTTCAAAGAGAATCGTTATTTATATATATATATATATATATATATATAGGGTTGGCCAAAAAGTTCATTCGGGTTTTTCCATAGCCTCTTACCGAAAAACCCAAACAAACTTTTGGCCAACCCAATACATGTATGTGTGTGTGTGTGTATATATCCATTTAAAATCGTCTTACATGTCACCACTGCTATATCGCACTCCCCACCTCCGCTCCAGGATTCTCCTTTAAGTGAGAGTAGGCTGTAAACCTGCCCACTGGGACCCAGTACCTTCTGTGCTCATGTTCTCTGCCTGGGAAATTAGCCCAAAAATACATGCAAGGTATAATCCCAGCTAGTTATTTTTAAATGGCAAAGGAAACAAGACAGAAAGAAAATGATGTAACCATGATTATTTAGGATGGTGGGGTTTTCTTTTCTGTTCTTTTCTTTTTTTTCTATATTTTCCAAGTCCTCTGTAATAGGGCTCTCAGAATTGAAAAAGTTCACGTATTTTTGCAAACATCACCTGGCCCTCTCAGCCTCAGAGGGATGGGTCCGGATTAACAATTCCCACTTTCAAGGAGTATCAGCATGGTAGGGAGAGCTTATTAAAACGCATAGTGTGGGCTTCCCTGGTGGCGCAGTGGTTGAGAGTCTGCCTGCCACTGCAGGGGACACAGGTTCGCGCCCTGGTCCTGGGAGATCCCACATGCCGCAGAGCGGCTGGGCCTGTGAGCCATGGCCGCTGAGCCCGCGCGTCTGGAGCCTGTGCTCCGCAACGGGAGAGGCCCGCGTAACGCGAAAAAAAAAAAAAAAAAACACATAGTGCCATGTCCCGCCCCAGAATTCCTAAGTCAATGGAGCTGGGGTAGGATCTGAGAATTTGCTTTTCTGTCAAGTTCCCAGGTGATGTTGGTGCTGATGGTCTGGAGACCACACTTTAAAAATCATGGTTTTAGATAAATGAGGTAATAATGTGGAAGTACTTGAAAAGTGACCTTGACTGTCTTCAGTGCCAGCCAGTCCCCCACATTCTGTAACTAGTGTGAATGGCACCCCCTAGGGTCTCACAAAGCATAGCCTGAGGGTGGCGGGGAGTTTCCTGGTCCCCATCCTTCCCAAGAGGCTGTGCAAGGTTCCATTAGAAAATGTCTGGACACATCTCTGAGCACTTGAGAGAAAAGTTTTACTGTGGAAGGAATGGAGTTCAGCTTCTCTGCATGAGCTTAAAATGGGGCAGAGTTACTAAATCCACACCTCATCTTTCTTCTTCCTTTCCTCCAGGAGTCCCTCCTACATGGCTTCCCACTAGCACAGCAACAGAGGAGAGCACAGAAGGCCCTTCTACAACGGAAGTGCCCTCAGCCTCAGAGGAGCCATTGCCCTCAGAAAAGCCGTTGCCCTCAGAAGAACCATTCCCGTCAGAGGAGCTATTCCCCTCAGAGGAACCGTTCCCCTCAGAGAAACCGTTCCCCTCAGAGGAGCTGTTCCCCTCAGAGGAGCCATCCACACTTTCAGCCCCAGTGCCCAGCAGGACTGAGCTGCCAGGCTCTGGGGAGGTATCTGGGGTGCCTGAAGCCAGTGGTGACTTCACAGGCAGTGGCGAAATTTCAGGACACCTAGACTCCAGTGGGCAGCCCTCAGGGGAAATTGCAAGTGGGCTGCCCTCTGAAGACCTTGACTTCAGTGTGCTCACCCCTACAGTGGGCTCAGGCCTGCCTGTGGAAAGCGGACTGGCTTCAGGAGATGAAGATAGAATTACGTGGACCACCACTCCTAAAGTTGACAGGTTGCCCTCTGGAGGTGAGGTCCCAGAGGGCTCTGTCTCTGGAGTAGGGGACCTCAGTGGACTTTCTTCTGTAGGTGAGGATCATCTAGAGACCTCTGCTTCTGGAGTAGGGGACCTTAGTGGACTTCCTTCTGGAGAAGGTCCAGAAGCCTCTGCCTCTGGAATAGAGGATCTCAGCAGACTTCCTTCTGGAGAAGGTCCAGAAGCCTCTGCCTCTGGAGCAGAGGACCTTAGTGGACTTCCTTCTGGAAGAGAGGGTCTAGAGATCTCTGCCTCTGGAGTAGGGGACATCAGTGGACTTCCTTCTGGAGGAGAGGGTCTAGAGACCTCTGTCTCTGGAGTAGAGGACCTCAGTGGACTTCCTTCTGTAGGTGAGGATCATCTAGAGACCTCTGCTCCTGGAGTAGGGGACCTTAGTGGACTTCCTTCTGGAAGGGAAAGTCTGGAGATCTCTGCTTCTGGAGCTGAGGATCTTAGTGGGTTGACTACTGGAAAAGAAGACTTGATTGGGTCAGCTTCTGGAGTCTTGGACCTTGGCAGAATACCTTCTGGAACCCTAGGAAGTGGGCAAGCTCCAGAAGCAGTTGGCCTTCCCTCTGGATTTAGTGGTGAGTATTCCGGGGTGGACCTTGGAAGTGGCCCATCTTCTGGCCTTCCTGACTTCAGTGGACTTCCATCTGGGTTCCCAACTGTCTCCCTAGTGGATACTACATTGGTGGAAGTGGTCACAGCCACCACTGCAGGTGAACTAGAAGGAAGGGGAACCATTGGCATCAGTGGTGCTGGAGAAACATCTGGGCTGCCCTTCAGTGAGTTGGACATTAGTGGAGGAGCAAGCCGACTCTCTTCAGGAGCTGAACTCAGTGGCCAGGCATCTGGGACTCCTGACATCAGTGGGGAAACATCTGGACTCTTTGGTGTCAGTGGACAGCCATCAGGGTTTCCTGACATTAGTGGGGGAACATCTGGACTTTTTGAGGTCAGTGGGCAGCCATCAGGGTTTTCTGGGGAAACATCTGGTGTGACTGAGCTTAGTGGACTGTCCTCCGGACAACCAGAAATCAGTGGAGAAGCTTCTGGAGTTCTTTCTGGCAGTGGTCCACCATTTGGCATAACCGACCTGAGTGGAGAAACGTCCGGGATCCCTGATCTCAGTGGGCAGCCATCGGGGTTACCAGGGTTCAGTGGGACAACATCTGGAATCCCTGACCTGGTTTCCAGTGCCATGAGTGGCAGTGGTGAATCTTCTGGCATTACATTCGTGGACACCAGT
This sequence comes from Neophocaena asiaeorientalis asiaeorientalis, assembly GCF_003031525.2. Classification (NCBI taxonomy): domain Eukaryota; kingdom Metazoa; phylum Chordata; class Mammalia; order Artiodactyla; family Phocoenidae; genus Neophocaena; species Neophocaena asiaeorientalis. The sequence goes on along the minus strand of NW_020175400.1, from coordinate 2,897,295 downwards.
TTGGTTGAAGTGACCCCAACTACATTTAAAGAAGAAGAAGGTTTAGGGTCCGTAGAACTCAGTGGCCTCCCTTCAGGAAAGGCAGATCTCTCAGGCACATCTGGGATAGTGGATGTCAGTGGACTCTCTTCTGGAGTAATTGACTCCAGTGGGTTTACACCCCAGCCTCCAGAATTCAGTGGCCTGCCAAGCAGAGTAGCTGAGGTCAGTGGAGAGTCCTCTGGAGCTGAGAGTGGGAGCAGCCAGCCCTCCGGAGCATATGACGGCCGTGGACTTCCATCTGGTTTCTCCACTGTCTCTCTTGTAGACAGAACTTTGGTGGAATCTGTAACCCAGGCTCCAACAGCCCAAGAAGCAGGAGAAGGGCCTTCGGGCATTTTGGAACTTAGTGGTGCCCCGTCTGGAGCACCAGACATGTCTGGAGACCATTCAGGACTTTTGGACCTAAGTGGACTTCAGTCTGGACTGGTAGAGCCCAGTGGAGAGCCATCAAGTACTCCATATTTTAGTGGGGACTTTTCTGGCACCACTGATGTAAGCGGAGAATCCTCTGCACCCACGAGCACGAGTGGGGAGGCCTCAGGACTTCCAGAAGTTACTTTAATCATTTCTGAGTTCGTGGAGGGTGTTACTGAACCAACTGTTTCCCAGGAACTGGGCCAAAGACCCCCTGTAACATACACCCCCCAGCGTTTTGAGTCCAGTGGAGAAACCTCTGCATCTGGGGATGCACCAAGGTTCCCCGGGTCTGGGGTAGAAGCAGCATCAGTCCCAGAATCCAGCAGCGAGACGTCTGCCTATCCTGAGGCTGAGGTGGGAGCATCTGCTGTCCCCGAGGCCAGCGGAGGCACTTCCAGGTCCCCTGATCTGAGTGGAACCACCTCCACCTTCCATGAAGCTGATCTGGAGGGAGCCTCAGGCCTGGGAGTGACAGGTAGCACCTCAGCCTTTCAGGAAGGCCCCAGGGAGGGCTCGGCTGCCCCGGAAGTGCGCGGAGAGTCAACCACCACCTATGATGTGGGCACAGAGGCATCAGGCTCACCTTCGGCCACTCCCATGGCTTCTGGAGACAGGACTGAAATCAGCAGAGACCTGTCTGGTCACACCTCGGGGTTGGATGTTGTCATCAGCACCACCATCCTGGAATCCAAGTGGACTCAGCAGACCCAGAGCCCTGCAGAGGCGCATCTAGAAATCGAGTCCTCAAGCCCCGTGCACTCAGGAGAAGAGACCCAAACAGCCGAAACACCCACCTCCCCAGCTGATGCTTCCATCCCAAACTCTCCAGGAGGGACAGATGAATCAGAGGCAACCATGGCAGGTATTGTTGGGATTATTTTCCGTTAAATGGGTTTGGGTAGTTCAGACTGTAGCCGTGTAGATTCAAGTTCTGAGCACAGATGAGCTGTGCAGCCTCAAGCAATTTTCTTAACCTCTCTGAGCGTCATTTGTAGCACGGGAATAGTACCAAGAAAGATTAAGCAAGATATAAACATGTAGAGAACAAGCGTCCTACTTTGCACACAGTGCACACTTGTAGATTCGTGATCATTGTTACAGTGGAGTTACATGACACAAACGTTTATATGTGAATTCAGCTGTCTGTACTTGGCACGGGAGGCACTATTTAGATAGTGCTGGAAATTCTGCTTATGCCCCTTTCCCATGGAGTGAGTGTGAGATGAGAGGATGAATCTGCTGAGGACATTTATGCCCCCAGCATTTGCTTTGTGCAGGGTGAAAACCTGCACAGTTCAAGGAACTATGAAGTGTCCTTTTGGCTGCGTCCTGCCTTTAGACCCTGCCTCCCCACCCTCACCCCGTGCGGGTGCACTGTAGTGATGGCCTCACCTTGACACAAACCTGGCACTGGGCACCGGAGGCCGATGATTTTCCTTTGCTTTTTGCGTTGGGATCCCTTGCCTCCCCCTGTGTACTGAGAGACCTTCCCCGGTCAGAGAGCCCCCAACCACTCCCAGATGCTGGGACTCAGGAGGGACAGGGTCCTCAGAAGCGTGTTGACCCAGAACCAGCCTTGTGGGCTTCTGGGGCCTTGGGCCCCACCCTCGAGGTCGTAGAGGCTGTGCTGTACCCCAGGCATCTACATTCTTGATGCTCAGCCTCTCCCCGGGGGTTGCAGACCCCACCACCTGTGCCAAGGAGCCCTGTGGTGCTGGGACCTGCCGGGAGACAGAGGGACACATCATATGCCTGTGTCCCCCTGGCCACACTGGCAAGCACTGAGACATAGGTAAGAGCCTCGTCGGCCATGGGGGGTGCAGACAGAGGGGTTGGGAGGAGGCAACCAAGGTCAGTTGGGGCTCAGGCTTCTCACACTGGGAAGGAGAGTACACAGTGACGTGCTGGGTAGCAGGCACAGGGTAAACACGGCACGTCTTTCTAGAGCGTCCGGTCTACATGGAGGTTTAGGAGAAAAAAGTCAAATAATTAAACTGAGAAATAGTTCGTTTTTTTTGTCAAGCCAATGATTGTTTTATGAAAACGTGCTGGAATTTTGAAGATAAAACTTGAGACTTCAAAGAAATGTTGAGCTAGGGTGTGTGCTGAGGAGACCCCGTCATGCCCCACAGCTCCCGGGAGGGAATCGCCATGGAGGCTGTCTTGCGTCATGCAGAGTGGAGCCCTCCAGGAAAGACCCTATGGTCCCCTCCATGCTTGCGTCTGGGCGGGGTTTGGGTCCCCTTCTGGCCCTGAAGGAGATGACACAGACAGAGCTTGTCACTCCCAGCTCCAGGATTCAAGGCTGCAGGTCAGCTGTGACCCAGCAGTGCCCTACCCCTGGGCACCCACCCCCCTGGGACCCCTGTTTGCCCAAGCAGCTTGTGGGATGAGTGAGGAGCCTGGGAGATCCTCTGATTGAAGGTGGCCCTGAAAACAAGATGATTAGAATCTACCTGTCGCTCCCTGAGCACCTTGAGGCCTGTGGCCATGAGGACATCTCAGCTCATGAACATCACCACCCTTGAGAAAAGAAACGCCCGGTCCCCTCCAAGCTCAGATTCTTGGGTTAGCTCTCTGCGCTGCTCCCAGGCCCTTAGCCCCGCCCTGTCTGAGGTCAGGCGTCAGAGACCCAAGGCCTTCCCTAAAAGGGCTTCATACCTAGGACACATGCAAAATACCTTTACATCATACACAAAGAAGCATTCTGTGTTTATAGACATTAATATATATGCAAAATAACACCTCATAATACATTATATACTCATAATATAAAGATGCTGTATCCTTGGCACTTAGACAGGAAATATATATGTTTATATAAACAGGCACTAAGGTGAATACCTATTCACTCTCTCCCGATTTGGGGTCAGCCTCTGCCCACGTGTGGGGGGCCGTGACTGAGAACACTATGGGCCTCCATGACCAGAGAAGGTAGGCTCTCCTAGGAAGGTCCTGGCCTTTCTACCGAGGGGACAGTGTTTCCACTGAGCCACAGTGACCCCAGGAGCTATAGACATACCCCTCTGTCATCCACCCCCAAGGGGAAGGCAGAGCACTGCCTCTGTCCTGGGAGAGCCCACCCCTTATGAAAACTTGGGGAGACCTTGTGCGCTTTCCAGCACACAAAGTCTTCAGTCGGCAGTGGGAGTGGCTCTGTCTGTCCCGTGAGCAGTGCCCCTGGAGGGCATCGTGCCAGGTGTGCAGACACGTCCCCCACTGGGTCTGGGTGTGCAGGTGGAGAGCAGCAGGGGGCCCATCTTGGGTGAAGTGTTGTGGAGCTCAGCTCTGTCAGCCAGCTCATCCTGGGTCAGCGAGGAACAGACTCAGAGCCCGACAGGACTTCCGGGGTGGGGACAGCCACCAGGACCAGAACCCCCTTGCCCTCTTTCGGTATCTTCTGACACCTCTCTCCATTCTTAGCAACTGCTTCCCCAACCTGATGCTTGAAGCAAAAATGTGACGCTGGTATCAGAAGTCACACAGCAAGGCTCATGTCCTGGCACCTCTGAAATTAGAAGTAGGTGACAATGGCCCTTAACTTATCTGCTATAAGGACAGCTTTTCTCTAATGGTGTTTATTTCCAAAGGGCTTTCTTTCCCACAGTTTCTTCCTAGGCAGCTCTGAGAGCTTGGTAATCATCCCCATTTGAAACTGCAGCACAGAGAGGTTAAGTGATTTGCTTAACTTCACTGAGCAAGTCCAATCAAGAACTGAGGTATTTGCTGTTTAACACACTCGGTTAAATAAGAAGCCTTCTCTTGAACATAACAACCGGTTGTCGGTCTTAAAGAGCTAGAAGCCAGACCTCAGGGGAACCAGAATGAAGAATAGCTGTAGAATTGGAGTTGGTCCAACTAGACACTCACAGACAAGCCCTCACTACCTCATTTGTAAATAGGGTCAAAGGTAGCGGTTCTCAGCTTCAAAAAAATTCTGATGCCTGGGTCCCTCCCCCGCAGATTCTGATTGGAGTGTTTCTGTGGCCTTGGCACTGGGTCTCATCCCCGCAGATTCTGATTGGAATGGCCTTGGCACTGGGGTTTTTTTTTGTTTTTTGTTTTTGGGTTTTTATTTGCGGTATGCGGGCCTCTCACTGTTATTGCCTCTCCCGTCGCGGAGCACAGGCTCCGGACGCACAGGCTCAGCGGCCATGGCTCACGGGCCCAGCTGCTCCGCGGCGTGTGGGATCTTCCCAGACTGGGGCATGAACCCGTGTCCCCTGCATCAGCAGGCGGACTCTCAACCACTGCGCCACCAGGGAAGCCCAGCACTGGGGTTTTTTAAACTCCCAAGTGACTCCAGTGTGCAGTCAGAGCTGAGAAACACTGCCATGAGGATTAAGACCATCTGTGTACATCTGACCAGTTCCCCTTCCCCATCTCTCAAGCCACTGATTACAAAAAGCTTTGTCATCTCTAAAGGGCAAGTGGTAAGAGTCATCCACATGCAAAATCTGGGGTCCATGACTCTACCCGTGGGGTCCCAAGTCGCTCCTGTTCAATTAAGGCTCAAGATCTGGTGCTTCCAAAAGGACTGCAGAAGGTGTCCAGTATCCACAGATCACCCACCTGTCATCTGGCTCTAGAACTGGGAACCACAGGTTGTTAAAAGACCGTATAGATCAGTGTCATCTTGTTTAGTCAGCGTTCCACAAATAAGTTCTTGCTAAATTATTAATCTCTACTCTTTACATCAAAATAAATATGTTTAATGAATACTTAGATTCTTTAGCAATTAAAAGCAGGACTGGGGACTTCCCTGGCGGTCCAGTGGTTAAGACTCTGCGCTTCCCACTGCAGGGGGCGCAGGTTTGGTCCCTGGTCAGGGAACTAAGATTCCGCATGCCTAGCAACGTGGCCAAAAAAGAAAAGCAGGACCGTCCTATTCGGATCCACTTAAAAAGCAGAAGCATCCTCCCCACCTCCATTGCTAATACAGTATTTCCTGTGGGGATTAGATTTCTGATTCTGAGGCTTCAATCCTGGCTACTCCTTAGAATCACCTGGG
>NW_020175400.1:2859066-2891709 GCF_003031525.2 Neophocaena asiaeorientalis asiaeorientalis | reverse complement strand
GGGGGGGTGGGGGGGGACGACTCTGGTGCTGGTGGTAATTCTTTTTAATCTAAAGATTAACTACCACAGTGATTCTAATGGGCAGCTAAATTTGAGAGATCTCACATCCAATTTCCCAGGAATCACTGGCATTGCCTGGATTTCTCTAAACTCCTTGGTTAGAAGGGCATGAACTTAAAATTTAATCAGCCTCTTTTCTGTTTAACTGACATCTTTTACTTTGTGGACTTGGGGTTCTGATCTATGACCTGACTCTGTCTCTCCCCCTAGTGGGGTGATGTTTGAATTCCAGTGACACCTTATCCCTGGGAGGTGGGGGGAAGTGCTTTCCAAGCAAGTGAAAATACAGGGTTACAAGTGAAAATACAAATTACACCTTCTTGACTTAACCAAGAAGTCCATGGGCAGATTTTAGCAGGCAACTAATTGAATTTAGCAGGATATTAAAGTTACATTCAAGATCAAACTTTAAAAATATAAACAACTTGATAGTATAAATAACTATAACATACTTTTAATCTAATCATGTTTGTTTTTAAAGCAAATTGGAACTGGTAAATATGCTCTTGTAATCCTTCTGTCGATTGTGATACACCAGAAAGTGAGTGTACGTATTCAATTCTGTTCATCCTGATTGATCCTAGGTCTTTGCAGGGTGCAGAGCATCTGCTGAGCTAAGAAATTGTCTCTGTGCTTCTTGAGGAGATTTTCCCCCTATCCTTGTCCAGGAAAGTCATGTCCAGGGTCAGTACATACAGCTGCACAGGTTGTACACAGAACAACTTGAGGGGTACCATTCATACCATGCTATTTACGAGTGGCAACCCCTTTGGTTGGGTATCACTTGAGTAAAAGCGCCTACTGTCACTTCATTCAACCTTTTCTATGAACGAAATAAGCTCTAACTTGGAGATCCTGGGCTCTGACCCAGGCAACAGCTGGACAAGACCCCTTCAGGGTGGAGACCTGTGGTCTCCAACTCAGAACCCTCACCTTTACCAGGGTTCTCAGTTATTTTCTCCCTTAAGTTAGAGATATCACTAGAGGACCTTGTTCAGGAACAAACCATCCCGTTTGGTTAGAGTAGAGAGAAGAGGACTCAAAGTCCCTGCTTAGTGATGACTGGTGAGCCCTTGGCTGGGGCAGCAGAAATGGTAATGAGATGCTGAGATCCAGGACTCCAGTGTCTCTCTCTCTCTCTCTCTCTCCATGTGGAATAGAGGCCCAGCTTTCATCCTCATGGTCTAATTCTCTCCTCCACCTTCTCCAATCTGTCTCCCCCACTTACCAGCATGGGCAGGTCACTTCATTTGTTTTCTTATCTGTAAAATGGCCCAGCGACGTCCATGCCATAGGGCCGCTGGGAGGATAAGTGTGTGTGAGACATAGTGTCTGGCTCAGAGAAGATTTTGGGGAGATATTGGCTCCCTCTCTTTCCTCTCTTCTTTCATACAGTCTGCCTGTTGCCCAAAGCCCTTCCTGTCCTCCATCTGATGTCACCTTGTCTGGGGTACCCAAAGTACAGCAGGGCCCAGCCCAACTCTTCTCATGGTTCCAGAAGACAAGCAATGTTCCAATTGCCTTCACAGAAAGAGGTGGGCAAATCAGGGGCAGAGTGGCTCTTCCAGCCAGTGGAAGGGGAGAGGATGCACCACAAGCCTGAGAAGGCCCCACACAGGATGCTCAGCCCTCTCCCTACTGTTGAAGCCCTCTCTAAGCTGCTCCAGAGCCACTCACAGGCTCTCTGGTCTTCAGGATTATGGCCCTTCCTTTCCTCCTCATCTGTGAATCCAGGGCCCTGCATAAAACAGCTTCTGAGCCCGGGAACCTGGTTCCTTGAGTTTCAGTCCCTGCAGCCTTCTCAGATCCTGTGCCCTGGCCAAACACCAAAGGAAAACTGTCCTAGTCCTCAGGCCGCCTTGTGGGGGCGAGTGATGTGAAATAAGCTTCTGGGACCACTGGAAGCTACCTGGCCTGACCTCCCTCGGGGCCTCCGCCCTCCCGCCCTCTCCCGCATGGGTTGGCCAGAGGCCCCAGGGTTGATGTCTGGCTCTTCTCCCCATGGGCCACTCCTGTCCCCTGCTCTGTACAACTGCTTTAGCGCCTACATTTGCTTAATACCCCCTTGCCCAGTGCTTCCCATCTTCCATAATGACGCTAGTGGACGAAAGACAACAGTAGCTTTTCTGAAGCAGGAGAACCTCCCCCAGCTTCCGCCCACCGGCCTGACCTATTGCTGCTACTGCTGCTGCTGGGAATCCTGGTGCATGCTGGGAATCCAAGTGCATGCTGGGATTTCAGTCCGTTCCTCCATGCATTTTGGTTTTGCTTGGAACAGTTTCAAACTTGGAACTGTTGGTTTCTAGCCCATGGTGGACACTCCGTGAAATAAAGTCAAGAACTTCGTGGGAAGAGAGACATACCTGAGGACTTGAGATTTTCAGGCCTCCCATTGCACAAACCCAGCTCTGGTCTAGATAACATCGGCTATGCACTAGTGAAAAGGATCCAGAAGAAAGTGCTTTTATCTTCTTATCAGAGGATTGACGTTAAGATCTAGTCAGTTCTTATGAGAGGTAAGAACTAAGTCCTGGAACATATTTAGGGAGCTGCCTACATGGAGACCACCCACAGACACGCCAGGTCCTGAAGGTTGTATGAACATAGCTGTACATATCACGCTGCCCCCATAAGCCAGTGGAACCCTTTCATGCCAGAATTTTATTAATCCCCTGGGAAGAGGAGCTTCACAATACCTTTTATAATGTTCCCAGAGGAAGTAACCCAGCCGGTGTTTTTGGAGAACGAATACAAAGAGAGTAGAAGGATCCTCTAGGTCTCTGGCTTCTCTGAAAGTGCAGAAAGACCAGGTTAGGAGTTTCAGTTCTCACCTTGGCTAACGGATGAAAATTTGAGGCAAAGGCCAATGACTTACCAATGTAAGTCCCACAAAGAAGTTGGATCACAAAGAACATCCTGGACCAGAAGAACAGAAGGAAAGAAGAGTCTTCTGGGGAGCAGAGGCTGATGGGGACCTGACAGTATCCCAGGCTGGTGCTGGTGGGTGGCCACTTACTAAGTGCCTCACTGGCTTCAAACACTGGTCTCCCACTGGCCAGGATGCAGCCCTTCCAGAAATCATGACTCATTGGAGATGTCCATGTTCTGAGGCCTTAAACTGGAAGGAGATTACATGGGGAAATATTAGGCTGGGTCTCTGTCCCTCCCCCCAAGATAACAATGTTGGCTTCACCTTTATAAGATACTCTAGAATCTAATTTACTGAAGACAAAGAAGGTGTCTGCAACCAAAAAAAAAAAAAATCTAACAATCTCATGCGGATATCCCACACTGCCATTTTCTCACGATCCTATACTCTGTGAACCACTTCTAGCTTGTTTGTTCTAGTACTGCACGGCCTTGTCCTCTTTCCTTGGTTCATAACTACAGAAGAAGCTAGGAAAAGAAAGAGCTCTAAACACGCTTCAAGAACTGGAATTCCAGTGTCCTTGCGCACCACCATGTTTGAGAGCCAATTCAATCCTCAAGGCCTCTTGAAATATTCACAAGAGAAGACGTCCTGGAGGAACTCCAAGCTCACTCTCACAGTAGGCATTTGCCCTCAGAAGCAGCAGATCCCTTCACCCACTGGGAAACCTGGCTCCCATGCTCCAAGCTTGCCCATCCAGAACCACACACATCCAAGAAAACCCTTGTTGGATCTTTGGCTCAGCTCTCCAAGATGGCGGCAGCAGCAGCAGCAGCAACAGTTCTTAGGAAATCCAGGGCTCTGGAGAGCAGCAGGGCTGGCCACCCATAAAGAAGCTGCAGTGCAATTGTGGAGCTGGAGTTGCCGGCAGGAGTCCTAATGGTGGCCCTTGGTTTCTTGCAGACATTGACGAGTGCCTCTCAAGCCCTTGTCTGAATGGAGCCACCTGCGTGGACGCCATCGACTCTTTCACATGCTTATGCCTTCCCAGCTACCAAGGGGACCTGTGTGAGATCGGTACGACCGTCTCGGCTTCAGCTAATGTTACTAACTGCTGCACCCCCTCTTCCTCCCTCATCCTTCCCTGCTAACCACAGGTTCTAGGCCCTGTGGGGCCCCCAAGATCCATCCAGACAGCCACTTCAGGGGCCACAAGTGAGAAGTCGGCCCCACTCACTCTCACTCCTTCTCTTCTTGTTCCCTGCGGAAACCCTCCTCTGGGGCACTGGCTGATCTGACTGCAGAAGAGACATGCAGGCTGGGCCAGCCTGCACTTTGGAAGGTGGGGCTCTGGGGGACCTTTCAAACACTAACCTGCTCCAGGGCTTCCAGATGCCACCAGCAAAGTTGGTGCATGCATCAGACTAAGAAGACAGGGCCAATTCCATGCATTTGTCTTGAAGGACACTATGGGTGGGAGTCATTGGTTCTTGCTGCGGATGAGAGCCCCGGATCTTCCCAGCATGGCCACGGGCATGTGTCTGCCTGCCGTATTGCCCACGGGACCTCTGTGGCCCCTCCATGGCCTTGGGAGCCACCGTGCCACACTGGTCAAGCTGCCTTCCTCTTCTTCTCTGGCAAGAGCTATGGTCTGTCTGTCTGAGAGCTCCTGTGTCACCAGCATGCTCAAGTCATGCATGCACAAGGACAGCTGCATGTCACCTTGTCCTCATTGCCACCGTGACAGCTGCCACGTCAGTGCCACTCCGGTCCACGCTTCCTTGCTCCCTCCCTTGTGCAAGGCAAAAGGCTGGCCAGAGAGAACAGAGCCTCGCTGCAAGGGCTCTGAGCTTCCTCTCTTGGGCCTTGCCAACCCCTCAGTTTCTGCACCTGGGCCAGGCCCTGCCAAGGGGAGCTGTGGGCCACGAACTTCCTGAGGCCAGACTGAGCCCACAGCCCGCTCACCTTCAGTGTTTCCTAGTCTCCCCATCTCAGGGCCACCCCGTCTCAGAAATGGGGAGGTGGAGCTTGCAGTTGCTAGTAGCAATGGTCCGTGCAGAACTGGAAGTGTTTAGGGGCTCAAAACCATTTTCAATGAACTCTCAATTTAGACATCCCAGAAACTTCCAGACAGCAACTGAAACTCCTAATCAGAGTGGGAAGGTAGTTTTGGATTGCATGTTCCTTGGAGGCACTGCCAAGGTTACAGACTGGTGGGGGAACTTCTGGAAGAAAAGACTTGGCCTGGACCCTCCTTCCCTGCAGCCTCCCATTCTCCACCTTCACCCCAAGACTCCAAGAAATTGGTGCATGGGGTCTTGTCTGGGGTGGGAGTGGAGAGTTACAAGGATTTCCTCCCCAGGGTGCCAGAATATTTGCCACAGGGAGAAGGGCATGGAATGTCCACGCAGACAACAGCTCTTGGGTGTCAGACTGGGAGAGGAAGTGCCCTGCTGGAGTGGAGGCCAGGCCCGCAGAGGGCTCTGCACTCTGATGGAGCAGAGAGAGGGTGCCAGAGCCCGCAGACCGGGCCCTGGGCCTGGGCGCCCAACTGAGCAGGGCTGCATCTCTTCTCCTACTCCAATCCTGAGCGCTCACCACCCCAAGGGTGCTTCAAGCCATGGCTCTGGCCCTGCTCCTTCTTGCAGCCTTCCTGGAATTGTGTTGCTGTTTCCCCAGAGCCTCCATCCTGCACGGCCCTGGTCCCTCCCAGCACAGCTGCTGCCTCCAGCTTTGCCCACCCAACTCAGCCCTCAGGCACTCAGGTGGCCCAAAAATGGACCCCACAATCAGCCCTGGGATGACATGTCTCTGGCCGCCTCAGGTGCTCAGCTACCTCTGAAGTCTCTCTGCCTTTCTTTCCAAACCCTTGGGGAAGGCATTGGCAGCATGCTTTTAAGCCTTCCTGCTGCTCTGCCTCTTTCTTCAAAGGCTGCTGGCCTCAAACCCTTCTCTCTCTCTGCTCTTCCCAAGTGTCTGTCTTCCAACCCTGCCAAGCATCCACCCCTTCAGCTTAAGCATCCTTCCCTTCAGGTACTGGTCCTTTCTTCCTGGAACAGCCAGACCAGGGAGACTGCCATACAGCCTGAGGGGTTCATGGCCCCGGGGCGCTAGGGACAGCCCTTCACCTGTGAGGCACCAGGGGAAGAAAGAAAAGAGGGTCGTGGAATTCCCTCTGTCCCGTACCGTGCTGGCAGGTGTTTAACAACTGACTCTCAGAGAGGAAGGAAGATCCCTGATTTGTAGCCTCTGCCAATTTCTGGGGTATAACGCTCTCACGAGGGCCAGTTAAAGCTACCAATGTAATGTCACTAGAGGCCGAGCTGGGGACTTCCCTGACGGTCCAGTGGTTAAGACTCCACGCTTCCACTGCAGGGGGCATGAGTTTAGTCCCTGGTCAGGGAACTAAGATCCCGCATGCCGCACAGAGCGGCCAAAAATAGTTAAATAAATAAATTAATAAAATAAAATAAAATAAAAAAATAAAGGCCGAGTTGGGAAGACACACTCCTAATGGCTTTCCCAAGCCTGAAGGGGCCAGTTCCAGCACCACCTGCCTCTGTCTGTCCCTCTAGGCTCTGCTCCAAAAGCTCCACATCAGTGCCTTCTGCTGGACTCAGAATCCATTACCAATGTAGGCTTGGGAGGAGAGAAGCCCTTCCCCTCTTCCCATCTGCCACCAAGAAATAGAATGAAAAGCCAGGGTCCCTGGGTCGTGGACCCTGAGGCAGTATCGTGTGCTCTGATAGGATAGACTTAGAGCTCTGTGTCTTCTTTGGACCCAAAGCAGACATTTCTGCTCCTCTGTCCCCACCCAAGTTTCCATTTCATGCCCCCAGCACCGCCTGCTGCTGCCCCCTTCACACACTTCCCCACAGCTCCCTCTCTCCCTGGAGCCCCTCACAGCCTCTGAGCCATGTTTTTCCTTAAGCCTCAACACCTCCTACCTTCCCATCTCTTTTTACCTGGCTGCTGAGCTCTGCCAGCCCTGCAGAGCAGACTTCAACAGGAGAAAAGCTTTGGGGGTGGGAGGCAATATCAGGAAAAGAAAGAGTCCCTGGCATTTCCCAGAGGTTCCTGGGGGAGGAGGGGGCAGGGCCAGGCCTCTTGTCTTCCAACTTGAGCCCCGATCCAGTCGGGCCTCTCCCTTCCTTTGGGGAGCAACATGGAAGGCAGGGTGAATGCAGGAATCCCTGCCCTGAGACTGGCAGCAGACGCCATCCGCATTCGGCCTCCAGGCCCTCTCCTCAAGCCCCTGACCTGTGTTGCAGACCAGAAGCTGTGTGAGAAGGGCTGGACCAAGTTCCAGGGCCACTGTTACCGCCACTTCCCCGACCGGGCGACCTGGGTGGACGCCGAGGGCCAGTGCCGGAAGCAGCAGTCACACCTGAGCAGCATCGTCACCCCTGAGGAGCAGGAATTTGTCAACAGTGAGTGCACCGGGCCTCAGGGGCCCAAACGGAGAACGGTCACGTGGGCGAAGGATCTCCCTTGACAGCAGTCAGCGGACTTGGGCCCAGTGAGGCAGCAGGGGTCGGGGGCAGGGAGGGAGGGAAGGGCATTTCCGCCGCCTGAGGGGCCAACGGCTCTGGCTGCACCCAGGACAGCCCACTGTCTGTCAGAGTCAGCCCTGGATTAACCCCGAGCCTGTCACCAGTCCATGTCAGCTCAGGGAGATGGTCCAAATGCACTCCAAACATGCAGGTGCTAAGACCCTTGTCAGGACCGTGGAGGCAGGTGTCACGCTCCTAGGAGCCCACCCAGCTCCTGCCACCCCTCCATCCCCTCTGTCTCTACGAGCTCAAGTTTCTCAGACACCTTCAGGGCGCCCCATACCCACGTCCTCTCTCCAGACAATGCTCAGGACTATCAGTGGATCGGCCTGAATGACAAGACCATCGAAGGAGACTTCCGCTGGTCAGATGGACACTCCTTGGTGAGTTCTGCTGGGGGCACCCGGGATAGTTGGCGGCCCAGAGGAGATGAATAAAGACCCCCAGAGAGAGACACATTCAAATCACATGCAAACATTCACTGAGCAGCTGCTGGACTGGGAGCCCTGAGATCAGAGATTGTGTCTCGTTCTTGTCCCTTTAGAGACCAGGCCAGGGCTGCACAACTGAATAATGGCATGAAAGGAAGGGTGAGGGATGAGGAAGGCAATGAATGAATGAAGGCAAACCACCGAGAGGGAACGTGGAAGCTTTAGAGTGGTTCCTTGCCCACAGAGGACTCGAGTCCACTCAAGGAGACAGACAGACAGATAGAAAGCAACATAGTTGCCAGCTGAACAGTACACATAGTAAATGATGGAGGTCAGCAAAGGACCTCAGGGAAGGCTCCCCGGAAGAGGTGAATATGAACAGGGTCATGGGGGAGGGGAGCAGTTACATTAGAGGAAAGGGGACTTGTTTGTCCCTGAGTCAGGCTAGAGGGAGAAGCCTGAGATGGCAGAGTCTGGACTTGCGAGCCATATCTCTACCTCCCAGTCCTGCCCAAGCAGGCAGCCTGGGTGACGAGCCCCATTGGCCCATATGGAAGAGGAGAGTGTTGTCAGCTCATTAACAGGGACTGTGAGTCCTGGGGGCTCTGAGTTCCTGGCAAGGACCACAGCCAGGTGGTGTGAGCAGTTCTTTGGAGGGCCCGTGGGTTCCGTGGCACCTGGGACAGCCCTGACCAGACTCCCAGCAGTCTTTGCGCCCCCGCCAGGAAGGGGCTTGATGCAGAGGGAGAGCAGGGGTCCGGCCAAGCTGTACTGCGGCTGCCCCCTCCTCACCCCTTCCCCACTCCCACCCACAGCAATTTGAGAACTGGCGCCCCAACCAGCCGGACAACTTCTTTGCCACTGGGGAGGACTGCGTGGTGATGATCTGGCATGAGAAGGGCGAGTGGAATGACGTTCCCTGCAATTACCAGCTGCCCTTCACGTGTAAAAAGGGCACAGGTAAGCAACAGCCTGGGAGGGATAAGCAGCGTGGAGAGAATCAAGACTCCAGGCTTCTGCTGTGTGACCTGGGGCGAGTCACCCGGACTCCTGGCTGTTGAGGTCACCTCACCCGACCAACTAGCAGATTGGAGCTGACCTGGGGGGCCACTCCCAATGCCAGCATCCCAGAGCTGATGGAAAGGGCCAGCCCACTAGGGACAGGAAGAGGGTGAAGGTCACAGGAGGACAGACCCCCTCCACACATACGGTGCCTTGGATATCAGCACAGAAAGTCACCCACAATCACACATAGGTTGGGAGCCTCCCTCTCTGGGGTTCCCAAGCCCGTCAGTCGCAGAGTCTGAGTTGTCAGCCTTGATCATCAGCTTTAAGTCTGTGGACACCTAGGTGCGGGTAGGACACTCCCCGACCTGTTCCCGCTCCTGGCCTCGTTCCCCTCCCTTGCCCCCGAGGCCTCGTTTAGTTCCCACTTTCCCCTCATCACTGTTTTCATAGAGAAGTCACAGACAGTCTGCCCAGCTCTCGCCCTCTTTCCCAACCTTTCTCCCTTTTATTCCCTTACTGCTGCTCTAAATCATCGAGGAACCCAAATGTTAGAACCAGTGTTTTCCAGATTCTTAGTGCGGCATGAAAGCACCCCTTCCCCAGCAGTCAGGGCTCACTGCTGGGTGTTCAGGCTCCGTGCCCCTTCCTTGGGCTCTGAGCCCATCTCCTCACAGCCAGAGGGGGCCATACTTGCTCATGACCAGCATGGGGCATCACGGGAGACCCTCTCAGAGCCCTTTCTGAAGGGTGTTTGCCCCTCAGTGGCCTGCGGAGAGCCCCCCATGGTGGAGCACGCCAGGATCTTCGGGCAGAAGAAGGACCGGTACGAGATCAATTCCCTGGTGCGGTACCAGTGCACCGAGGGCTTTGTCCAGCGCCATGTGCCCACCATCCGGTGCCAGCCCAGCGGGCACTGGGAGGACCCTCGGATCACCTGCACAGACCGTGAGCATCGCCCCACACAGCGTTAGATGCTGCCAACACATCCTCCTCCCTGCCCCCCGCTGTCTGCACCATCCGTGGGCTCAATCACAGATGTCCGCTGCCCCCAGGGAGGGCTCACTTGCACTGAGAAGGTGACGATGAAAGCAGGTGGCCCACTTTCCTTTTCAACACCAGCCCCGAAGCCCCTTAGCCCAAGGTGGTTCCAAGAAAAGTCAAAACCAAGAAGTGGGTAAAGCCTCAGGCTGCCTTCCAGAGCCCACGGTTTCTGCAAGGAGGGGAGCCAGCGGAGAAGGGTCAGGACGGGGAGAGGCTGGGCTGGCCCACTTTCTTCCCAGGGTTCACCCAGATGTTTCCATCTCCCTTTCACCCCAGCCTCTACCTACAAGCGCAGACTACAGAAGCGGAGCTCACGGCCCCTGCGGAGGAGCCGCCCCAGCACGGCCCACTGAGAGGAGCTTCCAGGATGTGCCCAGGATGCTGAGCCCAGGAGCCTTGCCAGGCTGACATCCCACAGGGATGGTGTCCTCTCCTTGTTGCTTTCTGTCATATAAGGAATTCCATTAAAGAAGGAAAAAAAATAAATCCCACATTGTGTATGCACCCCCCACCCCCCCAAATCGCCAAAACTGCATCTAATTTTTCCTCCCAAATGCCAAAGCAACGCAAACGTATTGTAACCCGTGGACTGAGTTTAGAGACGTTTCTTCAATCTCCCGTTGTGCCTTTCCAGGGACCAGCGCAGGGACAGGGGGAGAAGGGGAGGAGTTAAGTTAAATAAAGAAGGTAATTTTTTGTTTCCTGACTTTATCCAAGAGCAGTGCAATCGTTGGTTCTTTCACCTCCAGGGAGAGCTAGGGAGGAGGGAGGAAGGGGCAGAAGCCTGAGGGCATGAAGAGTGCGGAACCGCAGCTGAATGTATGGGATGAGACAGAGTCGGAGGGCTGCACCATCTGTGCGGGGGAGAAGCCTGGGGGAGAGGGGGTGGCTTCCGGCCGCAGGTGAGCGGGCAGGAGAGAGCCATCGAGGGATCTTCCGAGGCGTGGGGGTCGGGTTCCCTCCGAGGGACCCTTTTCCAGAGTCCTCTCACCCAGGTCTGCCACCCCAGCAGGTGTCGATCTCGATCTCTGGCAGGGCTGGGCGGGGGGCATTTCCTTCCCAGTGGGAATGCCGCCCAACCCTCCCCCCTCCCTCCCCCACCCCCGGGACCGTGCAGGCACCAGGGTTCCGTGCACCTATTTATATTTTTGAAAACTAAAGATTATGATAATTATAATGATAATAAAGACATTGGAAGAGATCTATTTCTTTTCTTTTCCCTTCTTTTCTTAATTTAAAGAGAAGGCGACCATGGTCCAGGGTCAACTGAAGGGGCTCTTAGGTATGGGGGCAGTGGGGACACATTTTGATCAAATGACCCCGAATTCTTGCAAATCCTGCCTGATCAGAAAGCCTGGGACAGTCACACTTGTGGTGCTTTATTTTCGCAAGTGTACCTGTGCGGATGATGGATTGTGTGCGTGTGTGTGTGTGTGTGTGTGGAGACAGCCAACGGGTGCTGTGTATGGATTTGCCAGTTGGCATGCTGTCAAAGAACAACTCAAGTGAGACATCTGGCCACAATCCGGAGTTTGGTCCTTTGATTTACACTGGTTGCTCACATAGGAAGAGTCGATCGGTAGAGAGAGTCCAAGAACAGAAGCAAAATCAGGATTTATAAGAGGGAAGAAAAAAATTGCAGACAGCCTAGGAACAGTGAATCTTGCTTATACATTTTTGAGGTCAAATGGTTAGCTAGCCGCTAGCACAAAGGTCTGGGCATCCTGCCCTTAAGTAGGCTGTAGGATACCAACGAAAACCATTTCGACTGTTTATGGATTTCCCTCAACAGACCTTGAGTCGAGCTGGAGTGTGCACTCCAGGCAGTGACCCTCCGCCAGCCTCCTCCTTAGAAGGCCAGGTCAGCGCCACCCTCTCATCACACTTGCTCAGCGGGCATTGATTCTGTGTTTATGAAGGTGTCTGGGTGTTGGTTAGTGTGTGCCAGTGTGGGTCTGCTAGTGTCTCTTTGGGTGTGTACGTGTGTGGTTGAGTATTTGTTGGTAAGTATTTTTGTGTACCCAGGCTACCTACAGATCTGGAAAGGATCAGTGGACAAAAGCAGAGGATGCAGCAATGGTCATATAGGAGGAACGCAATAATCATGCAATTTATTGATTAATTAACTGATTCATTGGGAACACGACTGTGTCAGTAGTTTTCAACCTTGAGCCTGCATCAGCAACGAGAGGGCTTGTGCTGGGTCCCACTCCAGAGTTTCTGACTCAGCAGGTCAGGGGTGGGGTCCAGAAATTTGCATTTCGAACACGTTCCCAGGTGAAGCTGGTGGTGCTGGCCACACTTTAAGAAGCACTGGGCTACGTGAAGGATAGAGTGCGTTACTGATTGTGGGTGACAGAGGTGTGCCTATGCAGAGGCAAATGGTCTGGTTTCCTGAGGCTGACATGGGGGGCGGTAGGGACAGAAGGTGAGGCACAGAGAGGGCTGGTCTCCAAGATCCTCTGCAGGGCACAGCTTCCTCTGGTCCCCCGAGAGGTACCTCCCACTCTTGTGCTGTGTCCGCACAGACTCACAGCCGGGAGTGGGATGGTGGGAGAGCGAGCCAGCACCTCCAGCTGTTAGGCCAGCCCCCGAGGCAGGGTGTCCCCAGGGCAGGCAAGGCCAGACCACGGCAGCCCATGGTGTTTCCCACCCACTCCAGTGGACAGACCCAGTCGACCTTTGAAGTCTGGGACAGAATGGTCCCCCATTCCCACCGGGCAGGGAGCTGGGCCCTAAGACTGAATGAGATAAAGAGTGAGACCCAGAGCAGGGACTCGGGGTGGAGGAAGGGGTCACAGCACCATTTATTGTCCAAAAAAAGTATACACACCTGAGGGCTGCTCCCCAAATAGGGAAAAATGAGAACAAAATATGGACTATTTGGAACTAAGAAAAGGAAATAATGGGGAGGAAAGTCTCTCTCTTCCCTGGGATGTCACACAGAAGCCCAGGGACGCACTTCCAGCCCTAGCTCCTCCGCCATGCTGATGTGGGCCAGCTGCTTGCCAAAGAAGTACGAGGGGGCAGGAGGCTGCAAGGCCCAAAGCCCAGCTCCACAGCCGCCCTGGATGCCCTCTCCTCCCTCAGGCTGAGGAGGAGGGAGGATTGCAGCCACCACGCCCTGGCATCTCATGCCACTGCCAGCTCTGGGCGCCAGCCTCCCAGGGGCAGGGAAAAGGGGCTGGACTCAGCAATGGCAGAGAGCACCCTCATGAGCCCATGAACCTCAAGTGTCCTGGAGGAGAGGGGCAGGAGGATTTGTGGAGGGGGAGAGCCTTGGAGTGTCTACCTGAGTAAAGGGAAGATCTAGGATCTGTGGGATTTACAAAAAAAATAGTATTTAAAAAAATTTTAAGTTGAAAAGTATAAAAAGAAAATGAAAATTGCCCCAACCTGCAAGGGAAAATGAACTACTCAATAGATACAGCCCGTGAGGGGATGGGGTAGGCTTGAGTACAGAGCTGGAGCCCGGCGCTAGCGTGGCCGGTAGCAATAGACACCATACTTGCGGCTGTGTGGGTCTGGGAAACCGAAGCTTCGGACCCCAGGCTCCAGGGACCCACAGTTGCGACGTGGGTGAGCCACAGGGTAGCGGGCACTGCCATCTGCCAGCCAACCAGCGTCGCAACGGTCCAGACCGTGGAACTTCCAGGCGGCAAAGAGCTGGCCCACCTTGGCGATCTGGGCACCATCTTCCTGGCAGGCCTCCTTTGCCTCTGCCAGTGTCAGCTTCTCAGGGTGCTCCAGGTAGTACACCTGCCCTGTGGGATGTGGGGCGTGAGAGCTGCGCAGTGGAGTGGGCAGCCAGAGAAGACAACAGGGCCTGGAGCAATGCCAGCCCATCCAGACCCCACCAACCAGCCCCCAAAGACCTGACAGCTCTCTGAGCCTAGGGAGATGCCAGGCTATGGGCATCTGCAGTGGATACTGTTGGGGGATAACTTCCCTCTCTGAGAGTGCCATCCTACCTGCCATGGGGCTGGGGCTCCTCCAGTCATATCGGTACACCACCCCAGCCTTCCCTAATTGCACCCTGGGTTGGTGCCCCACCTCTGCTGGACCAATCAGAGTCTCTCATTCACTCAGACATCTAGTGAGCACCGACTATGTGCCAGGCAATTTTCTAAGTGCTTGGGATATGGCACGGAACCAATTTGTTTTTATTCATTTATCTTCCCATGAAATGAGCTCCTTTGTGAGGACGGACTGTGTTTTATTTGTCTATGATGACCAGTGCCTAGCCTTGGCCCCAGCACATAGTGGGCACTCAGGAAATGTTGGATGAATGACTAAACCAATGATTCGTACGAAGCAACAGCAGCACAGCACTCAAAACTCAGCTGGGGGACTTCCCTGGTGGTCCAGTGGTTAAGACTCCACACTCCCAATGCAGGAGGCATGGGTTCAATCCCTGGTTGGGGAGCTAAGATCCCGCATGCTGCAAGGCGCGGCCAAAAAAAATAAATAAAATAAAGAGCATCCCTAATGAACACCAGGAAACTTAAAAAAAAAAACAAACAGAAAAAAACTCAGCTGGACATGGCTTCAACATGTGCGGGTGCTCCAGACCTCCAGGTGAAGGTGCCAGCAGGGTGGGCAGAGAGGTCTGAAAGCTCCCCAGACACTGCCCTTCCACCCGCAGGCCTGTGTTCAGCCATTCCACTCACCCCTGAGGGCAGCAGCAAAGCAGAACACATCATAGCGGTGCAGGCGGCGGTGGCGTGGGCCGTAGCTGCGCACGCCAGGTGCCAGGCCCAGGCCACCGCAGGGGTGTCGGGCCTGCGTGATGGGGTACTGCACAGAGGCGTCCTGCAGCCAGCCTGCGTTGCACCAGTCCAGGCCTTCCTCCCAGGCCCGGAACAGCTGCTCAAAGGAGGCCACCACCGCGTCCTGTTCCTCGCAGGCCCACTGGGCCTCGTGGAAGTTGAACTGGTAGCGCCCTTGGGGGTGCTGGTAAGGGAAGACCACACCTGGGGAGGGAGGAAAAAGCAGCTTGAATGGGTGGGCCGGGCCCAGCTGACTGGAGACCCAAATCTACTGGGAGAGATGCTCCCCTCAACACACACACACACACACACACACACACACACACACACACACACACAAAATCCCTCAGAAAAACTCTGTAAACCTGTCATCTCTTGTCCAATATCCAAATCTGAGGCAGAGCCTATATCTGCTTTACACCTCCCTCCCAGAGCTAGACTGGCACACAGCAGTACTCAGAAAACTATTAGCCTGTTAAGGTAATGAATTAATCAGCTAACTAATATCCCCAGCTACAGAATGAGACTAAGGCCTAATTCACAGGGCTGTTGCAAGAACCCCAGTGCTATGGTCTCAATGTGTTCCCCCCAAATTCAGATGTTTAAATCCTAACGCCCAATGTGATGGTATTAGGAGGTGGGGTCTTTGGGAGGTGATTAGGTCAGGAGGGTGGAGTCCTCATGAACGGGGTTAGTGCCCTTTTAAAAGAGACTCCAGAGACCACCCCCCACCCCCAGCCCCTTCCACCGTGTGAGGACACAGCGAGAAGTCTGCAAGACTTGACAAGGGTCAAGAGGGCCCTCACTTGACCATGCTGGCACTCTGATCTGGGACTTCCAGCCTCCAGAACTGCGAGAAATGAATTGCTGCTGTTGTTTATGGTGCCCACACTGTGGTATTTTATTACAGCAGCCTGAGCCAAGACACCAGTGAGGAGGTACTGCCATCTACAGGAGAGGGTGCACTGCTGGGCTCTGGCTCTCCCTGTCGGTAGCTGAGACCTCATCATCTACATTAACACTAACATTAATGTGGAAGCTTCCTAGGAGAATACAAGTTTCCACGTGGGACAGACGGAATTCAGGGGAAGAGGAGGGATGGTAAAAGGTCTTAATAAAGGGGAGCCTCAAGGTCAGGGAGGTCCTGGGCAGGGGGCTTCCCTTTCTGGTGCCAGAGGCTTATAGGTACCATAGGCTCCCTCAAAAGTCACCATTCATGTTTGAAACTTTACCATAATAAAACAAAATTTAAACACCCTAGATCCAGTCTCTACCAAGTCAGATGAAACCTTAAGGAGAGGCGGTGTCCCTAGTGCCTCAGACTGACGTTGTCTAGAAGCAGGGCCTGGAGTCCTTAGAATCTCCTTCCTGTGGCCAGGGGCCTGGGAACATCTGGGCCCCACACCCCCAATATCACCTGGGGCAGGAAGCCAGTCCCCTGGGCAGAGCCAGGTTGAGGGGGCAGAGAGGCCCCAGGGCCTTGACAATCAGCGCACAACCTCCATGTGTGTTTGCAGGGGCCTTATTTCATGCCTGGTTCCGTCCCAAATTCCCAGCCCTTCCAGCCGCAGGAACACGGTGAGGGCTCCCTGTTTCTATAGGCTGCTTCTGTGGTCCCCAGACAAATGGCTCTCACAGGCTCCCTCCCATTCCCCACCATCCCCAACGTCATAGGCCACCTCTGGGCCACCATCTAAGCCACGTGGAGTGGGGATGCGGCTGCTGATGGCAAAGAGCTGCACTGATTGATAGGCCCTTGACTCACATTTACCCTCATCTCCTCAAAGGAGGTAAAGGAGGAACTGCCCTTGTTCTTCATTTTACATGTGAGGGGACTGCAGCTCTGGGGGTGAAGCACTGACCCAGGGTACCACAGCTGGGATGGGATGGACATGGAGTCAGGTCACACTTCTCTACATACCCCCCAGCTGCCTCCCTAACAGGTAGGAGATATATGAGGACACAGAGCCCCATCTTAGGGACAGAGAAGGTAGGAGTCATGTAGAGATCACGACAGGGACCCATACATAAGATCTAGTGTGTAGAGTTTGGCTGGCTTGCACAGCACTGGTTTGCTTTTTTTTTTACTTAGATTTCACATAAAAATATAAGCTTCTCTTTTCAAATCAGAAAATCTGGCTGCACTAGGCCTGCTTCTGATGTGGCATCATCGGCTGGGCTTGAATAGAGCAGCTCCTTTCAGATGGATGAGGGCTCAGGAGTGTGCCCCAGTCCCCACCACTCCCTATCACTCACCCTGGGCTGCCTCATTTGCTTGTGTTGCCTGCCAACCCTCCTTGAATCTCAGCTCTGTCTCCATCAGCTGTGTGCCCCGCTCTTGTCCCCCTCTCTCTGAACAGGATGTGAGCAAGAGGGAGTAGAGAGCAGTGGATTCTGGAGCCTGACTGCCTGAGGTCAAACCTCTACTCAGCCATTTATGAGCTGTGTGACCTTAGGTAAGTGACTTGACCTCTCTGTGCCTCAGTTTCTTCAGCTGTACAATGAGGGTGAGAATAAGAGCAGCTTCCTCCTGAGGTTGTTCTGAGGATTAAATGTTTATCTGCCGAAAGCACAGAGGTTTGGACGCTTTCTCAGAGCCCTTTCCCTGTAGTTCCCAGGACCCAGCCCCCATTGGGGTCTCACCCCGCAGCTCCAGCTCCACCAGGCCACTTTCATCCTCCAGCCCATCAATGACCTCGCAGCGGTAGCGCCCATAGTCCTCCAGCCTCAGGTCCCGGATCTCCAGTGACACTTCACGCTCCCTCTCCTGCCACAGATGCACCCGGCCTCGGTAGTCTCCGAAGGCGCGGTGCCTCAGCCCAATAGCCACCAGCACGTCCTGGTCCGGGGCCCCATTCTCCGACAGTTTCCACCATTTGATGCGTACGGGCCGAGGAGAGACCACGGCCGGCTCGTAGTGGTAGCGGCAGGGCAGGGTCACGTTGGCCCCACGGTAGGAGAACAGGATCTCCTCAGGCGTCTCTACCACCAGCTTCACTCCATTGAAGATGCCTGGGGGGAGAGGCGGGTGCAGACGGGGACCCGCTGCAGCACATCTGTACCCCTGCAAAGGCCAACCCACCCTCACTCTCAGCTCCCGCCAGGCCCAGGAGTTCTAGATTGCAAGAATGGCTGCAGTGCTGCACCCCTCCCTGCATCCACACGCTCTGCAACGCAACTTTACATCTCCTTCCATCAGGAGGTGACTCTATGCCCCGCCCCCCTGCGACCTTGAATCCTTGCTGGCCGTGCCACTTGCTTTGACCAAATGAATATGGTGGAAGTGACTGTTTTGTGGTGCTTGCTCTGAGCCGACGCTCCAGGAGGCCCTGCTGAGGCTACTCTCTCTCCCGGAACCTTGCCAACCACCATCAGAACAAGACTGGGCTCATCTGCTGGGTGAGAACACGCAGAGACCAGAGACAAGCCATCCCAGCCGAGGCCATCCTAGACCAACCAGCCCCCGGCTGATCTGCCTGCCAACCGCAGGCACGATCAATTAAGTGAGCACAGCCAAGACTGAAGAGATGGAGCCCAGCCCAAAATGCTGACCCAAATGGAATCATGAGCAAAGCACATGGCTGTTGTCTTAAGCCACTAGGTTTGTTAGTATAAGAAGCAAACTGGTTATAAAGCAGAAACTAACACACCATTGTAAAGCAATTATACTCCAATAAAGATGTTAAAAAAAAAAGAAGCAGACTGGGGGACTTCCCTGGTGGTCCAGCGGTAAAGAATCCTCCTTCCAATGCCGGGGACACCGGTTCGATCCCTGGTCGGGCAACTAAGATCCCACATGCCGCGGGGCAACTAAGCCTGCACACCACAGCTACAGAGCCCACGTGCTCTGGAGCCCGCGCGCCACAACTAGAGAGAAAAAACCTGCACACCACAACTAGAGAGAAGCCCGTGCACTGCAAGGAAGATCCCATGTGCCACAACTAAGACCTGACGCAGCTAAAAATAAAAAAAGATAAAATAGAAAATATTTTTTTTTAAAAAAAAGAAGCAAACTGGTGTAGCAGGCAACAAGAGCACCCCCAGATGGGTGGATGGCTGGGACTTTAACCCCCCTGAGTCTCCTTCCCGAACACACTGGCCACAGGAGACCACAGCCTGCCCTTCACTCTCTGTCCACTGTCCACCACGACTCTTCCCAAACACCCGGAAACACAAGTGAGATGAGGCCAGGACTTCTAGAGATTATAGTCAGGGCTCAGGGGGACAAACAAACACAGAGCCTCCCATGCACCACAAGAACCAGGTTTATGGGCTAAGGCTGGCCCATCTCTAACTTGAGCCCCTCTATAGGGGCCTCATGGTCTCAGGACCTTGGGTCTGGACTTGAGACCTTGGAGGTACACAGGGTGGGGGCAGGGGGTAGCCTCGGGGGTAAGCAGGAGACAGACAGGGAGACTCCCTGCAAAGGAGCTCATGCTGAAAAACAGCTACACCTAACAAGGCCTCGCCTATGTCAGGGTTTCTGGGAGGATTGTACCAGGTAACATATGTAAGGCACCTAGAAGCATGCCTGACACATAGTAGTTGTGTAAAACCACTGATAAAAAGTCACCTGCCCAAAGCCACGAAGCCAGGAAGTGGCAAAATTGAGATTCAGACTCACATCTCCCTAACCCCAAACCCCCTTTCCAATGGGGAGACCTGGGGAGGTCATGTTTAAGCAGAATCTTGGAAAATTCGGCAGGACTTTGGGGAAAGTATAAAAAGCAAAAATGACTGTCCTACAGTGCACTTGGCTCCACATCTGAGGGGCCAGCAAACACGGAGTAACAGAACCACACCTCTTCTGCTCATCTTAGAAATGAGGCTGGACCACTGCACAGCTGGGAGAGGGGCTGCTGGCTTCATACCCTCGCCCCTGTCCCAGCCTGGAACCTGCACAACACAGCAGGGGCCAGGACAGGTCTTCGTCACCTGGCCAAGCCAGAAGTCGACCCAGGAGGCCACCCACCTTCGCCGTGGCCCTTGCCCGGGTTCCAGCCGTGGGGACTATTGGAGTAGTAGAAGCCGTTGTAGAAGGGCAGGCCCGAGACGCAGCACAGCGAGAGCAGCAGACCCAGCGGCGGCAGGCCCATGGCGTCCCGCACGTGGCAGCGCCCAGGCGTCGGGGAAGGCTGGGGGCTGGGGCAAACTGGGAAGAGGAGAAAAACAAGCCAGTGAGAGAAGCCCTGAGACGGGGGGCCGGGGACCCCTGGGTTCCAGCACCCACCCATTCACTCGATCGACAGGAAATTGTAGAGCATCTTCTGTGTGCCAGGCACCCTTCTCGAGGCCAAGGAGACAGTGGTGATGAGCTAGACAAGGTCCCTGCTCTCAGGGGACTGCACCCTGCAGGCAAGATGGGCAACAAGCAAGCCAACAAGTCCTAAACAGGAGTTAGGAGGCAGCAAAAAGACCATGGAGAAAATTAAGCAGGATGATATGACAGTATCACCATTTTTCAAACACCGGGATTGAATTGGAAAAGTTGTGAGCAGCATTTTTTAATGACAACCAAGAGACTAGATTAGACTAGAAACAACAGGTTGCATTCATGGTTAGTGAAGATGATCCAAGGTCAAGGTAAAAAAAAAAAAATTTAATACCATGCTAGAGTACTTCTGGGGGGCTATTCCAGGTTCAGTGGACATGCAAATAAAATAGGCAGCTGGCCCATGGGCTGTAGTTTGTTGATTCTATTTTTTTGTATTGCATCAAAATATTATATCTTTTTAAATTTTATTTTATTTTTGGCTGCGTTGGGCCTTTGTTGCTTCGCACAGGCTTTCTCTAGTTGTGGCGAGCGGGGACTACTCTTCGTTGCGATGTGCAGGTTTCTCATTGCGGTGGCTTCTCTTGTTACGGAGCACAGGCTCTAGGTGTGCGGGCTTCAGTAGCTGTGACTCGTGGGCTCTAGAGCGCAGGCTCAGTAGTTGTGGCTCACGGACTGAGTTGCTCCGCGTTACGTGGGATCTTCCCGGACCAGGGCTCGAACTCGTGTCCCCTGCATTGGCAGGCGGATTCTTAACCACTGCACCACCAGGGAAGTCCCAAAATATTATTTCTTGATTATTGAGTTTTTTTGCACACACACTCCCCTCCCTTAAATTTGCACATGAAGCTAGTGCCTCACTCACCTCCCCCCATCCCTGCCCTGCTCATTGCCATTTACTGAGTACTCTCAACAATTAAAAGGCCGGGTCACACCTTGGAGGAGCCCCGTCCAGGGAAGGGGCAGAGTCATAGGCAGGAGATATCGTGTGGTGAGTACAAAGATAAGGTACAGAAAACTAGACTTGAAGACACAGGAGGTAGCCAGGTGGAAAAGGACAGCAGGGTTTGCCCAGGAGGGGCCACAGCAAGTGCAAAGGTTCAGAGGCCAGAGAGCACGTGGAGGGCTGGGGTGTGCTGCCAGGTGTCCATTTGTGCCCCCTCCCCACTCCCTGGTCCATCTCTGCTCTTTTCTGCCCTGCACTGATCACTCCTCCCAGGCCCCCAGGCCCTCTGGCTTCCAGCTAGATTCAGCCAACAGGAGGCACACACAGGAGATGGGCAGAAGGGGAGAGAGGTTGTGTCTCTGCAGTACCCGTGTCCCGTCAGGATCACAACTCCGCCGAGCGGCTCCTCTCCCCAACACTGCTCTCATGGCTTTGTAACACTCTTTCCTCCCCTTTCCCTTCAAGGCCAGGGGGGCGTCGACTGCCATTGCTTGTCTCTGCGCCCCAACTCCCTAGTTTGTTGACTTTACTCTCCTCTCTAAATGTCATCGCATCGTTAGAATCTCTTATTGGAAACATCTAGGCTGAATTCTGCTTCCTGCCAAGGCCCTGGCTGATATAGGGGAAAGGAGGGGAGAGGGCACAGCAGGACCAGAGTCTAGATGCCCTTGTGTGTCAGACCCAGCAGCCTGTCCTTTGTCCCCAAAGCCCTAGGGTGCCAGTAATGGCTTTAAGCAGGGGAGCCACAGGATCAGACCTACATCTTAGAAATATCCCTCTGGGGGCTGAGTGGAAAGTAGGGCAGCAAGACCAGAGTTGACAGCAGGCATTTGGAAGTATGACTGTGATTATCATGTAGCAACGTGGAAAGTGCTCAGGGTATCATTTAGAATAGACAAGGCAGAACATAGACTTGCCACTCTGCTATGATTGTAAGTGTGTGGCCCTAAGAATGCCTGTGAACGGGAACCAGAAGGGGAGGGAGCAGCAAAAGGAGAGAAAGGGAGAGGAAGGGAGGGAGGAAAAAGAAAAGAAATGCATTGGCCTGTAAGGGTGGTGGGATTGTGGGGGAAACATTCTTGTTTCCAGAACAGTTAGGAGCTCTTGCTGGAGAGGAAGGAATGGATGTGAAGGAAGTTGAGGGGTAGAATCCACTGTTCCCTTAGGCCTCTTTGCAGAGAGCCCAAGGCCCAGACTTGCCCTCTGTGCCTTGCACAACAGGAGGACACCATGAGCCTTGCTTCTTGTCCAAGAGGAATCCCCAGGCAACACCCACAAAGCCTCTTGGTGACTTGGATCTGGGCAGCCTAAGCACAAACAACCCAATACAGAAGTTTGGACCCCTGATCATGCACTTTTCTGTTATATGTATGCTGTGCAGTTAGTATGCTCACAGTTAATATGCTTGTGAGCAAAAATAATACATGCCACATGCAGGTCTTACACTGAAAACGATCTAGGATGCCTTTCCTTGGTATTCTTTCCCCCAACCTGTTGGCAGCCAGAGTAGCCGCCTTAGACTCAGAGATGGAAACCACAGGCTTAATGACAGAGCCACCCCACCAGCCCTGGATCTCCCCCACCTACACTGTGTCATGAGAGAAAAAGAAAGTCCTATTGTATTTAAGCCACCACATTTGAGTCTCTTCATGAACGTAGCTTAGCCACACTTGGCCTAAAAAATAACTCCGCAGGGTTGCTATGATCAGCATAAAAATATTAACAGCTGACTTTAATGAGCACTTACTATCTCACTTAATTCTCACCACAACCTCTAGAGAGGGACCTATTGGTATCCCCATTTTACAGATGGGAAAATCAAGGCACAGAAAGATTAAATAATCTGCCCAAGGTCATCCAGCTAGGAAGCAGCAAAGCCAGGATTTGAACGCACTCCAGCTCCAAAGCCTGGAACCACAATATCAAACTAGGGAAAGTGACATGTATAAAGCACATAGTCCACTGCCTGGCACACAGCAGGTCCTCGTAGGAGTTAGTTTCCTTTCCCTTCCTTGGTTTCCATGTTTAGAATGCAGAGAAAAGTGGAATGAGGTTGGAGAGGCTGGATGTCCCAGGGTCCGCCCTGTCCCTGGGCACCCAGAGCCTCCTGGAGCAGAGGGGCTCCCCAGCCTCCGCCTGCAACGTTTCCAGCCTCTTTCCAGCACCTCATCTAGTACAGATGCTCCCCAGTGAGAAACGGCTTCCCCAGGATGAGCAAATGCAGGCATTTCTGCCACAAAGTGATCTTCGTCTGCCTGGAAAAAAAATGTGTATTTCTGTAAAATCATGCATTAAAAAATAACAAGGTTAGGGGAAAAATAAGTTTGGGGCAAACTACTCAAAACATATGCAACTTTATAACCAGAGTACTAACAAAAACAAGAGCAATTCTAAAAACAAACAAACAAACAAAAAAAACACCAGCATCGTTAACACTCCACTGACACTGGCACCCACGTCCCATCAATCAGTCCTTTGCAGACTTCACCCACCACTGGGGCAAGTTCTTCTTCCTTCAACATGTAGGT
This sequence comes from Neophocaena asiaeorientalis asiaeorientalis, assembly GCF_003031525.2. Classification (NCBI taxonomy): domain Eukaryota; kingdom Metazoa; phylum Chordata; class Mammalia; order Artiodactyla; family Phocoenidae; genus Neophocaena; species Neophocaena asiaeorientalis. The sequence continues at coordinate 2,868,232 of NW_020175400.1, read as the reverse complement.
CCTTGGGGGCATTGGATTCCAATTTTGGTAAATTCCAATGGATTTACCAAAATTAAAAATCTGACACAGGGTGAAGTCACCTTCTTCAATGTTCTGTTTTGTTTTGTTTTGTTTTGTTTTAACACAGAGGAAATGTCTTTGCAACTTCTTCAGCTGGTTCCAACTTTTATCAGAAAACTTTACACTAAGTTCTGTTAAGCAGCTAAAGCAGCTGTACAGGCATTCCTCCCTCACCAAATCTATTGCATCCTTGAGTTGGGATGGCAAGAGTTTGGATATTGAGAATTTGGGGGATCCAGATAGGGAGGGATGCTGTGTTATTCAAATCTATTTGGTTTCTGTGTTGGACAGTGAATAGCAAGCATTTGGATAGCGAGGGACATCTGTATGAAAGAAAAGCACTTTCTGCAGGACTGGCGGCATTTATCTTAAGGAATTCATACATTGCTAAGGTTTTCTCTTTAATTGTGAGAACTCTTGTTTCAGTCACTCCAATACATTAGCAAGCTGGAAAAAAATATCACCACCAGACAAATGCGATTCCATGTTTTACCGACATTGTTTCCCCAGGGTTCTTACCAACCATGGATGAGGTAATTTACAGTTCAGAAACATGAGCTGAGGCAAAACAGTTGCACCTTCTGGTGTCTCCAGAACCAGAGTTCTGCCCTCCAGAACTGCAGAGTGTAAGTCTCCGAGGCACCCTTTCCCAGCCTCAGAGACCCCGGCACACACTCACAACCTTGAGCCTGGGCACCACACTTTCTCCCTGGCTTTTAAAAGGCTTCCACATCCAACAGCTCCCTTGATCCTCCCAAGAGCTCCCCACCCCCACCCTGATCAGCAAGGAGAATTTCATTCTCCCCGATTAATCCACAAGTGAATTAAGTGAACAGAGACACCGAGGCATGAAGCAACTGTCTAAAGGTGACACAGCCTGGAGGTGGTAGAGGCAGGACTCTGTTGAACTCTTTTTAGCCAATCTCCATAACAATCTGTCATACTGAAGGGCTGCCTTCTACTTGTCAACACACTTTCATGAACATCATTGCTTATAGGCCTCACAATGTCAGAATTATCCCCATTGTACAGACCAGGAAACTGAGGTTCAGAAATGCTAGGTTGCTTGGCTAAGGTTACCCAGGTAATAGATGAAGGAGCTGGGACTTGACCGCATTCACTCAACAGATATTTATCATGCATTTACCATGTGCCAGGCATGGTTCTAGGCACTGGGATTACAAACCAGGGGTCCTTGTGGGGTTTACACTCTAGTCAGGGAGACGGACAATAAACACCATGTGGGATGATGTGATGTGAATGGACATGTGGCTCGTGACAGAAGAGGATGAAGCAGGGGGTGGGGGTGTCCTGTCAACAGGATGGGTCAGGAAGGCCTCCCTAAGAAGCGGATGGGCAGTGAAGGCATGAGCTTTGAAAATCCCAGGGAAAAGTTTTGCAGGAAGAGGGAACAGCAAGGGCAAAAGCCTATGGCAGGAGCAGCTTGAAGGCCAGTAAGATTGGAGCCTAGAGATAGAGAAAGGGAGGGTGGCAGGAAATGAGGTCCAAGTAGCAGTCACAGGCCCCAGGCTGTAGCCCTGAAGGGAAGTTACAGAAGAGTTTTCCACAGAGGAGTGTCATGAATCTGATTTACATTCTAAAAGGATCATTCTGGCTATCTTCCTACCTCAGTCAAGTGCATGTCCTCATCCTGGCTCTTTCTTTCCAGCTACAAACAGCCCTAGTTCTCTCCATTACTCCTCCGGTCTGAGCACCCACCTTGGTTCACTCCCTGGCTTATTAACACAGCTGCAAATGGAAAGGTGTGATCTGGTTAACATCCCTCTGGGATGTCAACCCAGCAGTTAAGCAACCTTAGAATAGGTGGGGGGATGCCAGGAAAAACAAAATGAGTCTGAAGAAAAGATCAGCCTGTGTCCAGGAGCTACGACCCTCCTTAGGAGTACTGACCCTGGGCAAGTCATTTGACTCATCTGCACAGAAGTTTCCTTGTCTCCAGAGAATACTAACAGAATACTAACAGGCTCAGGGCCTGAGGACAAGGACCACCCTGAATGTCAAGGCTAAAACACAGAACAGAGTCCTGGGTGTGAATCAGGGGTGGCAACTGCTGCCTAGTTGCTGCCCTGCCCCGGGCCAACCCCCAACCACAACCACCAAGGGGAGCGATGGATGGCCTCTGCTCCCTGAGGCTGGCTACCCCGCCATCAGCCCCTCAGGACCACCACAGAGATGTCACCAGCTGGAAGGCCCATGTTCAAGTCCAGCCCAGTCACCTTGGCAGTGAGTGGCTCCAGCTGATTTGAGGTACCCAGACTTGGGCACACAGGTCTGGGTCCAGCATTAGGGCTGGACACACCTGCATCCTGCTGTGTGACCTTGGGCAAGTTACTCAACCTCTCTGGGCCTCCACTTCCTCCCCTGTAAAAAATAATAGTAGCACCTCCCTATGGGTCTGTGGTGAGAATTATAAAGATGAATTTTGTTCAGCCCCTGACACACAGCAGGCGCTCAACAAATAGTAGCTAATACATATTGGCAGAAGACACAGTGACAGGCTTCAGGCTCTAGAATCAGATTGGCCACCTGGAATCAGTTCTGGTTCCACCCACTTACTAACAGTCTGTCGCTGGGCAAGTCACGGAGCCTCAGTTTCCTCATCTGTAAAGTGGTAGTCAACAATAATACCAACCAGAAAACCTTTTTGTGAAGATTAAGGAAGAGAATGGCTACTGAGCTCTTTGAAAACTGCCTGGAGGGGGCAAGCACCCAAAAAATATTAGCTACGATTACTACTGTTAACAGTTTACAAAGTGAGTCTCACAAGATTTCAGTAGATTGTTCTGTCTCATCGTCTAGAAGAGAAGCAGCCACTGTTGGGAAACTGAGGCCAAGGGAGGTGAAGACCCAAGGCTTTATCTTCGGAAAACAGGTTAGAGAAAATTCAGGTCTCCTGACGGCCCATCTCCTTGCTTTTCCTAGCGCCACTTGCCTTGGGACCCCTCCACACACCCGAATAAGCTGAACCCTGACTTGGAAGGAAGATGGAGCTCCACCGGACCACCCCGACTACACAGCTGTGGAGTACAGGTCTCCCAGACACCAGCAGAGGGCAGCATTGCCCTCCAGGTCTGCAGCAGCCCCGGCTCCCTGAGAGGAATTTGACTTCGGTGCCCCCTGTTTGGGCAAGGCTTACAAGGGCCTTTGAAACCTGCGGTTCCCGGAAAGTGGAAGCTGGAGGTGTTTCCTACCAGCATTCCCAGCGCACTGGCCCATGCAAGGCCGCGGGAAAGGGGTCAGGGCCCCTCTCAATCACCTCCCCTCGTTGCAGAGAGCAAAGGCACTCCGGAGGTCGGCGCTGGACGCCAAGGTCCAGACCGGGTCACAGGCTGCTGGGGGCCACCCAGCGAGCTGGTGACAGAGCTGGGTCCAAGTGCCCGGAGCTGTTTCTTTCCTGTCTGCTCAAAAGCCCTAAATTCCTCCCTGAGCGATCCCGTCTCCCACCCAGGGCTCTACCCTCAGCCCTCCCTGCCCCTCTGCTGTCCCTAAGACAGAAACCCCAGTGAACCCAGGCCTGAAACCGACGGGCATCCATTGCGTTTGCCCTGGGATGGCCAGAGCAGGCCGTAAGAGGCCGAGAGGCGCAGGTCCGCCTGCCCGCTGCCTCACGAGTTGTCCCCAGCCCCTGCCAGCTTTCCCGCGGCCCCCGGAAGCATCGGACAGATGCCCGGGGCAGAGCCTGGCGGGCGTTGCGCTGTGCTGGAGGCTGCAGGACCGCGGCAGGACGAGACGGGAAAGGACCCGGTGGCTCCCAGTGGGAAAGAGGGGACCCGGGTAGTGGTCTCGGAGGCCACTGGTTTCCCTCGGCATTTGCCTCCTCGCGAACAAGGGTCTATGCACAAGGGTCCCAGGCAAGTCAGTCCGCGCCCCGCGCTGCTCTCAACCCACTGGCGCCGGGGGAGCCCCCCGACCTGCGCTGGCGATCACAACCCAGCTCCGCTCTGGCCCCACGGTGCCCAGCTCACTCCTCCGGCCGGTTCCCCAACCCTGCCCCGGGAGGCGTGGGGCCTGCAGGAGACCCAAAGCGGGAAAGGAGGAACCGGCCCACAGGGGACCCCAGGAGCCCGGCCACCTCTGAGCCACGTACCGTCCCCAGGCGGCTCCTCGACGGCTCGAGCGCTCCAGGCTGCGGGCTGACAGGGTCCGAGGAAGCAGAAGGATTTGGGGATCTTGAATGACCAGAAAGGAAGCGGCAGCGGACAAATCCCCGCGCTCCCGGCGGGCCAGCCCCTTAAAGGAACACACGCCCCTTTCCCTCCCTCGGGCTGGGCCCAAAGGGAGGAGGTGCTACAGACTTGGGCTGTCTCCAGACTCGGCTGGAAACCACCCAACCCGCAGAGCTGCTGGCCGCGATGTGAAGGGAGTATCCAGGAGTTGAGGCTGTCACATCTGGGGGAAGGAAGTTGGGGAGGATGGAAGCGGAGCGTTTGTAGAGGGAGGGTCTCATTAGCACGCTCCGGTTTACTAAAAGCATTGGGACTAAGCAGGTGGAGCCCCTCTCCACACTGCAGGTGGACTATGGCTGCCCCCCACCTTCAGGAGGGGGAGGGGTGAGCGTTCTGTATACCCGCCTTTCCCCCTATAGAAGGCAAGGGGGCGCTGACATCCCTCCTGCCTCTGAGTTTGACCGTCAGGAAATCACCAGTCCGCCTCTTAACTCAGTGTCAGGCACGGGGATGCTGCCCCTAGGAGGTGGGGCTTGAATGAGCCCTGGGAGGAGAGGGAGCACAGGATGGGGGATGGTGATCCCAGCAGCCCACAGGGGCGCTCAGAAGCCTTTCTGACTGGTCCTCCAACAGGGGTGACCCTACCTTAGAATCCCGACATCTGTCAGCACAGCCATCAAGCAGCCACCTCCCAGGATGCCTCTGTTTGGACAGGGTGTTTTCTTTCCCCTCCAGACAAACAGGAGGCCTGGCCTGGACAGCCCCTTCGTCTCCTCAGCAGCAAAGCCTAAGGAGGTCCTTCAGCCTTGGCCAAGTGGTCACTGAACCCAGAGCCTCTTCCTAAATACACCTTGACAGCGTGTGTGTGTGTGTGTGTGTGTGTGTGTGTGCACGTGCATTACACACCCACAGCCAGGAGTAAATCAGAGCACAAAGAGCTGTGGTGGACGAGGCTAAATGGCACAAAGTGAATGCCAGCTTGATGAGCAAAAGGCAGCCAATGAAAGTTCCTCCATAAGGAAGAGAGCAGTCTGTGCACTGGACGCAGGACGGATTGGAGGGGGAAATAAATAGGACACGAGTTCCAATTAGGAAAGTTGCAAGCTTTTCTAACAACAATGACCAAAGTTTTTGAGGCCTCTGATGGGCCAGGCTTTACATCGGTGGTTATGTACATTCTCTCCATCAGTCTCAAGGCCATGGAGTCGGTTCTATTATTTCCACCTTACAGATAGGGAACTGAGACCCAGAGAGATTTAAGTAAATTGCCCAAGGTCACTCAGAGCCAAGATTTGAACCCAGGTTCTTCAACTTGAGGCCTTGCACTCCCAATCACTCCACTATATTTAAACCAGGAACGGAAAGCAATCTAGACTCCTGGGAGAGGCGGGTCAAAAGACGCCAGTGCTGACAGCCACACGTGTAGGGAGAGGGATGGACAGCAGAGAAGGTCAGTTTTGTAACAGCTAAGCAAGTTTAATGTCTCAGCCAGTGGCAGGGCTGGCCAGCAGGTGGAATCTCAGAGCTGGCTCTCGGGACTGCAGTCAGGAATAAAAAAGTAAATTTGTGGAGGTGATAGTGAACACTGTGGAAGTGGAGGGGGCTGCTCAGGGAGAGAAGCCAAAGACAGAAGGGGTCAAGAGGGAGGGGGCCCAGGTCCAGGGGCCCAGGAAGGGGACTTTCAGAAGGCTGTGGCCAACACATCCAAGGCTGCAAAGATTAGCAGGAAGAAGGGACTAAGAGGTGGCTTAGGCAATTCCATAGTCACCTTGGATCTCCTGGTCCAGGTGGGGGGCTTGTGACACCAGCCCACCCAGCCAACCAGCCAATGAGACTGGCCCACAGAAAATATTCAACGCCACAAAGAGGGACAAATTGACAGATGGGAGTGATGCTTGGTTTCCCCTTCTGCAAGTGGGACTCCTGCTTCTAACCAGGCCCAACTGCAGTTACTTATTGAGGAGGCATCCAAGAGACGCAGGAGGGAAAAGGCTGTTTCTCCCACTGTCTGCTAAGTTCCCAGGAGAGGCCTGAACAGGTTGGGTGGTAGGAAATGCTCCCAGGAGGGAGTTCTAAAGCCAGCAACCACCCAGAAAGACTGACTTCAAACCCAACCCATGCAGCTCCACAGAGGAGAGCTCTGAGACAGGAAGGAGTGAGCCAATAGACCCCCAGGGGTGGGGAGCCCCACAAACCCAGTTCATTCAGAGACCGCAGCCTGGGCCTTTTATTCCATCCCTGCCCAGCCAAGAAGCCCTGGCAACAGGAGCTCTTGCAGGGGAAGCCACTTCCAGACTAATATCTCTGATGAACTTCCAACAAAGCCACACCCTCCCTTTGGCAGCCACATGGCCAGATCTGCTGCCTAGAGGTGCCTATGTGTACAAAGGCATGGCTCCCAAAGTCTGTTCTGGAAAATCCATCTTGTGTCCCAAGGCGCTGAATACTAGGGTGGTTTCATATGCCCTTTCCCAGCTAGTCAGTCCCTCTTTTATCTGCAAGCCCCACTTCCAGATCACTGGCCTGCACTGCCTCCCACTGGCCACCTCCTGATGGCCCCTGCATGGTGTGAGGGGGTGGGGGGAGAGGGGTACCCCTGGAGCTCTCCTCCCAGCCCTGGAGTGGAGTTGCCGGTGGCCTCTCAGGAACCAGTGCGCTGGGCCAGGAACGCCCCACCCACTTGGCAGAGCCCTGGCCCCTCCCATCCCACACTGTACCCCGCCCTGGGGCTCCTGCAGCTCTGAAAGCAGCCCAGGTTCACTGAGTTTCTAATAGTTTCTCCAGCCCACCGCTCCAGTTGCAGAGAAAATGGCAATTGCCGCAGGGGAAAACCAGCAGCCTCTGCCTGTCTTCCTGGCGTGGGAAGGGAGCAAAGGCATTTGAGAAGACAGCCTCTGCATAGGCCCCGCCCCGGGCACTCACCTGGCAGCAGCGATGGCCCTGGGGCTGCATGGGTCTGGAGGAGTCCCCAGTAGTCTCCTCCCTCTCTATAGTCGGGCAGGTGACACAAGAATGCTGGGACTCTGGGGAGGACTCAGGGTGGGGACACCAGCCCAAGTCAAAGCCCATTTTGACGGAGCAACGATGAACCACAGCGAGAGTTCAAGGGGTGATATAAATATATTTTGGAAGCTGCCTGTGTACTCGGGGGTGAAGAACCAGCACAGAGGGCTGCCCAGGCCCAGCCACCTCCTCCCCCATCTCTCCACAGACCCACCCCACCCACTTCTGTCTCTCTCTAGGCTTCAGGAGGGGGGGGCAAGAGGGGTCTCCAGGGAGATGAGGGAGACGTGTCAGGGGGCTAGGCGGAAGCAGCAGAGTGGCAGCATCATGCCCCAGGGCTGAGGGGCCCGAGACCAGCACTCTCCGGCTTGAGGCCTCAGGGCCTATTCCTCCAGGGCCTTGGGAATGGGGGGTGTGGGAGAGGCGCTACGGAGGACCCACGCGCCCTACTTCGCCCTTCCCTGTCCATCCCAGACCTACTCAACTCCCACCGTGCCTAAGAAAATGGGATGGCATGAGGGGTAGGCACCACGGGCACATGGGAGGGGGAGGGAGGGAGAGACGACTGAAACCCCCGCCCCCAGGTCAGCTACAATCAGGAGGACGGGTGGAAAAGGCAGCAGGTCCCCAGAAGGCCAGGAGAACCAGGAAAGGGGCAGGTGCCCCCACGGCCCTTGCGGTCACTGCAGCCGGGCCTACCACTAACAGCCCAGCAGCTCCACGCGAAGGGTGATGCGGTTGTGCCAGGCCACAGGCAGGATGCGCACAAAGCGAGCCAGGAAAGGTGCCTCAAACATGTTCTTCTTGTGGGAATTATTGTCCATGTTGCCAGGGAAGATCTAGAGACACAGAGGGGGTCAGGAGGGCCCCAGAGCCAGCCTTCCTCCCCTCAGGGCCCCGGATCCCACTCGCAGGGCATCCCTGGAGTGGGGAGGGAAGGACAGCTGGACACACACTCACCTTGCTTTCCACGGCCCCCTGGTCCCTGTACTCAGTCCAGTTCACACCATCGTCACCATAGGCCACCTTGTAGGCTGCCACATATTGGATGTGGCCAAAGTCTCGGGCCCCCTGGGTGATGATGCCAGTCACTTGCTTCTGAGAGCCCAGGTCAATCTACAGGAAAAAAAAAAATCCACCCCATCTTCTTTGCTTGGACCATCTCCAGTAAGGTGGGAAAAGGCAGACACACTGGGGCATACAATCTAGTTTTGGAAAAACTACTTCACTTGGCAGAGCCTCAGTTTTCCATCTATAAAATGGGCATAAATAATTCCACTTACTTTGTCAGACACTGTTAAGCACTTTGATGCAATGAAGCTCAGATTTCAGAGCCTGGGCTCCAGCCAACTCACTGCCAACCCCTTATAGGATAGGAACAGGGACAGGGAAGGCCATAGCCTACAGGGACATGAACTGCTCCCGAGGCCCCTGCAGGGCTGTCCACAGCCTGACATTGGTCCTGAGGGACTCCAAAGGCAGGCAGCTCCTCACGGAACCCAGCCCCACAGGCTAATGTGCTTGTTGGGGCCTAGAGATGCCCCTTCTGCCCCCCAGTTCCCTGCCCATCCCAGGGAGCCTGCCGGCTGCCCCTGGGCAAGCAGTGCGAAGACCCAGGCTGCAAACCCAACTCACTGCCAACAAGCGGGTGAGCCCCAGGCAAATCCTCACCCTGCCGGGACCCAGTTTCCTCATCTATAAAATGAGTGGATGCTCTGGTTTTCTATGACTCTCCTGTGCTTCCCAATTTCAATGAAATCCAAGGGCTGTCACATGGTGTGTTCTCAGACAGCAAGTTAGAGAGCATCCTCTGAGTGCAGGCAGAGAAATCCTGAGGTGTCCCTCCTCCATCCTGCCCTGCTGTACGTGGGCTCAGCCCTATCACCCTGTGGCAGCCAATGGAGGTGGCCCTACCC
>NW_020175400.1:2813654-2859021 GCF_003031525.2 Neophocaena asiaeorientalis asiaeorientalis | reverse complement strand
CAGCCAATGAAGCTGGCCCTACCCCTCCACACACACACACACACACACACACACACACACACACACACACACACACACACTCAGCACCTGGGGCTGGGGGCCTTGGTGGAAGCAGCACTGAGCTCCCCCACCATCCCCCCTTTGGAGTTACAGAATCAGGAGAAAGGTGGGGATATGAGAGGAAGAAGGAGCAAAGCCGAACACAAACAAGGCCGTGCAGACTCCCTCTTGGGGAACAGAAGCCTGGGTTGGGCCAGGGTCATAGATCCAACAGCCCCACCCAAACCCACCCAACGCCAACCTACCCCAGCCCTGCACCCCAGAGGGAGCCTGACCCACCTGAAGCCACTCAGAGGCACTGTTGGTCTGGGCGGTCCAGGCGTTGAACTTGCCCTGATTATCCAGCCGCGCGTAGGAGGGATACCAGCTAAAGGCACTGAGGCCCCAGGTTTTGTAGAAGCTGGAGGCTGTGATCTGCTTGCTGGGGATGGTGTTGTCCTTCAGGCCTAGGGGTTCGGCGCATCCTGCCAACAAGGGGGGTGCTGTCACCCAGATCTGGGGTCCACAGCCTCCCAGGGGTATGAGCGTGAGGTGGTGAAGGGGAAAGAACTCTGTGGCTCCTGACCGACCTCTGGCATCCTCTTAGACAACAGACGGAAGATCCTTCCACCTTTTAGGGCCAACCATTCTATTTGCTTACTGACAGCCCCACCCACTCCTCAGCTCAGCTCCCACCCAGCGCCCCTCACTTGCTCTGCACAGATCATCCACCGCTCTTCTCCCTCTGCACCACGGCAGGCCCTGATCCACCACCTCCACCCTCCTTCAAGGCCTGACTCATGGGACACCTCCTCCAAGAAGCCTGCCCTGACCACCTCACTCGGGTGGGACTTCTCCCTTCTCTGGACTCACAGCACTTCCTCTGTCACTCCTACAGTACAGCTGCTATTCACACCGCTGAGTCCTGGGATAACCGTCAAGAGTGCCAATAACAATCATCTCACTGACTCAGTGCTGACTTCAGTCATTTAATCTACCACACAAAAACCGGAACGAAGAGGATATTAGTAACCCCATTCCACAGATGAGAAAACTGAGGCTGAGAGACATTAAGCATTGTGCCCAAGTCTCACACACACACACACACACACACACACTCCTCATCGCCATGTCACACTGTGACACTATCTCCACCATTCCTGCACCAACCCAGAGCCGTGAAGGCCTGCCTGGTGGTGACCCAGCGATGAGCAGGACAATATTCCTGCTCTCTAGCAGGTGGAAGCAGAAAAGTCAGAATTCCTGGGGCTCAGGAACAACCCTGTATCCCTGCCCCACAGCCCCTCCCAGAGGGCCTTCACACACTCACTACCTGGCATGCTGTCAGAGAGGCCTGGGAGGGCTACCTGAGAAGCTGGCCTTGGTTTCACTCAGGCCTGCTCCAAACACTCAGGAATGTGCTGGCTGTTCTGCACCTGCAGGTGGCCAGAACACTTGGGAACGGGCAGGAGATAAAACTCCCAAAAGAACGATGGGCGTGTCTCACACGTGGCAGAATCACCACTGTACAACTGCCTGTCCCTTTGCAAAGTGAGGAGTGGGAGAGTGGGCTTGGAAAGTCATGGCTCCATCTGGGAGCTGACTATAGTACCCAGTGCTTTACCTCACTGTCTCCCCACACGCTCACTCCCTTGCCAGTGAAGACATTTGCCTCCAGAGTGTACTGATGCCGACCAATCGTACCATCTCCTCGTGACGGTGGTGCACCAGGTAACCTCTACCCTGCTCCCACAAAGAGAGGCTGCTGGGCTGGGAGGTGGCTCATCCCACGGCTCCAGACCTGGAGGGCCATGAGACCGGCCCAAGGCTGGAACACTCTGCAGAGGACATCAAGGCATCATTTGCCCATGGGGGACCCTTCTACAGATCATCTGCTTCCAGCAGCTCATGCCCCCATCACTTACGGCATGTCAGACAGCCTTCCACATAAAATGCCCTGGGCAGGGCGCCAAGCCGAGAGCAGGACTGTCAGCTCCACCACTCGCTATGCAACCCTGGGAGGTCCCTCCCCTCTCTGGTCCTCAGACTCCCCATCTATAAAATGAGGTACCAGAGCAGTGCTTCTCATAGATCACCTGGGGACCTTGTTAATATGAGGATTCTGTCTCAGAAAGTCAAGGGTGGGGCTGGCAGTTTGCATTTCTACAAGCTCCCAGGTGATGCTCATTCTTCTGGTCCATGGAGCTCACTTTAGTAGAAGGCTCTAATCTGCCCAATCCATTGACCCCACCACCCTGATCCAAGCCACCTTATCTTCCTACGTGTTCCTCCCCTCACTCACAGCGGCCCTCTGCCCCCATTCTCCCTATACAGCCTAAGGGAGCTCTTCTAGACCCAACTCTAATCGTGTCCTATTAGCACTCCCTCCACAATGGCTGCCCCTTGTTCTCAGGATAAAGACCTGAATCCTTAAAATGGTCTACGTGGCCCCTGCCTGGTCCACCTCTGCCTACCTCTTCAGCTTCATCACCCACCAAGCTACCCCTCATTCTCTAGGCTCCAGGTCCATTGGTCTCCCTTCTATCCTTCACATGCCCCAGGGCCTTCGCATGTGTCAATTCCTTGCCTGGGATGCCCTTTCCAAGTTCTTCACGTGGCTTGATCACCATCATTCAAGCCTCTACTCAAATGCCATCCAACACAGCAGTCCCCATGCCGTTCCCTCTCTTCACCCCAAGTCACCCTCATCACATCTCCCTCTAATGTTTCCTTCATAGTTCTTGCTGCTATCTGACCTTTCTTTTATTTGATCCTTGTTTCACATCAGCCTCCCTCATTAGAATGCAATTTCCATGAGGTCAGGAATCTCACCAATATTGCTCCCTAGAGCCAGGCACTCAGAAGGAGCTTAATAAATATCTTAATAAATGTCTATCTACTGAGTTAAATAACTAATCAATTCACCAAGGACACCTTGCCCACTGATGAAGAGGAATCCTGGTGCAGGGCATGCCCAGAAATACCCAGACCTCAGCCCCACGCGTGTGCACACAGGCACACACCAACACTCTCTCCAGGTGACCGGAATGCCTACAAGGGAAAGGAGATGGTCCAGTCCTTGAGGGAAGCAGACAGAAAAACTTCACTTCCTCGGCTTGCCAGACTCACCCTCTCTTGGCCTTGGAGGTAACCGGCTGTGACAGGCCTAGGCTGGAAATTAGCCAAAGGCTTCAGACTATGACAGTGAGTAGTGAGGGACTCCAGGGAGAGGAGCCCAGGGTGGGGGGGCCCCAGACCTGTCTATGTCCTTTACCAATCGCCTGAATTTCCTTTTAGCAAAAGGCAAAGTCTTTAACTCCCCACTTAAAACAGTTAGTCTTGGGGGACTTCCCTGGTGGTCCAGTAGTTAAGACTCCATGCTCCCCATGCAGGGGGCCTGGGTTCGATCCCTGGTCAGGGAACTAGATCCCACATGCATGCTGCAACTAAGGATCCCGCATGCCGCAACTAACACCTGGTGCAGCCAAAATAAATAAATATTTTTAAAAAAAAGAACAGTTAGGCTCAAAAAGCAGTGACCCTGGGAGCAAGAATATGCTGGCTCAAGTTCATACTTAAAAAAAAAGACTAAACCCAGACAGTCACTGAACTGAGCTCTGAGTGGTATTGGGCAGTAACTAAAACGGGATAACAGAAAGAGGTGCCACAGGGGGTGGAAGGGGGAGCAGAGGGTGGGTCTTGGGTTAAGATGAGAAAGACAGCGAGCACCTCTGCTCTGCAGCTCTGCCTAGTGAGCCCTACAGTTCTGCCGGTGGCCAGCAGGTGGCACTGTGGCTGCAAAAAGAGGGAAATATCCAGACCTCAGAGAAGGCAAGGCTGGGCTGAGCTGGGCAGAGACAAGGCCCTCAGCCCAACCTCTGCACCCTTACCTCTCCAAGTGGTGAGATTTTTTATGACTCAGCAGAAACCTATCCCCTTCTGGTCCACCATCCCTCCATCTGAGAATCTCTCCGGAAAGAGCAACAAGAATCACCATCCCCGGGCTTCCCTGGTGGCACAGTGGTTGAGAGTCCGCCTGCCGATGCAGGGGACACGGGTTCGTGTCCCGGTCCAGGAGGATCCCACATGCTGCGGAGCGGCTGGGCCCGTGCGTGAGCCATGGCTGCTGAGCCTGAGCGTCCAGAGCCTGTGCTCCGCAACGGGAGAGGCCGCAACAGTGAGAAGCCCGCGTACCGCAGAATCACCATCCCCAGGGAACTTCCCTGGAGGTCCAGTGGTTAAGACTTAACCTTCCAATGCAGGGAGTGCAGGTTCGATCCCTGGTCAGGGAGCTAAGATCCCATATGCCTCTCAGCCAAAAAACCAAAACATAAAACAGAAGCAATATAGTAACAAAATCAATAAAAACTTTAAAAATTGTCCTCATCAAAAAAAAATCTTTAAAAAGAAAGCACCATCTCCAGCCCTATGACCCTAGAAGTCCCCATGTTTCTCTTGAATGCAGGCTACAGGTTTGGGGGAAGAAACAGTGGATGGGTAGGTGTCAGAAGCCCAGGAATTCAGACCAACTTTTAATACCTACCAGCTGTGTGCCCCTGATAAACAATTTATCTGGGCCTCATTTTCCTCATTCATTCATTCACTCACTCATCCATCAATATTTACTGAGTGCCTATGAGCCAGGCTCTGTTCTAGGCACTGGGAATGCAGCAGTGAACAAAACAAACTCCTTGCCCTCGTGGAACTGACATCTGCAAAACAGAACTAATGCTACATGTTCTAGAAGCTCAAGGAACCAATCAGAGTTAAGCGAAAATATTTTGAAAATTGAAGTGGTGTCTTTTTTCCTCTACCAACCAGCAAAGAGCAAACACCTGGGCAGGACTGCTGATGGCCAGATGATCCCTCTTGTAGGCCATCTCCTGTGAGAGCCCAGGTTCCTGGGCCTTGCTGCCACCCTACTCAGCTCAGTCTGGCTGAGAAAAGAGGGGGCAGGGAAAGCCATCTCCGAGGATTACACAGCCTCCAGCACTCACCATTCAACTCACAGCCAAGGAGCTCAAAGCGAAGGGTGCAGCCCCGGTGGCAGATCATGGGCACCAGTCTCACATACTGCACCTCCAGAGGGGTTTCAAACAGGTTGACCTTCAGGCCGCTGTTGTCCACATTACCCATAAATATCTAGGAGAGAAGAGGCAGATTGGAGGAGTGGGTCAGTGTGGGCAGTCCCACTTCCTGGGGTGGTCTCCCCTTACTCTTTGGGCCTGGAGGCAGAGGTGGGCTTAGCAGAGCCAGGAGGGGCTCAGCCCTTCCTCTGGCCACCTCGCAGCCCTCAACACAGATTCCCTTTTTCAGATCTACCTTGGTCACCATGGGGCCTGGGCATAAAGCCCCGTCTTTTGCACAGGGCCACCTGTGATCTATAGGGTGCCTCTGTGCAAATTAGGAAAAGGTACTCCTTTCTCAAAAGACGTTTTTATAACAATTTTCCCACAGATAGAAGTACACAAACATGACGTGGATGGTGCTGACTCAGTAATTACACCAGTATACAACCTGTATGACTGTACATGGTATCCCTGACGGCTCTGAATGCATCCCATATCCACCACTACCGCCACCCTCAACGAGTCACTGAACCTTTTTGAGTCTCACTATTCTTATCTATAAAGTGGGGCTATTACTTTTAACCACAGAGCACAGGCACAATCTGGGTTTCCCAAATTCTTCAAACCAAGATACACCTGAAAACCCACCTCATGGCCAATCACCCAGGGCACTCTCACCTCATTGGGGGCCCTCAAACGGCGCTGGAGCCCCAGGGGTTGCTGACCACAGCCCTTCTTTAGGGCTCACGACAAACCTCACCTTATCTCCTGACTCCCCTGCACCCTGGATGAACTGGAACTTGCGCCCATTGGTGCTGTAGGCCACCTTGAAAGTCTTCAGGTACTCGGCACTGCCTGCACGGCTAGCACCCTGCGTCACCACACCCGTCACCCGCATCTTCCGCATCAGGTTCACCTGGACCAGGACAGGAAGGACAGAACCCCTATCTCCCAGGTTCTTTTCACCGCCATCACTCCCCCAGCCCAGAAGGAGAACAACCCAAGCAGGACAAATAAGGGCGGCTTTCTCATCCGGCCCTCTCCAGGCTTTGGGCCCAGTGCTCAGGGAAGCACACAAGGACAAGCTTCCAGAGGCCTCGCACAGTGCAAAGAGCCCCTCTACAGCCTAGTGTTCACTCCCCCTCATCCTGCCCACGCACTCCAGGCCCCCCAAAGCTGCCCTCTACTTAAAGATACTTCACCCGTGGGAAGCTGCTACCATGCTACCTGGATCCCAGTTATGAATCCTCCCATGGTGACCCCCAAATGCAGGTGCATTCATCCCACCTTCTTCATTCCCATCACCCTACGCACCCCTGAGCCGTCCCTTCCATACCTGGATCCAGGGGCTTCTGTCGTAGTTGCTGGATGTCCATGCGTTGACAATGCCCGTGAGGTGCAGGCGGGCCAGATACGGGGCCCAGCGCTGCAAACCCATGAAACCCAAGTGCATGGACGAGGCGGAGATCTGGGAGTCGGCGATAGCGCCCGTCTCCATACCCAGCGGCGAGGTGCAGACTGAGGGGGGAGGGGGCAGTCAGAGGGCCACCCGAGCATGCGGGGCCCAGAGGACACAAGAACAAGACAGTGTGGCCTCTGCCGGGGACCCAGAGCAGAGACCATGAAGGGACAACGAAGGCCAAGGAGGAGATACCAAGACAAGGTGCACAGTGAGGAAGAGAGGGGCTGGGCAGAGTCACTGGGGGTTGGGACCCTGGGCTGCCAGAAGGTTCTAGGGCAGGCCGGCACTCATGGTACTGCCATGACTGGCAGCTGGTGTCCCCCAGCAGGCTGCAGGAGGTGGTCTCGTTCTTACAGGATATGGAGCAGCAATTATTCGAGGTGGGGGTGGGCTGCTGAGTGAATAGCAGCGTGGCCTCCTCTTCCTTCGTGCCCCCGCCCCATCAGCAGGACCGCCACACCCAGCCCGGTCCCTGGCTCCCCCAGGAGGATGGCTGCGGAAGAAGCGACGCCTCAGACAGCAGTGAACAGTACTCGTACTGCACATAAAGCAAGAAGCACATCTGCCTGGAGGTTTCTAGAATCCCACTGGCAGGAGTTTTCTGGATGGGGTGCGAGTGCCATTCTGTTTTCCCTCATACCCTTTGCCCCTTCTAGCTACTGGTCCTGACCCAGCCATCTGGGAAGCTGCCCCTGGCCAAGCGATGTGGTCCTTAGGGGCTGAGCCTGTGTGCCTGGGGCTCAGCTCCCAAGCAGAGAACCCGGGACAGATCCACTCTTATTCCAAAATCCCAGGCTCACGCCAAGCTTGGTGTCTGACATTCTCGCAGGGAGAGTGAGGCACAAGGGAGGCCATACACCTGAGATCAGAGCCGGCCACTGGCTGAGCAGAGACCTGAAGCCAGGTCTGCTCTGCTCTGTCCGCACAGCCCCCATGCCCACACCCAGAGGGCCCCAAACGTGCATTCTTTGGGCCTGTGGGGTCCTGGTGGGCTCCAAGGAAACACACCATGTAACAGATAAGGAGGGGCTGCAAAGGTCTCTCTGGGGGTGTTCCTCCAGCTTTGTGGTCGCCTCCTGCCTTCTGCCCCAGGTGCTGCCATATCCAGCCTGGGACAGGCCCCAGGCCGAGAAGAAGAAGGAGGCTAGATGAGTAATCCCCACTCAGGCACACCCAGGGTTACCTGGGCTCCCAGCAGCATAATTAGTGGGCCCACCTGGCCCCACCCAGGGCTCTGTCAGCTTTGGCGACCCTGCCCCTCCGCATTCCTCCACCCAGTATCTCAGACACATCGGCCTCAGCCCAGGGCCCAGGGCCCAGGTCCTCGGGGCTGTCTCCTCTAAGATGAAGGGCGTCACAGGCACTTCATCTGCTCTCCCCCAGGAGCCGGCTCCCACCGGGCTGGCCCTGCCCTCCCTCCTCCTCCCGGAGCCCAGCCCCACATCTGCCTACAGCAGGACCACCAGCCCCCTGCCCGCAGTGCTCAGTGACAGAGCCACTGGACTGCAGACGTCTGGCACCGCCACCCCTACTTCCCCTACCCCTGCACCTAGACATGGCCTCACGCGCCCCACAGCAGGTGAAGAAGAGTCCTGGTTTGTGGGAGGGACCCCAGCCAGGCCAGGAGGGAGATGCCGTGCACAGACAATGCTGGCCAGGTCTGCCAGGTACCCGCCCAGCACCGGTCTGTGGCCACGTGGATGACCAAGCAGGCCAGGCAGGTCAGCCTCTCTGCACACGCAGGGCCTCTGAGCGCCTGACCGTGAGGGGATGACCCAGCCTGCCCAGGCCTCTCCCTCTTCCCAGAGCTCTGTGATGAAGCCAGAGGTCAGACCTGGGCCAGAACTGTCAGACCCCGAGGCTCAAACCTTATTAACTAATCTCCTGGGCCCCAAAAGATTAAGAATCTGTTGGTTTTCCCCTCTTGGTAGAAAAATGTCAAGACTTTACCCTAATGCTGTGTGTCTGGTTCATGGTGACATAAAATAACACTCCCACGACCTCTGGGGTTACCACCAGCCCTCACTCCCCTGCAGAGACATCAGGCCTGGCCTGTAGTCCCAGGAGAGAGGGCCAGGCAGGAAGAAGCCTGGGGAGGGACAACAGGGTCCCCTGCCCCTCCCCCACACACCACCCCGGCCTAACTGAGGCTCTGTCCCCTGCCTCAATGCACCCTGACCCAGGAATAAGGCCAGCACACTGCCTGGGCTGCCAGGACTGTGGCTCAGGGTCTGCCCCCTGGAACAGGCACCCCCAGATACTCACCGATCTCACAGTGGATGCCTGTGTAGCCATGAGGGCACTTGCAGATGTACTGGGTGAAGACATCCCCTCGGTGGAAGTCGTCAATCACCTGGCATTCGGCATCACTGTGGCAGGGATTTGGGAAACAGGGACCTGGGGAGAGGGAGGCAGGTGAGATGGGCAGGTGATCAGGAAGGAGCTGGGGACAGGCAGAAGCAGATGGGCCAAGCCCAAAAGGACCCTCCACCCAAACTTGGCCCACTGCCCGCTTCCCCCAACCATCTCGTCCCTCCCCCCTCCCAATCTGCCCGATGGGGCCTGGGCCAGCCTGGAGCCAAGAAGGGTCATGGGTAGGTGAGTCAGCCCAAGTGAAGGAAGCACCCAGCTTTCCAAGTGGCCTGGGAGCTTCCAGGGAAAAGCTGGCGGGCAACAGGAGGGGTGCTGGGGACCAGTGTCCACTTCGGGAGGAGCTCAGCCCAGCAGCCTGGGCTGCAACTGGGAGCCAATGGGAAGCGGCAGGTATGTCCCAGGGCGGGTACCTCTCTCAGTCTCATTGCATATGAGGCCCGTGAAGCCTTCAGGGCAGAGGCAGTGGAAGGGGGGTTTTCTGTCCTGGTCCAACAAGCAGGTCCCACCATGCAGGCACTGGCTGGAGTCACAGAAGTCACCTGCAATAACAGTTCTGAGTCAGGAACAAGTCGTTCATTGAGTAAATATCTGGGGGGCCAACTACCATGTACATCCTGGGCCCCTAAGACAGAGAAATCAGATGCAGTCTAGGCCTCAAGAAGCCAGAGGAAAGCAGCAGACAAGTCACCACATAATGAAGAGGGGCCATGAGCTCTGACGGAAGCCTGCATGAGGGGCCAGCGGAGGATGGTTTCTGCCAGGGAGCAGGAAGTTTCAGAGGTGGGGACATTTGAGCTACTTTAAAAGTCAGAGAGGGAGGGGCTTCCCTGTCGGTCCAGTGGTTAAGACTCTGTGCTTCCAATGCAGGAGGCACAGGTTCGATCCCTGGTCAGGGAACTAAGATCCCACATGCCCTGTGGCATGGCCAAAAAAAAAGTCAGAGTGGGAGGGTGTCAGCCTGGGGAATGAGGAAAGAACTTTCTTCAGAAAAGCAGAAGCACAGAGGACATGGTATGCTGGAGAACAGTAAGACGTCGCTGAAAAGGGAGACTGGTAGGGACTCTTAAGAATGACAAGTTTAGACTTTTCAGCCTGCAGAACAAGGGCTCTTAACCTTGCTTTAGTCTCCCCACCATTGTCCACCAGGAAAAAAAAGTCAGAGATTCTCAAGCATGAGGTGGGAGTGGGGAAGCCATTTCTTAGTTGGGGATGGAGAATGTCAAGCAAAGGCCATCTGCAGAGATGTGGATGCACTGCTCAGGGTGGGGAGGCATCCTGTAGCTACACAAAGATCCCTCTGGCTCTGTGTGGAAACAGGACGGGAGCAGGTGAGGTAGGAAACCAGGAGAGCATCAGGGAGGCTGTCACAGGCCTCCTGGTAAGACAGGAAGTCAGGCGAAGGGGTGAGGAAGGAGGACAGATTTGAGAAAAACTGGACAATGAGTAGAGGTGTGAAGAGGGCTAGAGAGGACATCACAGCTTCTGGCTGGGGGCCTGGCTGACAGATGTGTACTGTTAGCCTGTCCCCAATCCCTTGACTCGAGTGAACTTCAGCCCACTAGGTCAGCCAGGCCTGCAGAGCACCTTCTAGCTGAACTTAGCATCCCAGAAGGGCTGCCTCAGACCCCACACCCAAACCTGTCATTTGGGGTAAAACATGAGACATCTTTTTTCCTCACTGCAGAGTCAAGCCATCCCAGGCTGGAGGCCCTCCTGAGATCCCAAAGCCCCAGACACCAGGGCGGGGGCTCCAGGGAAGGGAACACTGTTAATGAGCAATGGAGGCCTCAGAGCTCCACCTCAGCGTGGGCCTCGGGAGCTTAAGGAGGCTCCCAATGAGCTATTAGTCACTGGCTTTAAATAGCAGGTTAATCCCCTCCCTGACCTGACAGGCGGTGGGCACTGCCACGGCAGAGGCTTGAGAATGGCCAGAGCCCTGGGCTCCCGACCAGGCAAGGTCCAACTCCCCTCTCTCCCCCTCCCAAAGTGCCCTCTCCCTGTACTGTTCCAGGGCAAAGCAGGTGAGTGGGCAAAAGGGAAAGGGAAAGGTCTCCCCTATCTGGCAGGCCCTTGACTGACTCACCTGTGCACTGCAGCTGTGGTACTTCCCCCTTCCCACAAAGCCAGGTCACCCTCCACAAAACTGCCTTTGGGATTTCAGTGTCCTACCCTCTTTGGGAGATTTCCCCAGGGACATTTTGCCAGGGCTCAGGCTCTGGGGCCAGAGAGGAGTGGCAAGGGACTTTTAAGACCCAGCCAGCTCTCCATGTCTCAGGGGAGCTTGGAGAGGCCTTAGGCTTCCACTCCAAGCCTGGGGGTCAGACTGGCTACTTGCTTCAGCCAATCCAATTTCTATGAGAAAATGATGACCACCCTGCTGGAGGCCCAGCTGCCAGCAGGATGCGTCCTAGGCGGGGGAGGAGGACCAAGGAAGATAAAGCAGCAGCCCAAGGCCGCAGGGGGAGGGGGGTAGTCAGGAGCCGCCACCTCAGGAGGGAGCCCTTTTCCAAGTCCCTCCCCAGGCTCCTCGCCCCCTCTTGGGTCCCAGCTGGAGGCCCTTCCATTCCACCGACTCCCCAGCCCTTCGCTTATCTGACCAGACACCTACTTTGAAGCAGAGGATAAAATTCCAGTGAACTGACCAGCCGCCAGGGCTGGGAAGGGAGTTACCAGGGAAGGTTGGCTGGAGAAGACTTATCAATACAAGAGTCCTAGAAACTTCCTGGTGGAAGGAGCGCGCGAGTCAGACACAGTTCAATGGCCTCATTTTACAGATGGGAAAAGAGAGGCCCAACACAGCGGATTCCTTTGTTCTGTGTAAACCACATCCCTGGGGGAGGCTGGGCTGTCACCCAGTGTCCCGAGTCCCCGCCCAGCGCTCAAGCCTCTATCACCGCCAAAAGCCCTCCGGCGCGGAGACAGCAGGAGAGGCCGAGAGCATCCCCGCCTCCCTCCCGGGCGCAGCCGGAGAGGTCGCCCCTCCGCTTGGCGCCGGCTCTTTGACCAAGTTTGTAAACAGTGGAAGTAGAGGGAGGGCGCGGCGGCGAACTTCCGAGCGGCGCGGAGAGGAGGGGCGAGGGCGAGAGGGCGGCGCGATCGACTCACCAGAGAAGGCGAAGAGTCCCGAGGCGCAGAGGAGCGCGCCGCAGAGCGCGGCCAGCACACGGGGGCACGGCATGGTGTGGAGATGCGGGCCCGAGACCCGGCCCTTGGGCTGTTCAGACCCGGCGGTTCTCACTCCTTCTCCTGGACGGGAATAAATCAGGCAGCGCAGCACCTCCCACTGGGCCACGTGCTCCGCCCAGGCCCGCCAGAGGCGGACTCGGGGCGGGGCTCCGCGGCTGGGAGGGGATGGGGGGGGACCGAGGGCTCCGCGGCCACCCACTCCAGCTCCGGCCACGCCCGGCATCCCGCGTAGTGTTGGTGGTGACCAGGCCCTGAGTCCTGAGTCGACTGGGCTAGAAAGGGCTCAGAAGGAGTTGTTTGTTCTTTGCTTTTTGATTTTTTAACTGTTGGCTTCAGAAAATATGCTAAACCTTATTCATAATAAGAAAAATGCAAATTACGAGTACCATGTTTCAGTTATTAGATTGTTAAGTATCAAATTATTAGCGCACCGTTAGTGCGAAGCTACGGGAACGGGCTCAAGGGAGAAAATGTAAACTGGTTCAAGTTATCAAGAGAGCTGTGTGGTAGTATCTATGAAAATGACAAATGCTGAGACAGTAAGACCTAGCAATTCCACTTACAGGAATTCACTCTACCAAAACTCACACGTATAAAATGACATACACAACGATATCATAGTATATCATAGCGGCATCCTTTGAAATGGTAAGAGACTAAAAAAAAAAAAAGGAATCAGCATACTTTTTCTGTAAAGGGCCACGTAGAAAATACTTGAGGATTTTCAGGCCATAAAGTCTCTGGGGCAACTATTCACCTCGGCCCTTGTAGCAGGAAAGCACCTCAATATTCCAGGAAATGAGCATAGCAGTTGCTAAAGAGGAAGGTAAGCAGGGTGTCAGGGTGGGAAGAGACTTGCTTGTCATGGTTGACTCTTTCCTAAATGATTCTTTTTTATCGTGTGCAGGTATTACATATTTACAAAAAATAATAATAATTTTAATAATAGTGTTCTAGTCAGACTAGACACAGGAAAAAAAAAAAAAAAGAGCAGCCAGATATCTCCCCTACCAGGTATGTTGATACCTAAGTTGGGACTAGAGTCAGACATAACTACTGGCAGGAGGCCCTTCTTAAAACTATTCAGAAGGAAAATCACTACCTATGATCAACTCCATAGCCACAGAAAACGCATTTGGTAAAAAAAACCCCTTCATGATAAAACAATCAACAAACCAGGAGTAAAAGGGAGCTTTCTCACCTGATATAGAATATCTATGAAAAACTCACAACTAATATCATGCTTAATGGTGAAAGACTGAATGTTTCCCCTACAATCAGCAACAAGATAAAGAGATCGGCTCTCACCCCTTCTATTCAACACTGCAATGAACGTTCTAGCCAGGACAATTAGGCAAGAAGTAGAAATAAAAGACATCGAGGTTGGAAAGGAAGAAGTAACACTATCTCTGTCTCTATTCACAGATGACACACTCATATATAGAAAAATCTAAAGAATCCACACACCAAAAAAAAAAAAAGTCTATTAAAACCAATAAATGAGTTGAGCGAGGTCACAGGATACAAGGTTAATGTACAAAAATCTTGTGTAGTTTTTACACGGGAAATGAACAATACAAAAATGTGATTAGAGTTCAGTGGGATGGTATCTCCTTGGCCTGAATACTTTCTTACCCAGTACTAGATAATTTCAGGTCTTAGTTAGTGCTGCAAAGACAACACAACAATATGATGTGATTTGAATAAGGAGGAGGAAAGGGGGACATGTTTAAACAGGGTGGCCTAGAAAGGCCTCTTTAAAAAGGTAATTTTCACACTGACCCTGAATAAGAAGCCAGCCTTAGAAGGATCTGAGGAAGCAAAAGCTCTGAGAAAGGAACAGAACAGAGAGCTCAGAAATTGACCACAATGTATACACCGATATGGTCAACTGAATTTTGACAAAGGTGCCGTGGCAATACAATGGAAAAAGGATGGTTCTTTCAATTAATGGTACTGGAAGAATCAGATGTCTATATGCCAAAAAAATAATAAAAACAAAGTTAAACTTCACATCTTATACAAAATTTAACTCAAAATGGATCATAGACCTAACTCTAAAACGGAAAACTATAAAACTTCTAGAAGAAAGTCTGCATGACTTCTGTTTGGGTGATGAGCTTGAAATGCAATACTAAAAGCAGGATCCATGAAAGAAAAATTGATAAGTTGGACTTTATCAAAAGTAAACAGTTTGCTCTGTGAAAACACTGTTAAGAGAATTAAAGACAAGCTTCACACTAAGAAAACATTTGCAAATCACATATGTTGTAAAGAACATGTATCCAGAATAAAGAACTGTTAAAACTCAAAAATAAGAAAACACACAATCCAGCTTTTTAAACGGGCAAAAAATCTAAACTGACAAAGGAGATAAATGGATGGTAAATAAGCATATGAAGAGATGCTCAACGTAATTTTTCACTAAGAAAATAAAAATGCAAACAACCATTTAATACCACTGCAGACCTACTGGAATGGCTAAAATCCAACAAAACTTGCTCATACCAAATGCTGACAATGATGCAGAGCAACAGGAACTCTCATTCACTGCCCATGAGGCTGCAAGATGGTACAGCCATTTTGGAAGACAGTTTGGTGGTTTCTTATAAAGTTTAATATAGACTTACCATATGACCCAGGAGCAGTTACACTCTAGATGCTTACCCAAGTGAATTAAAACATATGTCAACATGAAAACCTGTACACAAATGTTTACAGCAGCTTCATTCATAGTCATCAAAAACTGGAAGCAGCCAAGATGTCCTTCAATAGGTGAATTGGCAAACTGTGGTGTAACCATATGATGGAATAGTTATCTGTGATAAAAAGTACTGAGATATTGATTCACATGACAACACGGATGAATCTTAAACACATTTTGCTAAGATAGAGAAGACAGACCAAAAAAGCTAAATGTTATATGATTTCATTCACATAACGTTCTGGGAAAAGTAAAACTATAGGGATGAAAAATGGATGAGTGGTTGCCAGGGGTTTGGGGAAGCAGGAGTGGTTAACCGCAAAGGGGAAGTATGGGGGAGTTTTTAGGTGATGGAATATTCTGTATAATACTAGGATGGTAGATACATGATGCTAAACTGCCAAATCCATAGACACTATAGCACAAAGAGTGAAATTTAACATATGCAAATTTTAAAAAATCAACCGGGATGCTGGGGGGCACCAGATTGTGACAAAAGAATCTAACTTTATTGCAAATGTATGACAAAACGTCAGTGCGAGTTGTTATATGAGGAGAGAAGTGGAGTGGAGAGGAACTGACCTAAGTAACTTTGGAAAACAGTGTTTTGACTGGAAACTATAAGGCTAAAGACAAACGGAACTGTACATAATCCCTGAAACCTAGTCAGTAAAGTCAATAAAAGTCACTAAAATTGTTTTTCATGGGGATTCTGGTTAACATGCGCATGTATGCTGGGGCTTAAACAAGTAAGTAAATGGATGGTTGATGGTAGGAGTCAGACTTCTGGAGAAGGAAGTTATAGATAAGCAAGGGAGGAGGCTGGAATAATCCACATGGTACTACATTAATCAGAGATACCAGTAGGACTTCGTGTTTAACTTAACCTAGATACAGACGGGTAGGTACAGAAATTATTATAGATATGTGTGTATACAAGGGTTATAATACATATGTTTATTTCCTAGCTCTGTCTGCTGAGAGGGACTAGAAACAGTGACACCCCGGTAGCAATGAGCACCTCAGTGCTCAGACCTTGGTCTCCAATACCATTCGCCAATAAAAGGGATGAGAGTTCCTTGGAGAAATGGCTGTTTCTAGGACAGGGAGAATGTAAGATGAGCCTGGAGCATCCAGAAAGTGCTCAAATGCTCTCCAATGACAGCAGCTATGTATGCATTGGGAGACAGATTGGTGTTATAGGCAGTGGGGTCCCTGTGACTGGAGAGATTTAAGCAAAGGGCATGTGTCAGGGAGACAGTGTTTGAGAGGCACAGTGAGGACAGGTGATCTCTGAGGTCTACGCTCTCTCTAAGATGCCGGTTTACAATTACGTATTTGTCAACACTGCCCAACTCCATCCAGGTGGAGAGGAAGGAAGAGTTTGCCTGGTCCAGCCCCTCCTCTTCAGCTCTCCAGCATCTGTGAATGCAGGCATCACATGGGCTGGAGCAGAATAGCACAGCAGTCCCATCCTCACACTCTCCAAATGCACACCCCCTTTCCAAGACCACATGCTCAAAGCACACATCATGATCTATGAGCAAATATCTCAGCCCAGGGAATGAACAACCTTCTTTTGTTTTTAAGCCAAAGGCCAAGGGCCAGGGGCCAGCGCTGGAGAATAAATATGCTTTCAGTTTAAAAATGTAAAAGTGTTTTCTCTCTGAAACCAAATGGGTGGGCCAAATTCTGAGGTTCCTTTATGTGATTTTCCTCACTTCTGTTGGGACTTCTGTTGACCACTGTGCTCACTAATTTCCCTGGTGACTCCTTCCACCCTAACTAATTTCCCCTTCTCTGAACTCCTGAAGCTCCGACGCTCAGAGCAGCCAATGGTCTCCTGTGCACAGTTGAGTGGCACCCTGTGATGCCTCCCCACCTGGTTTGTCTGCTCCTCTGAGACAGGCAGTTGGGTGTTTTACAGAAGATTTAGACCTGGGACCTGGATTTGAGCCCCAGCTTCCCATCTTAGCTGCCTGGTGACTCTACCAAGCTGCTAATCAGGCACATTTATTTACTTCATTCAAAGTTTGCTTCCTTTCCTCCTTCCCAGGAGGTCAGTGGCATGAAAGGAAGTTGCCTTGCTGGTCCAGAGCAGTTCTACGAGTGAGCATCTTGTGTGGAAAAGAAATACACCCACACCGGGGTTGGGGATTTGGTCTGCAGAGCAGAAAGGATGTGGAAGAAATGCCTTGGAAAGATCTATTTTTAAAGGACTCTGCTCAAAGCCAGCCGGACATCTGGACAACCCATCTCTTGCCTGCGTCTAGAGCAAGGCCATTTCCGGAAGAATATCAAGTCCTTTCTTGGAAATCAACCCAGGGATGGTTGAAGCCAGAGCCCCAGGTTGGGCAGGGTCAAGGGGTGGTTAGTAAAGCACAGGCCCAGGAGGGTTTGTCATGGGCTAACCTCACCCCCCCCACACACCCCCAAGCAACACTCTCTCATCCTCCAGCTGAAACGACCTCCCTTTAAGGGTAGGGATTCCTTGTCTCTGACCTGTCTTCTTTCTCCTATGCTGCCCCCTTTTCAAGTCAGCAGCCCCAGGAGAATTTGTCAGACACTCATTTTGCCATTTCTTCCAAGAAAAAGTCAACCCTCTTGTTAAAAAAAATGAGACAACAGGTCCAAAATGGAATCACTTGTGTTAAAGCCCCATTTTAGCAAACCAAGACTTAATACCTAACCTAATTGCAGTTACAACCTCCCTCAGGAATGTAATCTTTAACCAACCTGAAATTACCTGGTCAGCACTAATGAGATATTCCGTTCCCCTTAGGAGGGCAACCTTGCCTGAAACAATGCATTTTTTGCTAATAATTTCCTTTTTCTGCCCCCTCTCTGCCTTTAAAAATCTTTCCTTTTCTCCAGCTAAGCAGAGCTCCTTTCTACTTGCTACCTGGGATGCTGCCCAATTTATGAATCGTTCAATAAAGCTAATTAGATCTTTAAAATTTACTTGGTTGAGTTTTGTTATTTAACTCTCAATGAACTGAGTAGCAGACTTAAAATTTCTGATTGCTTGCTCCAAACCTACTACTCTGTAGCTCTGGCCCCAAAACCTCTTAGCACTCAACTCCCAAGTCCTAGCAGATGTCAGATGAACTTTTGTAAAGTTGCCAAGTGAAGAAGTTGGTCTACCCAGTCTTTGCCAGATTCTAAGTATGCTGCTGAACCCAGAAGGACCCCAGCTTGGCTGTATGGGGCAACCTTCTCACCAGAGAGGGGAATTTGGACCACATCTCCTGCCCCAACCCCCGTGTCACACGTGCTTTGCCATCAATCAACATCCTCCCTACCTAATCCCTACTGTGTTCATTCAGTCATTCAAAAATATTTATTGAGCAACTGCCAAGCCAGGTGGTGTGAGGGCCCATTCAGAACCTCAGAGTTGGTATAGAGATTATTTTAAGCTGAAGACATCTGAAACTCAGTAGATGCAGAAAGAAGCCTTCTTGGAGCTTCCCGATATGACTAAAAGCAGAAAATTTTGAGAAATGAGGATTGCCATAAATGCCCTCTTTGGGGTGGGTCTGCTCCCAGGAAGAGACCAAGAGTAAACCTACCATAAACCCCTCTCTGGAGGAGTTTTAGGGCTCTGAAGAAGACAGAAAGACCACTCACACCTTTTCAGACAAATATATCACAAACATTCTTATGTCCCCTTAGTTCTCCTAGAGAAACCTACTCCTTCCATAGGAGCCTTTTCTCCCTCTACCCTTTCCCCTGCTAAGTTAATACACAACCCCTAATTGTAACCCCCCTTTGAGTTACTCACCACTGAGCACTCCTGTGTGTAAATAAATTCTTGTTAATCTGTCGTTTGTCAGTTTAATTCACAGGCCCTCAGAAACAGATCATAAGAGGATAGAGGAAAAGTTTTTTTCCTTGTCAACAATGGTTTGTAATGAATCTTGTTTTACCCTCCAGTTCTCAACAAGACCTGGAGCTCCTAAAGCCCTTACCTAGCACTGCCAATCTCTTGATCCTAAAACATTAAGTCCTTCTCAGGGGACCCTTGTTGGGGGTGTGTGTGTGTGCCAGTTCCTAGCCTTGCACCCCTCCCATCCTCACTCTCCAAGTGTTTGCTAACCTCAGCTGAGGAACTCCCTGAGACACAGGCCTGGAGCCAGAATCTACTCCTTCTCCAGCATTTCCACAGGTCTAAGCTATTTGTCTTTCTAGAATTAAGATTCTAGAGTCTATTTGTCTTTCTAGAATCTAGAATACTGATTAATGCCCTGGGGACTCCTGACAGTGTGGTGGCCTTTGGCTGGGGAAGATTTGGCCCACCAAGCCCAGACCCCTTCAAGGTCTCACGAGCAAGGCGACTTGCAGAAAAGCCTCTTCATTTTCTCACTAATCTAGTGCATCATTGCTGAATCAGATACTCCCAGGTTTCCAAAGGGCAAACATTCGTTCTCAGAAATAGCACCACCCAACCCTTAAGGAGGACAAAACAATGTCCCTAAGGACCCTCAGATACTGAGTTAGAACTTCACACCACCCCGCCCCCAGCCCCTTGGGCTGCCAGGATGCGAAAGCAAGCGTCCCAGCCAGAACAGGCTCCTTAAAGGCTGCACTCAGCTACACACACAAAGAGCCAGCTGGAGCTCTGAAGTGACCGCTTGTAAAGGTGCAATTGCATCCTTAACGGAGGGTGGCCCTCCTCCTCCTTCGCCCCTCTATCTCGGGGGTGGAGCGGGGGATAGATCGTTCTTCCGGTGATCTTTGTGTTTGGGAATGTAAAGCTGAGATGTCCTAAGGCATCCAGGAAGTTGGCAATAAAGCTCCTGAGAGCCATTTGATCCATACAGATAGATGTGAAAATCATCAGCTCTAAGGTGGCAACCCAGGATGTGAAAATGGGGACGTTCACTTGGGGGCAGACGCAGGAAGAAGGCAGAACCTGCGTGCTTTCACCTGCCCAGCTCTGCAAAGATTCTCTCCCTCACCTCAGCCCAGCTTCCCCAGATACTTGGAGAAGAAGGGGCAGGAGGAAATTAAGAGGTTTTGAGTGCCTGCTGGCCCCAAGGCAACATTAGCACACGAGAAGGCCATGGAATTCTGAGTCCTCCAAAGTGAGATGGAACCTGTGGCTCTGCCATTTTTGTGGTGGGGTAACCAGGACCAGCTACATGATGCGCGGGGCCTAGTAGCCTGCAGGAGGCCCCGTCAGATTCATCAAGGTGAGAGTCAGCTGTTTAGGCAGACCTTTCGCATCACCTCTAAACTTGACTTTGCTGCCTTATTATATTTACTAAAAGACCTCTTTTCTACTAGGAGGGGAGGGACTCCTCAAATTACTAGCCACAGTTAATCCAGATTACTTATCCACCCTTGCAAAGTGACCCTGGAAAGTTACAGATGATTCACTGAATTCTCCATCCTTACGCTGAGCATTTAGTAACTTCCAGGCTGGTGCTGAGTGCCAAAGGGACATAAAGGTGACCAGAAGGGGCTCAAAGCCAAGTCAGGAAGCAAGCTTATCCAAGGCTAACAAGGCAGATGGAGACAGGGACCCCGTGACACACTCTGGCAAAGACCACAGTGGCTCTCAGAGACCCGACAAACAGCTGGAATGGCACACCGCACACTCCATGCCTGTCTCCATAAGGCCTCCCAGCTGCAGCTCTAAAGCCTTTCAACGCCAGGGATCTCAGCAGAACTCTGAGAACCCATTTCCTCTTTGAAGTAGCAAGTGGATGCCCACTAGTTGCCAGACCTCCCTGATGAATGTGGAGGGAGGAGTGTCTCAAAGCCCTCCCCCTTCAGCATTAACACTGGCACCTGGCTCCTGTGTCCTCAGAGTGACAGTCCCCAGTTGGCTTCCCCAGCACTTCCGAGAGAATTCTTGCAAACCTGCTGTCCTGCCATCCCCCCTCCCCCAACCAGAGAATCGACAGGCCCTTTCTTGCCCACACCAATCACCCTGACCATTTTCCCTACTGCTGCTACTGAAATCTCCGGCCTGCGTGACCTCAAGCTGCCACCAGCAGCCCCTTGAAGTGGGCTCAGACCACATCGTGCCGCTCAGTTGTCAGGGGGCAGGCCCTATACTCCAAACACTGGATGCCCCTCCTTGCCATCCCTCAAAGGACAGACTCACTGCTGAAGATGCCTAGGGGTATGTCTCCCTAATGCCAGTTTAAGGGCCCGCTTCCCCCGGGGGCGAGTGTGGACCCCAGGCAACACAAAGCCCTCTCCTCTCCCCACCCTCCAGCAGGCCCCCTATTTCTGCTCTTCCAGCCAAACTTCCCCCATAAAGACTCGGGCTGTAGCCTGCCCCCGTCCCCGCTTCATCTGGCCTCCCCCGCAGTCATCAGATCTCCTCATTGTGCCCATTTCACAGTTGGGAGGACAACCCAGACAAACCTCCCACCTGCTGTTTGCTTGGGCACACAGCTGCTGGTGTTTTGCTTGGAAGCCCAGGCTCTGAGGGCAAAAAGAATAGATCCTGGTTTGCGACACTGGCTCTCCTAGGAAGAAACCTCATCAGAACCGTCAGCGGTGGGCAGCTCCCAGGCTCCAGCCCGGCCACCCTCCCTCAGCCAGCGAGCTTGGACGGGAGCAGGCTCCCTGGGAAGCAAGTGCACCGGAAGGAAGCCGCCTGCAGCCTCCCAGTGGACCTTTCAGACTGAGTGTTGTTGAGGAGCAGAGAGCCTGAGGGACAGCAGGTGACAGAGAGGCCACCAATGGGGCTCTTTGTAGGGAAAAGCAGAGAAACACACTTAACTCCAATGACATTTCCTCATCAGCCAGGCTAGCCAGCTCTCTCTGGCCTCCTACCCCCATGCCAACCCCAGAAGTCCGCTTGGCGCAGACCATGGGCACGGAGAGTTCCTTCCCAGCACAGCAATTAGATCCAGACATGGAGCAGATGCACATTCCCAGGGAGGCCAGGTCCCCAGGCCTTGGCAGGGATCCCCGTGGCTGCCCATCGCCGGCAAGGCCATCAAAAGGAGGTAAGGCGTGGGAGCCGGGCCCTTGGAGGGACCACCACAGGACCCGCCGAACTGCCATCAGGTCTTGGCAGGAAGAGAAAACGTTTTTGCTCTTATAGAGAGCAGAGAGAAAGGCAGCATGGCCGAACAGGCCAACTTCTAACAGTCTTCAGGGGGAGGAGAACAAAACCCTTTTATCTCCAGGTCCTAGAAGCTTCTGCCAGGCTGGGCCACTGGTTGGTTCTTTCCCAGCTCTCTTGGCACCGGGACGTATGGCAATCAGAGCTGCCCAGGCCCATTGAGGAAAAGCCCTGAATAGGCACACCCAGGAGGCCCAGGCCAGTGGATGCTCCCTCCCAGAATCAGCACAGGCTTTGCATTCAAAGAGACCTGATTAGCCATCCAGGCTCCGTAACCCCGGGAATCTCAGGGTCCTCTTATTTAAAATAATGAGGGGAGGGTATATTGCAAAGTAAAGGAGGCGAGGTGCAGACTGCATGGATAGTGTGACACCACTGGAGAAGGCGGGGGAGGAGACATGATATTTACACACGTTTGCTTGTGTGTGCATGAAGCGACTCTGGAAGGATAAACAAAAAATTGCCGCTAGGAAAGGAAATTGGGTGGCTGAGGATCAGGGGAGGGAGGGAGACTTTTCAGAGTGTACTTTTTGGAACTTTAAAGTTTTGAATTGTTTCAATTACTATATATTAAAAAATAGAATTTGAATTAGAAAACAACACCCAAGGGTAGCAGTGAGTACCTCGCTGGATTGCTGTGAGGATAAAGTGAGTTAACATAAATAAAATGCCAGCAGGATGCCCAGTGCGTGACAGGAAGTGGTGTTAAGAGTGTGGGGTTTACAAAGCACACGCACGCACACACCCACACGCATGTGCACTGGCTCGCACTGCTGAACAAGGAACGGTGCAGAGCAGGCATGGGTGGGACCCTGAGGTCCAGAAGGGACCTGTCCAAGGTCTCACAGCTAAAAGTGATGGATGGCAGATCTTGGACTGGAATCCTGTTCCCAGGGGCCTTGGGAACCTTTGTAGAAACTAGAAAAACTATTAAGATCTTTGGAGACACCGGCACCAAGTAAAAGTCAGACCCTTCCATGATGACCTGGCTTTCAAGGTCGGCCTTCAGAAGAGCAAGGGGCCCAGACCCTGGCTGAACAAGGCAGGACTTTGGGCTGGGGCCTAACGGCAATGAGGTTGGATCCAGAATCTAGCCTCCTGACAGACCAGGTTCACCCCAGAGGCCCATTTGCAGAGGGAACACATTTCTATCTGTGGTTTCTCCTCCCAACTCCAAGCTCGGCATCAGCTGGAGATGAACCTTTTCAAAATGCCCACACTCCCTTCCCCACTTCTCCACTGACATTGCATGCCCAGTTAGTTCTAGCCATTCAGCTGTGCCTTGGGGACATCAAGAGGTCTAAGGCGTCTCTTAGAGCTTCTAGCTTAATCTGAAGATAGGTCAGGAACAAAGAGGTTAAACGCAGACTAGTATATGTTCTTGGAGTCCTGGCCCTGCCGCTTCCCAGCTATGTGGCCTCAAGTCAGATACTACACTGCTTTCAGCTTCCGCTTCCTTGTCTGGAAAATGGATTTGATAAAAGCAGCTGCCTGGCTTGTTTTGAGGATTAAATGAGATAATCCATAGAAGGCATGTAAACTGTCCAGAGGAAGCACCTGACCAATAGCTCTATCAGCTACTATTGTTTTGCAAGAGAGAAGGGGAGAAGAGGCATTTCAAGACAGAGAGGACCAAAGGTTGGATGAGTGGTGTAAGTCTATACTGTATAGTTGGGATTCCCAGGGGTGATCTAGCCCCATGAGGAAGTAGATCTTAAATTGAGCCTTGAAGCAGAGAAAAAAAGGAGAGGGTCTTCCACAAAGGAGGATCAGTGACAGCAAAGATATGAGTTGAAAATGAGTTTGGTGTATTCGGCTGGGGAGACCAAGGCAGCAGGCTCTGTCTTTGGGGAATTGTCCCCTCATCCTCCAGATGAGAGTACTGGGGTCTAAAGCCAGCCTCTGCAGTCCTCCCCTAGCAGCATCCAGGATGGGCCAGAGGTCACCCAGAATTCTTGCTCGCAACTCACTGGTGTCAGTTTACCTCTTCCCTTTGGGGCCAGCTGCTCAAATTCAGAGTCAGGATGTTCCATTCCCACTCCTGGGCAAGACCAAGGCAATGGGTACAGGTGGCCTGATCCTGTGCCCACTGCCCTCGCATTGACTCTACCCCACACAGGAGCATGGCTCCACAGTGGTCAGATTCTTCCCTGGTTGGGCAGTCAATAAAACTGAGCAACATCTTTTCACAAGAATTACATGCTCCTTATCAGGACTTTAGAAAATATGGAAGCATTTTAAGAAGGAAAGAAACAATATCTTAATCCTCTAACCCAGAAGGAACCACATCATCATTCGGCCACCTGTGTTCTTTTTATCTTTGTCCTATGGATGCAATTTTGACAAAGTTAAAAATTGTGCCATGTGTGATAGGCAGCCTTCTAAAATGGCCCTCATTGACCCCCACCTCTGGGTGGTCACACCCTGGTGTAATCTCCTCCGCTTGGGTGTGCACTGGATCTGGTGACTTGCTTATAATGAATATAGTATGACAAAAGTGATAGAATGTCATTTTCTTTCTTTTTTTTTTTTTTTACTTTGGCCGCACCACTCAGCTTGTGGGATCTTAGCTCCCCAGCCAGGGATTGAACCCACACCTCAGCAGTGAAAGCATGGAGTCCTAACCACTGGACCGCCAGGGAATTCCCAGAATGTCATTTTCAAGATTAGGTTATAAAGGACTGAATTGCATCTTGCTGGCACTCTCTCTCTCTGGCTCTTCTCATATGCTTGCCCTGATAGAGAGGGCCACGCAGCAAGGAACTGAGGGCAGCCTCATCCCAACAGCCTTGAGGTCCTACCGACAGCCATGTGAGTGAGCTTGGAAGCAGATCCTGCCACGGTTGAGTCTTTGGATGAAACCACAGCTCTGATTGACACTTTGTAGCTTCTCAAGAAACTCAGAAGCAGAGGACACAGCTAAGCTGTGCTCAGATTCCCAACTCACACAAACTGTGGGATAATAAATGTTTGTGTTGTTTTAAGCCACAATGTTTTATAATAATGTGTTATGCCTTGATATATAACTAATAAACTACATATATAATTTTATAAACTATTTTTAAAGCCTAAACTAATGATGTAAGTATTCTCCTATGTTATCATAACTCTGTAAACATCACGTCTGCTTGTTGTCCAATTCTTCATCCATGATTTGTTAACCATTTTGCTATTGTGGAACATTTGAATTATTTTCCAGTTTTTACTCTGTAGTTGACACTTTTATGCATAAAGCATCATCCTTAAGATGATTTCTTCAGAGCAGATTACCGTAAGAATGATTGGGTCAAAGAGTATGACACAGGGGCTTCCCTGGTGGCTCAGTGGTTGAGAGTCCGTCTGCCGATGCAGGGGACACGGGGTCGTGCCCCGGCCCGGAAAGATCGTACATGCCGCGGAGCGGCTGGGCCTGTGAGCCATGGCCACTGAGCCTGCGTGTCCGGAGCCTGTGTTCCGCAACGGAAGAGGCCGCGACAGTGAGAGGCCCGCATACGGCCAAAAAAAAAAAAAAAAAGAGTATGACACAAGGACTTCCCTGGTGGTCCAGTGGTTAAGACTTCATCTTCCAGTGCAGTGGGTGAGGGTTCGATCCCTGGTTGGGGAGCTAAGATCCGACATACCTCATGCCCAAAAAAGAAAAATAAAACATAAAACAGAAGCAATATTGTAACAAATTCAATAAAGACTTTAAAAATGGTCCACATCAAAAAAAAAATTTTTAAAAACTAAAAAGAATATGATACATATCGTTTAATAAGATGAGTTCTGATAAACTCACCACCCTATCTCTTTAAGGTACAGTTTATTCTCTTTTAAACCCTGGATCTTGACAAAGTTGCCGTAAGTTCAGGCTGAGACCCAAGGTTTTGGCTGGGGTTACAAGTTAAGGTCTTAGAGAAGCCATAAAACAAGAGGTTCAGGTTCAGTTGTTGTTTTGTTTTGTTTTTCAAGAGCACTTGGTACTGAAGATGACCCAAGGTCACCTTCTAGGTTCTGTTTACCACAAACTCCAACTGTATGTCTCAGCAAACCAGTCTCTTAGGGTTCCCATCTACTGCTGTGTGACCTCGGGCAAATTACTTAACCTCTCTGTGCCTCAATGTCAGATACAAAAGTGTGGAGTAAAAATAACTTGTACATCACAGGGTTGTTGTGAGAATTAAATGATTTAAAATATGTAAAGTGCTTAGAACAGTACTGGCACATACTCGATGCTACGTGTGTGTGTTCTCATTTGCAGGGAAGCACAGTGTGATGGTGAAGAGTCAGGCAGAGCTGGCTTTATATTCCCCCTTTGCTGATTACAGGCTGCGTGACCTTGAGCAAATAGCCTCTTGTAGATTTAATTTCTACATTTGCAAAGCTAACGAAGCTTTGCGACCCTTCATTTGTCAAGGTTCTGGACCTAATTTTGTATTTATTATTATATAATTGCAATTTAATATTTTTAAAGAGGGCCCCCCAATTTTATAAGCTTCAGAGCCTAACAAACCTGGATCCATGCCTAAGAAGAGCAACAAAGTAATAGCACGCACAGCATGGGGTGGTCGTAAAGATTAACAAGGTAATGTATTTAATGACTTAAAATCAAGTCTGACAATAGAAAGCCCTGACTGTGTGTAGCAGCTGCTTCCGATTTCCATTTGGAAATTCCTTGAATTTCAGCCTCATCCTCCCCCAAGAACAAAGCCACCACAACTGAACACAGCTGGAGGCCGCATTTCCGGCCAGGGCCTCCTCCATGGCCTGCCAAGGAGATGAGCAGACAAGAGTGAGGTCCCTGAATCAGCCGGCCTCGGGCGTACCAGGTCAGAGCTCCTGCTCTGTCCCTGGGCAGTGTGGGCTGAACGTCCTCACTGTCCCAAAGGCCCTCAAAGCAGCAGCCCCAGACCTGGGCCCTGATAGAAGAGCTCCTCGGAGCATCTCCCTGTGACCAGATGTTCCATGATGCTGGGGGACCTGACCCGAGTCCAGAGGTCGACTGAAATTCTGGGTCAATCCCTGGTTCCCTGGGAAGGGGTGTCCTCTGGGGATAGAAGCGTGGGCCACCACATCCTTTCCAAAGCTGCAGAGCCCTCCCTAGTCTCAAAGTAAGGCCCGAAGGGGTCTGTGGCCCAGCACACCCTGGACTGCAGTTCACACCACCTAGCAAACAAGATCATAGCTAACCCTTATATAATAGTCGCTAACTCACCGAGCACTTAGCAGGAGTTCTGTTTTTTAAGTGTGGTATTAGTTTCCTGTGACTGCACAAATAAATAAATAAATAAATATAAATAACAAGCCACAAACTTGGTGGTTTAAAACAACAGAAATTTATTCTCTCACAGTTCTGGAAGCCAGAATGCAAAATCAAGGTGTTGGTTGGGCCACGCTCCCTCCAAAGGCTCAAGGTTGAGAGTGCATCCTCGCCTCTCCCGGCTTCTGGTGGCTCCAGGCATTCCTTGGGTTGTGGCTGCATCACTGCAAGCTCTGCCTCCATGTTCACATGGCTTTTTCCCTGTGTGTTTCTGCCTCTTCTGTCTCTTATAAGGACACTTGTTATTGGATTTAGGGCCCCTGTGGATAATCAGGGATGATCTCATCTTAAGATCCTTACCTTAAATACATCTGCAAAGACCCTTTTTCCAAATAAGGTCACACTCACAGGTTCTGGGGGTTAGGACGAGCACATGTATATTACATGTATTAAGGCTTATCAACCTCACGACAACCCTGTGAAGATGTGCTTATTTTTCTAGATGGAGAACATAGGCACAGACAGTTTAAGGAAGCTGACCCAGATCACACAGCTAGGAGGTGGTGCAGACCACATTTGAACCCAGATGTTAGCAATCACTATACTATGTTACCTCTCCTGTAGGTCCCAGGACCTCAGACACATGATCCTCCGACAGTGATTGAGGGGCAGGGACATAGTAAGCCAAAGCTTGTGAAATAACCTCACAACCCCATACACACCTAGACATTTTTATTGAACAACTGAAGTCATATTAAAATGGACAATGTAGGTAGCCATGGGCTGGGGTTCAAATAGAAGGGTAAGTGTCCTTTCATTCACATTTTTTATCCAGAACAGTGCCTAGAATATAATAAGCACTAAACGCATGCTAGCTGTTACCATTATTGTTGTCCAAACTCCCAGGAGCCAGAGGCAGGAAGGGGGTGCTGGCAGGCCCATGGGGGAGATAGTCTCTTAGCCCTGGCCTGGCAGGCAACTCTGCTAGCAGTATGACCTGGCACCCCTGTCCTGAAACGTGGCTTGGTATCACTCTACATGTATTCTATGGGGAACTGACATTAAAATTAGGATTCGAACTACATATCAAAAATCAAACCAGGATTCTTCAATAAGTTAAGCCGAGAAATATCATACAATCCAGCAATCCCACTCCTAGATATATTCCCAAAAGAATGGAAAACAGGTATTCAAAGACATGTACACAGATGTTCATAGCAGCACTATTCACCATAGAGGTGGAATACAGCCCAAATGTTTATCACCTGATAAATGGATAAACAAAATGTGGTATATTCATGCAATGGAATATTATTCAGCGATAAAAGGAAGTGTAGTACTGATACACGCTGAAACATAGATGACCCTTAGAAATACTATGCTAAGTGAAAGAAGCCAGTCACGAGTAGCCACGTATTGTATGAATCTGTTTATATGAAATATCCAGAACAGGAAAATCCATAGAGAAAAAAAGCAGATGAGTGGTTGTCAGGGACTAGGGGACAGGGGAATGAGGAGCGGCTCCTTAAGAGATAAAAGTTTTCCATTCGGAGTGAAGAAATGTTCTGGAACTAGACAGTGGTGATGGTTGCACAACACTGGAAATGTACTAACTCCTACAAAGCTGAACACCTTAAAATAGCGAATTTTATGTTACGCATATTTTACCAAAACAAACAAAAAATATCAAACCAGAATCACAATTCTGCTCCTTCAACTCAGAAGTGTAATTGGTGGCTATGCCCTTCCAATCCTAGATGACAGGACCCTACCTTGCTTTTGTTTTTTGTAAATGTCCAAATGTCTTATTTTTCTTTTCTTTTTCTTTCTTTTCTTTTTTAAGAAAGTCATGGAACGAAGAACCAAAGAAGGTCATTGTCACTCATAATAAAACCCCTGGTGATAACACAAGACAATAATGAGGAGATTTGAGAGCAGAAGTAAACAACAGTAAAAGGAACAGTGGCTGATGGAATGTGGGAGGGGAGGACGCAGGAGAGGGGCGGCCCAGCAGTGAGTCAGCCTGGAGGCTCAGCATCCCTCCACCCGCTGGCCCCTAGTGGAGGCTGGGCTCACAAGAGGGACACACCTGGTAAACCGGTCAGGATCCAAGGGTCCCTGGAATCCCTTCCTACACCTGTTCTCTCCCTCCCTACGGCCCCTTCTCTACTTCCAGCCTCCCTTGCTCAAGAATCCGGCCTCTTGCCATCCTAAACCTGAGTCTGCATGAAGAACCCATCTCTCCCGAAGGCAGGCATTTCACACCCAGCTCTGTCCACCCCTCCTGCTTGTGTGGTCCCTTCCAAGCATGCCCACCTGATCTCCAGCTGCACCCACACTTTCTAGACCAAAGAGATCCCCCAAAAGTAAAGATTCCAACCCAGCGATGCTGGGTGAGACAGTGGCAAGGGCACTGACACCTGGGCTCACATCCCCCTCTCCCTTGTGTGACCTTGATGGTGTGACCTTGGTGAGTCACATACATTCCTCTCTCAGCCATAAAATGGAGGAAGTGACACCAGCCGGCCCACCTTACTTGAGTGTCATGAAGATGAAGTGAGTTGCTGTGTGGGAAAGTGCTTTGCAAATGAAAAGGTGTGTGACAAAGACACATTGTGGTAATAGATTCCCAGCCTGATGTGACACATCCACCTCCCGCAGCGACCTGGAAATACTCGGGGACCCTCTCCTGTACCCCGGGTGTGTCGGTACATCCCAGGTCACGGCTCAGCGAGGCTTCCTCAGTGCCTGGTTGGACAGTGTCTAGAGCACATCCTCTGACAGCCAGCTCCATGGGACCCAGCTCCCCCACTCCTCCTGACTTCCTGCTGATACCCAGCCCCAGGACCAGAGCCACCCAGGAGGCAGCTCTCTGATGGCACAGACCCAGGCAGGGCTGAGTGTCCCCACAGAGAGAGAGATCCGCTTCCCAAAGAAAGGGCTCAGAATTGCTGTCTTGGGACTTCCCTGGTGGCGCAGTGGTTAAGAGTCCCCCTGCCAATGCAGGGGGCACAGGTTCAAGCCCTGGTCCGGGAAGATCCCACATGCCACGAAGTAACTAAGCCTGTGCACCACAACTACATAGCCCGTGCGCCACAACTACTGAAGCCCTCGTGCTCTAGGGCCCGCATGCTGCAACTACTGAGCCCACGTACTGCAACTACTGGAGCCCGTGCTCTGCAGCAAGAGAAGCCACCTCAATGAGAAGCCTGAGCACGGCACGCAGAGTAGCTCTGCTCGCCATAACTAGAGAAAGCCTGCATACAGCCACGAAGATCCAAAGCAGCCAAAAATAAATTAAAAAAATTTTTTTAATTCTTTAAAAAAAAAAGAACCCCTGTCTCACACAATGCTTCAAAGAATAAAAAAAGGGGTTCTATGGTTGGAAAAGAAATTCTGCCGACCCAGGTCTAACCTTCCCCTCTTTCCCTTCCTGACCCATCAAGGAAACACACCAGAACCTGTGGAATTTGGACAACACAGTGGCTAAGGGCATAGCTGTTGTTGTTGTTGTTTTAAGGCAATTTTCATATACACACAAGTGAAGTGAATAGTAAAATTAAACCCTTTGGATATATCATCCATTTTCAACAATTATCAACATTTAAGAACCTGGGAAAGCAGGGATCTGGGAATCAAGTCGATGTTGGAATCCCAGTCGCACCACAAATTAATGCTGGGACCCTGGGTGAGTTGTTCAATCTCTCTGAGCCTGTTTCTTCATGCATTAAGTGGAACTATTACCTCACACCTAAAGGGATTGTTCCGGAGTAAATGAAATAAGGTAGCTCTAAGGCACTAGTCGAATGCTCCCCCACTCCCACTCCCAAGGTAAGCGCTCAATCAATAGTGATAATCATTGCTAGAGGTAATGTGATATAGGCTGAGTGTGGGTTCTGGAGCCTGACTGTCAGGGTTCAAATCTCAGCTCTCACTGCCTTCTAGCTGTGTGACCTTAGACAATTTCCTGACCCTCTCTGTGCCCCAGTGTTTTCATAGCAGTATCTACCTTATGGGCATTTTGTTAGGTAAGTACATTTAGAGCATTGGGAATAGTGCTTGGCAGGTAGTAAGGGCTCAATAAAGATAGGCTTTGTTACTGTTAACACAACCTGTTGAATTTTATTTAATTTGGCATTTCCTACATTCCATTCCCACCTGTACGCATTCACCTTCTGAAGTGGAATCTCAGAGCACCAGCTTTGGGAAAGTCTGGATGAAGGAAATAGAAGTAAAGTCTCAGAGTCTCATTTCCCCCAGACCACAACATTGACACTTCTGCCATTTCCCCACCAGAAATGCCAGACCCATAGGCCCAAGAGTTAGTGTGCTGATTTGCTTGTTGGGTATGTGGGTCATAGATTATTCACAGGACATCCAAAAATGCTTTTCCATTGAGTTGACACAATCTTGAAAAGCTGGAGTCACAAATCAGGGAGGCATCACGGTGCCCTTCCCCACCACCAAGTAAACAAAAGGAGAACTCTCAGATCTTGAAGACCTCTGCACTGCTGCCCGGTCCTTCACTGGGAGCCCTGTCGCCTGGAAGTCCTGGAGTGGGATCCATGGATGAGTCCACCTTGTTATTCTTCTCTCATTGAGCAAACACAGACCCAGTACCCACCGCATGCTGGGTCCCCAGGGTGACGGGATGCAGCATGCTCAGTTTTCCCTGGGAGACCTCAGGCTGGTCATGTACCATATCTGGGCTTTCTTTTTTCAATAGGCTGCACCCAGCGTCCCTTCCAATCTTACTTTTTATGATTATATAATTCTGCTTTTGATCTGAAATTCAACTATTCTAACAACCTGATTCTTTTACCAAAATAAGGGGCAGGGGTGAGGGGGAAACGATAAATAGAGAAATCGGGGCCTGTGGCTTCCAAAGAGTGCGGTTCTCCTCTCCGTCTGCATCTGCCCATACCACCAACTGCATCCAGATGTTTACGGCAGTCCAAACCACAGCACTTCCTGAGGTTTCAGGCAGTGTAGCCAGCTCATCCTTTCTGTCCCCTCACTTTGTTTATCAGGGAACAAAACACCCAAAAGAATCCTACCACCAGGGTCCCGGACAGACTGAACCCATAACCCCAGGGAGGGCAGTGCCCTAAGCCCAGGCCAGAGGGAAATCCCAGTAGCCCCAGGAGGGCTGGGCCTCCTTCTGACAACCTGACCAGAATATCAGGAACCGGAAAGAGAGCCCTCTGCCCAAGTTCTGACCTTTTCACCCAGTGCCTGTGAGGTAGGCTGGGACCTGGGACCTGGGACCTGGGACCGTTCGCTGCAGTGCTTGCACCTGGACAAACATCTCCTTGAGCAACAAAACACAAAGAACTATAAGGGGCTAAAATTCACTGTATACATGCACAGTTAGGGCAAATTATGAACGAGATACGGAAAGGCCAAAACCCAGCTGCCATTTGTGAGGTGCTGAGAGCAAAAGCTGGGTCCTGTGCGTGATCCCTGCACACAGCACCACAAAAAGGGTGGGCAGACCGCCTAAGCTGTCCCTCCAGCCAGACCCACTGATCCGCCCCTACAGTCACCCCATTTAAGGGACCAGCTCGTCCCCCTCCCTCCAGGGAGCAAGCAAGGGTCCTGTTGCTTGTTTTCTCTCCCTCGTGGTGCAGCCAGAGTCCCAGTAAAGACTTGCCTAAATTTCTCGTCTGGCTTCTTATCAATTTCTATTGGTTAAAGAGTCCAAGGACCCGGGTCAGTAACACCTGGTTTTATTACTGTGCTCCCTCCCATGGACTCCCTGGCGTAAAACGATTTTCTTCACTGTCAGCTGTGTTGGTTAAATTATGCTGTTAAAGAGGCCAGCTGTAACTCTGAGAAGCAAGAGGGCTGGGCCTGGGATACTGTGCTGTGGTTCCCACTATCTGCTGCTCTCCCTTCCTGTGAAAGGATCGTTATCCCCACCACGAAGGGAAGAGGATACCTTCCCCACCACAGTGTCAGACGCGGCCTTGTGATTTAGCACCGCCCGTGAGATGGGAGTGCAAGTGACTGATGCCACCTCCGAGCAGGGCCCTGAAGGGCCATTGCGTGTTTCTTGCAGCAACCTTGCTCTTTTTTTTTGTCATGGGAATATCAGGTTCCAGATAGGAGATCCTCCTTCAGCGTGGGTCCTGGAATGAGCAGTCACATGGACAGAGCTGTAGCCACAGACATGTAACGTGAGTGAGGAACAAGCCAAGGCTGTTCCAAGCCACTGAGATGCGGGTGTGGTTTGTTTCTGCATCATAACCCAGTGGAAGCTGACTAACCCAGCAGTGTTCCCCCAAGATGGTGTTATGGCTTGCCTATTGGCCTATCCTTCCTACTCCTATTAAAATTCAAACACCGGAAATAATCTGAGTCCCCATTCCATCATTATCCAACATCCAGTTGGAAAGCACTGGTGCTGGAAAAGCATCAGGGCTTCTGTGAAACCAACTAACCGGCGTTCAAATCAACAGGAGCTAAACCTCAGGAAACTGCTTGACTATCATTCAAAATGTTGAGTCATGTGAAGACACTGTTTTCCACTCCACGTGATTCTCTGCTGCCTTGAAATAGCAACACAAAATCTGCTTGTTCTATTCCCCACCTTACCTACAATGATGGTTAATTTTATGTGTCTACCGGGCTAGGGTAGAGTATCCAGTATTTAATCAGACATGAATCTAGGAGTTGCTGTGAAGCTATCGGCTTGGCCAAAAAGTTCGTTTGGGTTTCCGTAACGGTGTATGGCAAACCCGAACGAACCTTTTGGCTAGCCCAATATTTTGTAGACATGATTAACTAGAGTCAGTTGACTTTTAGTAAAGGAGATGATCCTCCATCCTGTGAGTCAGCTCCAGTCAATCAGTTGAATGTCGTAGGAGCAAAATCTGTTTCCTAGGTAAGAAAAACTTCTGTGGCACCAGTTTCCAGCCTGCCAGCTGTCCTAGAAATTTCAGACCCATCAACCCATTCCTTAAAAGAAATCCCGGGCTTCCCTGGTGGCACAGTGGTTGAGAGTCCGCCTGCTGTTGCAGGGGACACAGGTTCGTGCCCCGGTCCGGGAAGATCCCACATGCCGCGGAGCGGCTGGGCCCGTGAGCCATGGCCTCTGAGCCTGCGCGTCCGGAGCCTGTGCTCTGCAATGGGAGAGGCCACGACAGTGAGAGGCCGGCGTACCGCAAAAAAAAAAAAGAAATCCCTCTCTCTGCCACCCTGTTCCTGTCCAACCAGAACCAATCCAGGTTTTCCTGGATTCCCAGATCCGAGCCATCCTCACAATCTGTGGGGCTGCTGGGACTGAGGCCCCTGGTTCACATTAGGGATGTGAGGGGGGTTTCGAGAAGAAGGAGGGGCTCCCCTCCCCCCCCCCCCCCCCAACTTGTTCTAAAAAGCCCTGCACACAGAGTGAGCTGGGGAACTCTTTCCCTTCTTCCAGAACCTCCTCTCCCGGACCTCTCTATGTCCCCCTTCCACATTCACCCCTCAGCATGCCTGTCGCCCTTTGCTGACCTCTTTTCCCCTTTAAGGCTATCCGTGAGAATGATTTTATCCTCATTCCAGCAGTATAAAATCAAGTGTACGGATCCAAGGCCCATCGACAGCCTTCCCCCTTCAGGAATGACCCACCCCTCCAGCCTCTAATCTTTCCTCCCTTCCTACTTCCTTCTCCTCCTCGCTCCTCCCTCCCCATCTTTTCTCTCATTTCCACAAAAGTGCGGACAATGGAAATAGTGGGACAGAGAAAGGGAGCCCTGGAGGAGGTGATAGTAAAGAACTGGGGCAGGAACAGAGCCAGACCCCGTGGCACGGAAAGGGAAGGACAGGTGCTGTGGG
This sequence comes from Neophocaena asiaeorientalis asiaeorientalis, assembly GCF_003031525.2. Classification (NCBI taxonomy): domain Eukaryota; kingdom Metazoa; phylum Chordata; class Mammalia; order Artiodactyla; family Phocoenidae; genus Neophocaena; species Neophocaena asiaeorientalis. The sequence continues at coordinate 2,824,041 of NW_020175400.1, read as the reverse complement.
TGTAGGAGACTCCCCCGAGGCCTAGGGGACAGAAGCAAGTGTCTGCCAGTGTCTGGGCGGTGAAGCCATTAACTGACACAGGGGACAAAGGATGTGGAGACAGTTGGCGAAAGGATAGTGTGATATTGTGATTTATAGTAAGAATATATATTTGGTCGTCCCCCATTTCTGGCACAGGGTTCCTAAAACTTCTGGAATTTCCTAAGTGATAAGACCCATCAAGATGCCTTTTGTTATTCATAACAAGCCCCTTTCAATCACACCAGAGTTTATATTAATGAGGAGACTTTTGGAAAGTCCCTAGGATGGGCTGGTTGGCAGGAGAACGAACCCTGTGATCAGAGGATTGGAGCTTTAAGCCCCACCCCCAACCTCTGCAGAGGGGAGAGGAGTTGCAAAGTGTGTTCCATTGCCCATGGCCAGTGATTTAATCAATTGTGTCTATGTAATGAAACCTCCATTAAAAAGCCAAAAGGATGGGTTGATGAACAAGAGTGCATCTACATGCCGGGATGGTGGCACACTCCAAACTCCACAGGGTCAGAGACGCCCGTGTTCAGGATGCTTCTGCACCTCGCCCTATGAGTCTCTTCATCTGGCTGTTCCTTTACCCTTTGTAATAAACAAATAACTAGTAGGTAAACTGTTTTCCTGAGTTCTATGAGCTGCTCTAACGAATGAATCAAACTCGAGGAAGGGGTGGCGAGAACCTCCAATTTATAGCTGGTTGGTCAGAAGCCCAGGTGACCACCTGGACATGTGACTGGCAATGGGTGTCTAAAGGGGGGGGCGGTGCTTAACCTGTGGATCTGATGTTATCTCCAGGTAGATAGTGTCAGAATTGAGTTAACTGTAGGACATCTGGCTGGTGTCACAGAATTGTTTAATATGAGAACCTCCCACCCCAATAACACAAACACACATATGGTGACCGGAAGTGTCAGAAGTGTTGTAGTAGCAAACTGAGAGTAAAGGAGACACACAGGAGTGTGTTTTTTTTTCTTTACAAGTGGGAAGGAAGTGATTTTCGTTAGGATTTTAAGTTACCTGTGAAATACCGTGTGGACTGAGCAGGTAGAAGGAAATTTGTGTCTGAACTCCTGAGACTTATGGCATTATAGTTTGGACAGGCCTCAAAATACAGGAGGGAGGTAAGCTATGGGAGTAGATGTAATCATCCCGAGAGGAAGTGGTGAGTGACAAGAGACCCTCTGGCTGGTCGCTGGGGAAACTCCAGCACTTGAAGGGCTAGCCAATAAAGAAATTCCAAAACAGGGAAAAAAAAAAAGTAAGGGACAGGAGAGAAGTCCATATGAAAATTCCAGAGAAAAAGGAGAAAGGAAGGAAGGAGACAGAGAGGATGGAAATAATAGAAGAAAGTATCCATAAATTGAAGAAAGGCATGAATCTTCAGCTTGCAAAGACTCATGTGTCAAGCAAGATAAACAAAGGAACAAAACAAAACCCCAACAAAACTCCTAGACAGGGCTTCCCTGGTGGCGCAGTGGTTGAGAGTCCGCCTGCCGATGCAGGGGACACGGGTTCGTGCCCCGGTCCGGGAAGATCCCACATGCTGCGGAGCGGCTGGGCCCGTGAGCCATGGCCGCTGAGCCTGCGCGTCCGGAGCCTGTGCTCCGCAACGGGAGAGGCCACAACAGTGAGAGGCCCGTGTACCGCAAAAAAAACAAAACAAAACAAAAAACTCCTAGACACAGCCTTGATGATATTACAGCACTCTAAGGATAATGAAAAAAAAAAAAGAAAGAAAGAGATCCTAAGTTTCTGGAGAGGGAAAAACAGGTTACCTGCAAAAGAATAAATATCCAACTAGCCTCAAACATCTCATTAGCAATATTGGATTGAAACAATGCCTTCCAAGTCCTCAGGGAATGTTGTTTTGATTCTATAATTGTATGCCCTGCCAAAAGATCAAATAATTTTTTTTTTTTTTTCCGAACGTGGGCCTCTCACTGTTGTGGCCTCTCCCGTTGTGGAGCACAGGCTCCGGATGCGCAGGTTCAGCGGCCATGGCTCACAGGCCCAGCCGCTCCGCGGCATGTGGGATCCTCCCGGACCGGGGCACAAACCCATGTCCCCTGCATCAGCAGGCAGACTCTCAACCACTGCGCCACCAGGGAAGCCCCAAATAAAACTTTTTTTCAGATATGGAAGGACTCAGACGATTGACTTCCCATGCACCTTTTCTGGAAAAAAGAAAAAAAAATTCAAGGACAAACTCTAGCAAAATGAAAAAGGAATTCAGGAAAAAGAAATGCACAATGGGGGAAAAAATCCCACACTGACAGTTGTCCACAGACCTGTAAATTAGTGACTCAGTTAGAACAAGAGGTCCAGGAGTTACATGAAGAATGCTTTCAAGGAGAAAGTAGATTTCAACCAACAGATAATGTTTACAAAAGAGATGCTCTTTTCTCCCCATCAATGAAAAAAAGGGGAAGAAATTTTTAAAACTCTAGGGAAAACAAAAAGTGGTATAAGACAGTCGTGATCCATACATAAAGTGCTGGGGAGGAAAAAATTTCCCTCTGCCTTTCTAGGTTCTTCTGGCTGGTCTAATAATTAAATTAACATGTGACATTAACAGGAAAAAAACTAATTTTAATCTGGTATGTATGGGAGTTCATAGAAATATGAGACTCAAAGAAATGACCAAAGCAGGTCAGCTTTTATATCTTTTAGACAAAGAGACAATAAATTTGTGAAGAACTGACAAGACAAAGGAATTTAGGCTTGGGTACTAATTAGTGAAGAAACAAAGTAGAGTTTGTTTACACAGCCTTCTGGGCGCTGAATTCCTTATCTCTGGCGACAAGGGTGTCTCTTAACCTCCTGGTGCAGGGAAGGGACCTTTTGTGTGGGAGATTTATTTCCTGCTTTCAGGGGCACAGAGTGGAGGGTCAGAGTGTCCTTGCACCTGCTGTTTCTCAAGTAACTTTAACTCAGTCAACATGCCACAGTGGCATATTTTGGGGCACCCTGCCCTGAACCCCATCAGAAGCTATTTATTTGTTTGTTTCATTTAAAATTGAGGTATAATATACATTTGGAAAAGTACTCAGATCTTAACAGTACCACTCAATCAGCTGCCACAAATGTGTAATCTCATTTAACATCACTTATTTACACCACTATCATGATAAAGTACATTTCTATCACTCCAGAAAATTCCCTCATGTCCCAGTCAGTCCTCTCTGACCAAAAGTAACCACTGATCTGAAACAAGCTCATTTTGAGAAATAGATGGAGTGTCATAAACAAGAATCCATTTGACCTTGATTCTTAGAACATCTCCTTCAAGCAGCACAAGTGTAGTACAAAGAATTACATTTATTTCTTTATGGATCCAATCATAATTTTGTGTCCTAATACTGTAAATGATATTTATTGATGTTTTGGCTTCCTCGCACTACTGTAACAAATTACCACAACCTTGGTGGCTTAAAACAACAGAAATTTGTTCTCTCACAGTTCTGGTAGCCGGAAGTCTGAAATCAAGGTGTAAGCAAAGGCCCGAGAGGATAATCTTTCCTTGTGTCTTTCAGCCTCTGGTGGCTGCAGGCACGCGTCAGCTTGTGGCTGCATCACTCCAATCTCTGGATCCATGGGTAACATTGTCTCCTCCTCTCCTCTGTGTCTTCTCATCTGTGGGTCTTTTATAAGGATGCCTGTCATTGGAAATAGGACTCATCCAGATAATCCAGGATGATATCCTCCTCTCAAGATCCTTAGCTTAACTACATCTGTGAGGCAGTTTTTTCTAAGTAAAGTCACATTCACAGGTTTTGGACATGGACATATTTGGATGGGTGTGTTGACCATTCAGCCCACTATAATTTTAAACCCAATATCTAGTCCAGTGCTGCCAATAGAAATATAGTGTGGGGCTTCCCTGGTGGCACAGTGGTTGAGAGTCCGCTTGCCAATGCAGGGGACACGGGTTCATGTCCCTCGGACCGAAAAAAAAAAAAAAAAAAAAAAAAAGAAATATAGTGTGAACAACATTTGTAATTTTAAATATTCTAGTAGCCATATTACAAAAGTAAAAAGAAATGGGTGATATTATGGGCTGAATGCTTGTGTCCCCCAAAACTCATATGTTAAAGCCCTAACCCTCAGTGTGGCTGTGTTTAGAGATGGGGCCTCTAAGGAAGTAATTAAAGTTAAATAAAGTCATAAGGGTGGGGCGCTAGTTTGATAGGATTGGTGTCCTTACAAGAGGATGAGATACCAGTGCACTTTTGGTTAGAATGTAAATTAGTGCAGCCACTATTGAAAATAGTATGGAGGTTTCTCAAAAAGTTTAAAGTAAAACTACCTTATAAACCATCAATCCCACTTCTAGGTATAATATTTATCCAAAGGAAATGAAATCACTATCTCAGATATCTGCCCTCCCATGTTCACTGAAGCATTATTCAGAATAGTCAAGACATGGAAACAACCTAAGTGTCCATCAACAGATGAATGGATAAAGAAAATGTGGTTTATATATACAATGGAAGATTATTAGACCATGGAAAAGAAGGAAATCTTGCAATTTGCAACAACATGGATGAAGCTTGAGGGCATGATGCTAAATGAAATAAGTCAGACAGAGAAAGGCAAATTCTGTATGAAGAATCTAATAAAAGCTGAACTCATAGAAACAGAGAGTAGATCGGTTGTTGCCAGGGGCTGGGGATGGGGGAAATGAGTGATGGTGGGCAAAGGGTACAAACTTCCAGTTATAAGATGGATAAGTTCTGGGGATAATGTACAGCATGTTGACTAGTTAACAATACTGTATCACATACTTGAAAGTTGCTGAAAGAGTCAATCTTAAGTGTTCGCACATTGAAAAAAAAAAGTAATTATGTGACGTGATAAAAGTTTTAACTAAGCTTTTTGTGGTAATAATTTCACAATATATTTGTGTATCAAATCATGACATTGATGTTTTGATGATAAGGTGATCATCACACCTTAAACTTATAGTGTTGTATGTAAATTATATCTCAGTAAAAGGAGGGTGTGGGGAGGAGATACCAGAGCTCTCTGTCTCTCTCTCTATTCACTCACACAAAGAAGAGGTCATGTGGGACTTCCCTGGTGGTCCAGTGGTTAAGACACTGCTTAACCAGGCGGTGTCTTACAGCCCTTCCACTGTAGGGGGCGTGGGTTTGATCCCTGGCCGGGGAGCTAAGTTCCCACATGTCAATGATGCAGCCAAAAAAAGTAAATAAATTTTAAAATTTTAAATAAAGAAAAAAAGAAAAGTTCATATGAGCACACAGAGAGATGGCAGCCACCTACAAACCAAGAGAAGAGGCCTCAGAATGAAGCTTGCTGCTACCTTGATCTTGGACTTGCCAGCCTCCAGAAGTGTGAAAAAATAAATATCTGTTGTTTAAGCCATTCATCCAGTCTGTTAGTATTTTGTTATAGCAGCCCAAACTGCTTAATACAGGTAAAATTAATTTTAATAATCTATTTCATTTAATCAAACATACTCAAAATACCACTTCAACATTTAATCAATATTAAAATTATTAATGAGATATTTCACTTTTCTTTTTTTAGCTCTAAATCTTGGAAATCTGGTGTGTTTTTACACATATAGCACAAATCAATTCAGACTGGCCACATTTCAAGTACTCAATAGCCACGTGTGACTCATGGCTACCATGTTTGACAGAGCAAAGCTAAATAATGCGGAGAATGTACTGCACAGAGTATGTTTGTATGCACAGAATAGTTTATCATATTATAAGATAGAACGTACCTTTTTTAAACATTGACAAAGTAGAAATAATGATACAGTCACAGAGGTTGGGAAATGCGGGGGAAAGATCAGTGTCTGAAAAAAAAGTGCACAACTTAAACTTACTGAGGACTTTAGCCTGGGAAATAGCGTTTCAGATAGCTTTGAGGGACAATTCCAAAGAGGTAAGGGAAGAGCCAGGATATATAGCAGTTTTTCTGAAAAACAAACAAAAAAACCCCAACCATGTTGTGGAACATCAAAAGATTACTGCTAATCATAAAAACAGACATCTCATGTTAATGACTTTGGTGCTTTTCTATTTATGGAAACATGCAAGAGTCTGGGCTTATTGAAATCATTCTTTTGACATGTGTCTTAACTATCTAGAGTCAGTATCCTGTTTTTCTCCAGCCTGAATCCCCTCAGACTATACCCTTGGGAACTGCTGCAGTGGCTGCTGGCTTGATGGCCACAATATCCTTTGTTTAATGAAATGGCAGGCGACATTCTTTGTCCACAACAGGATGAACAAATTTTATGTAGTGGGAAGTGAATCGATAAATAGAAGTTTAAGGATAGAATTTAAAATTATAAATTAACCATGTCTTTCAGTTACCTATTGCTGTATAACAAACGGCTGCAACATTTAGGGGCTGAAAACAACAATCATTTTATTTGCTCATGATTCTATGGGTCATGAATTCAAGCAAAGCGAGGTTGGGCGGCTCCGCTTCCCATGGCATTAGCTGAGGAGCTGGGATAGCTTGGTGCTCCAAAATAGCCTCCCTCACATGACTAGCAGTGGGCGCTCATTGCCAGCTTAAAGCTCAGCCGGGGGCCCCGGCCAGGGGCCCCTCTTCCCCATGTCAGCCTCTCTAACTTCTGCTTTGGCTTCCTCACAGGATGACGGCTGTGTTCCAAGAAGGAACATTTCAAGAGGTGAAGACAGATGTTACAGATCTCTTAATGTCCAGCCTTGGAAGATACACATTATCACTTTGCTTGCATTTTATAGGTCGAGATAGGTCCCAAGGCCTGCCAAACTTCAAAGGAAGGGAAAAATAGACTCCATCTCTTTATGGAAGAAAGGTAAATTACTATTGCCAGAGAGCATGTGGGATGGGAGATATTGTTGCAATCAACTTTGAAAACACAATCTATCATACCACTAGGAGAAAACAAATAGATAATCAACACTGGGGAGAGGATAGGTGGGAAGGGAGCTGAGAGTGTGAGCTTGAAAAGTACTTACCCTATATATAGTCAAACGTTGATAAATCAAGAAATATGAAATGGTGGACACATGTCATAAATATGTCTAAACCCATAGAAAGTCCAACACCACAAGTGAACCCTAATATAAACTGTGGACTTTGGGTGATTATGATGTCAGTGTAGGTTCATCAATTGTAACAAATGTACCACTCTGGTGGGGGATGTTGATAATAGGGGAGCCTATGCATGTGCAGGATGTGAGAGTATGTGGAAAATCTCTGTACCTTCTGCCCAGTATTGCTGTGAACCTAAAACTGCTCTTAAAAAAACCCAAAAAAACAAAGGCCCCAAGACAGAGCCACAAAACAGAGATGTCAAAATGATTACCTCTGGGTTGTGGGTTGGGGAACATAAAGCAGAAGACATTGATATTTCATGTTATAATTTGTTATACTGAAAGAATTACTATTTCTGTATTGTGTATATGAATTATTGTTATAATGTAAGTATATTTTAAGAAGCTGGGTAAAAACTAATCTATGAAAAAAGTAGGTATATGACCTAAAATAGAAAAAAAGAATGCATAGAATCTAGCAATGTACAAAAAGGATTACCCAATATGACCAAGTAGGGTTTATCCCAGGAATGAAAAACTGGTTTAACAATGAAAATCAATCAACATAATGCACCATATCAATAGAATAAAGGACAAAAAAAAACCCCACAATAATTTCAACCTATGCAGAAAAAGCATTGGACAAAATCTAATACCGTTTCATGATAAAAATACTCACCAAAGTAGGAATAGAAGTGAACTTTCTCAACCTCATAAATGGCATATACACACACAAAAAAAAAAACCGCACAGATAATATCATATGTAATGGTGAAAGAATGAATGCTTTCCCACTAAAATCAGGAACAAGGATGTCTGCTCTCACCACTTCTATTCAGCATTGTGCTGGAGATGCCAGCCAGAGCAACCAGGCAAGAAAAATAGATAAAATACATCCAGATTGAAGAGGAGGAAGTAAAATTATCTCTATTTACAGGTATTCAGAGATGACTATCTCTATTCACAGAAAATCCGAAGAAATACACACACACACACACACACACACACACACACACACACACACACAAACTATGAAAACTAATATACTCAGCAAGGTTGCAGGACATAAGATCAATATACAAAGAGCAACAGTATTTTTATACAATAGAAGTAAACAATCAAAAATGAAATTAAGAAAATTCCATTTACAATAGCATCAAAAAGAAAAAAATACTTAGGAATTAATTTAACAAGAAAAGCACGAGACTTTTACATAAAAAACTACAAAACATCATTGAAAGAAATTAAAGAAGACTTAAATAAATGGAAAGACATAGCTGTTCATGGACTGTAAGACTTCTGTTGTTCTATTGTTAAGATGGTAATACTCCCCAAATTAATGTACAGGTTCAACTCAGTCCCTATCAAAATTCCAGCTGCATTTTTGCGGAAATTGACAAGCTGATCTTAAAATTCATATGGAAATGCAAGGGATCCAGAATAGCTAAAACAGTCTTGAAAAAGAACAAAGTTAGAGGGCTCACACTTTCCAATTTCAAAACTTACTTTACAAAGTTACATTAATTAAGACTATGTGGTTCTGGAATAAGGATAGACATAAATCAGGGGAATAGAACTGAGAGTCTAGATGTAACTCCACATATTTATGGGAAACTGATTTTCGACAAGGGTGTCAAGACCATTCAATTGGTGGGGACTTCCCTGGTGGTCCAGTAGTTACCACTCCACTCTTCCAATGCAAGGGGCTCGGGTTTGATCCCTGGTCGGGGAACTAAGATCCCACATGCTGCTCTGCATGGCCAAGAAAAAAAAAAAAAAGACCATTCAATTGGGGAAAGAAAGTCTTTTCAACAAATGGTGCTAGGATTGGTTGATATCCGCACGCAAAACAAGTTGGACCCCTAGCTTATACCATATACAAAAATTAACTCAAAATAGATCAAAATCTAAATGTAAGAGCTAAAATTAGAAAACTCTTAGGAGAAAACAGTAGTAAATCTTTGTGAACTTGGGTCAAGCAATGGGTTTTTATGTATGATACTTGAAGCATAAGCAACAAAAGAAAAAAGATAAATTAGGCTTTATCAAAACTGAAAACTGGGCTTCCCTGGTGGCGCAGTGGTTGAGAATCCGCCTGCCGATGCAGGGGACACGGGTTCGTCTGGGAAAATCCCACATGCCGCGGAGCGGCTGGGCCTGTGAGCCATGGCCGCTGAGCCTGAGCGTCTGGCGAGTGTGCTCCGCAATGGGAGAGGCCACAACAGTGAGAGGCCCGCGTACCGGAAAAAAAAAAAAAAACTGAAAACTTTTGTACTTCAAAAGACACCATTGATAAAGTAAAAGACAACCTTAAGAATGGGAGAAAATAGTTGCAAATCACTTGTCTGATAAGAGCCTAATAATATCCAGAATATAATGAACTTACAACAACAGAAAGACAGCCCGGTTTAAAAATGAGCAAAGGATTTGAGTAGATATTTCTTCAAAGAAGATATACAAATGACCAAAAATCACATGAGAAGATGTTCAGTATCATGAGCCACTGGAGAAATACAAATCAAAATCACCATGTGATACTACTTCACACAAAGTAGGATGGCTATAACCAAAAAGACAGACAATAAAAAGTGTTAGTAAGGATGTAGGGAAATTGGAACTCTCAAACATTGCTACTGGGAATATAAAATGGTGCAACCACTTTGGAAAATAGTCTTGGTGTGAGAGAGAGTGAAGGAAGTTTGGGATTTAACTAGGCCCTTAATTTTCTCAATGAAATGATCATTCATTCCACAGACCTTATCTATTTTTTTAATTGAAGTGTACTTGATTTATAATATTGTGTTAGTTTCAGGTGTACAGCAAAGTGATTCAGTTATGTATATATATTCTTTTTCAGATTCTTTTCCATTATAAGTTATTAAGAGATATTGAATATAGTTCCCTGTGCTATACAGTAGGCCCTTGCTGTTTATCTATTTTATAAATAGTAGTGTGTATCTATTAATCTCAAACTCCTAATTTATCCCTCCCCACCTTTCCCCTTTGGTAACCATAAGCTTGTTTTCTATGTCTGAATCTGTTTCTATTTTGTAAATAAGTTCATTTGTATTATTTTTTTTAGATTCCATGAATAAGTGATATCATATATGTCTTTGACAAATATTTCACTTAGTATAATAATTTCTAGGTCTATATATGTTGCTGCAAATGGCAAAATTTTATTCTTTCTTATGGCTGAGTAATATTCCATTATATATCCATTTTATATATATATATATATACACACACACACCACCTCTTCTTTATGCATTCATTTTTTTTTTTTTTTTTTT
>NW_020175400.1:2716739-2813064 GCF_003031525.2 Neophocaena asiaeorientalis asiaeorientalis | reverse complement strand
AGGAGGGTTCCCTTTTCTCCCCCCCCCCCCCAACATTTATTTTTTGGAGAGTTTTCTGGGGTTTTTTTTTTTTTTTTGCTGTGCCGCACGGCTTGTGGGATCTTAGTTCCTCAGCCAGGGATTGAACCCGCGCCCCCTGCAGTGAAAGCGCAGAGTCCTAACCACTGGACCACCAGGGAATTCCCATTTGGAGGCTTTTTATTGATGGCCATTCTGACTGGTGTGAGGTGATACCTCACTGTAGTTTTGATTTGCATTTCTCTAATAATCAGTGATGCTGAGCATCTTTTACATGTGCCTGTTGGCCATCTGTCTGTCTTCTTTGAAGAAATGTCTGTTCAGGTCTCTGCCCATTTTTTGATTGGGTTGTTTGTTCTTTTTGATATTGAGTTGTATGAGCTGTTTGTACACTTTAGAACCTAAGCTCTTGCCGGTCGCACTACTTGCCAATATTTTCTCCCAATCCGTAGGTTGTCTTTTCATTTTGTTTATGGTTTCCTTTACTGTGCAAAATCTTGTAAGTTTAATTACCTCGTCTATTACATGCAGAGCACGTAAGTGTTTCTTGACCCAGCAGAGGTTCTGTAGCTGCTCATTCAATAAGAAGGCAATGCGTTCTGCTGATTTAGAAGGGGTGTGGGGTTGAGGATTTTAAAAGGGAGAAAGTTTCCTTTGACCCTTCTAAGCACAGGGGAGCATCCTTGGTGTGTTAACTATCCTGGACCATAGTGGACCATAGTCTGTTGCCCAAAAGGCCTTTTAAGGGTCAGGAATCCTTTGGATGTCTTCTACACTGGGTTGCCTTGCCAGTGACAACATCAGGGCAGCAACGGAAAAATACCTACTTCCGGTTCCCTGGTAAAATGTCTCCATAGTCTTGGCGAATAAATTCTTTTGCCATTTTCCCAATAAATGACTCATTGTCCTGGAAGCAACTCTGTGGGCACTTGCTGGACACCTACTCACCTGGAAAAACTGAGGTTGCCCTTCTCCTGAAGCAGGTCTCCTGCTGCTGCCTTCAGGCAAGACAACAAGGCCATTGTGGGTTTCTATCTCCTTCCCCACACTTACCTAATCCCCTCACTGCCTAGGGGACCTGCCTTCAGTGCCTTAGTGAGACAGAAGACACACAGATTTGGCTTAGGGGCTGGACAACTGTCTAGGACAAAGAAGCCCAATTTAGAATTGTAATGAAGCTAAGACACATCCCTAGGGCTGCTGGAGCTTAACCACAGAGGGGGAACTTCCCTGGTCTTTCCTGGTAGCGGAAGCCATGAAATGCCCAAAGCACAGTACTGGGTGGTGCAGCTCTGTTCCCACTCATTCACCGCTGGCCACGAACCTTGCTCTCTATCTGTTAAAGAGGCCCCTCCTCTGGCCTTCTAGATGCGGGGAGGGAAATGCGGCGCTCACCCAGATTTGCGATGTCCTGCTCCCCAGTGCCCTCTAGTGGCTAACAGGGCCCAGTGCTTTCTCGCCTCCCCTTAACCACCCCGGCTGAGGTTATCGGATATGTGGGACTCGCAAGTCAGAATACTTCACTGAGGGTATCACACCCTCATACATCCACCCGCACCTCCACACATGCTCCTGACAGTAAATGTGCTTGAGAAAATGTTTTTGAAAAGTTGCAGTTACATAAGTAGATAAAGCATGTTATTTGTCTGCTGACAACGTGTTTGGTGTATGTACATGTGTGTTGTGTGTGCACCCAGCTCCCTCGCTATAATATCAGGAGCTTCCCAGGACAGGAGCCACTAACCAGGCCAGGCCCTTCTGGTCCTTGTGTTAAAAACAGACTGTGGCTGTGGCCACCGCGATTCCTATTTCGGCTCTTACTGCGCAGGGCTACTTTCTTGGGGGAAATTCCAGAAGCTGCTGTCCTCTTTAGCCGGGACTGACTGAAATTCCCTGGGGAGAGGGAGGTGCTGGGGGGAGTCACGTGTACTCTCAGCTTCCAGGCTGGACTCCCAGCAGAAGGGTCTCTGTTGCCATGGGACCTTGTCATCCATCCATGTGACTCGCGCTGTCAGTGGTGCCGGCGCACACAGCGTGTTTGAGAATGTTACAGCGCACGAGGTTAGCAGGCTTCTCTTCTGATGTGGTCATTACCACCAGCTCAATCCCCAGCATTTTGTGAGTTCTTACTGTGTACAAAGCACCTTTCAGGAACTTTTAAAAAGTAGAAAACAGTGTCCTCGTCCTCCAAAAACTATAGTTTTATGAGAGAGGGGGCTGATGACATGAATCCATAGGAGAAAATAACGAAAATTCTGTTTAATTCTGTCAAAACTAGTTGAGTACATGTGTAAGGAGTTGCAGAAGGCATTTTAAAGGTGCCTTTAAAAAGCTTAGCTTGGGGCTTCCCTGGTGGCGCAGTGGTTGGGAGTCTGCCTGCCGATGCAGGGGACACGGGTTCATGCCCCGGTCCGCGAAGATCCCACATGCCGCGGAGCAGCTGGGCCCGTGAGCCATGGCCACTGAGCCTGCGCGTCCGGAGCCTGTGCTCCGCAACGGGAGAGGCCACAGCAGTGAGAGGCCCGCATACCGCAAAAAAAAAAAAAAAAAAATAGAGCTTAGCTAGAATCTTGTGAGGACAATGAGGACAAGGAATGGGACAGTATTAAAATGTAAGAATCAATACGATACAAAGTAGGGTAAGTTCGTGCCTATACTAACCAGGACTTATGCTGCAAATGCCAGTTATACAAACTCACACAAACCAAAAAAAAAAAAAAATTGGCTCATTGGACCAAAGGAAGAAAGGGTAGGAATGGGCTAGCTTAAGGGACAGCTGGATTCAGACCTGAAATGCCTGGAGGACTCTCTCACCCCTTCCCCTCCCACATCCCACCCCTCCCAATCTCCAGGCTTCTCTCTCCCTGTGGCCTACACAGAAGGGCTTTCTCTGCAAAGCCAGAAAATGGCCCCAGGCAGATCTGGATTCACATCCTTGGCTTTCTACCAAAGAGGAAAAGAAATCTTCCATTCTGGTTCCATTCAAAAACAGAAGAAAACAAAAAGGACTTGACACCTCACTCTTCTCAGCCGAGTATTTTTATTGGTAGCCCATTTAGAGCCTAATAGTTGAAGTCAGGGAAGAATGTCTTCTGAAAGAAGCGGGGAATGGTAGTCTTGGCAGACAAAACAAAGTAAGCCAGTATAAGCCATGTGTTCATTTTTCTGGAATGAGGGTCCACGGTTTTTAACCAATTAGCAAAAGGATCCCTAACCCCAAAACTCAGCTCTAGAAGGAGAGTTGGTGACCAGCCAGTTCAACTTCCCCATTTTATAGAAGGGTATACCAAGGTACAGAAAGTATAGACAGTTTGCTCAAGATCACACAGCTATGGTGGAATTCTATATTGATCTGATGGAGGTTGAGGAAGGGGAAGTGTGAGACGGAAGAGTCAAAACCTGATCTGAAGTTTAAAGTCAAGACAAACATTTTTCAGATGATGATAGAATATCATAAGAAGGGAATGTGAGGGAAAATAAAGCACAGAATGAGGTGAGGTTTATTTTTAAATAAGAAAATTTTAAAAAATCCTCTAAAGTCAACAAGGGCTGCTTTGGTTACATTCCAAGCCCCAGCAATGTTTGTAATCTTTAAAGAATTTTTAAGAATGGGTGAGGCTCCACCTAACTGGAAATAGGAAAATGTTGTTCTAATTTTCCAAAAGAAAAACAAGCAGACTCTAAGAACAGCAGGCTGGTAAACTGGACAAGACTGCATGTGGGCGTGTTAAGACTGGCTTATGCCAGACAGACCTTGTTTCCATTTTTGAGAAAGTTCTCCCCTGAAAGGTTACTTGGGGGGAATACTCTAGACTCCAAGACTCCTGGCTTGTTAAATCTGAAAAGAATCTTTAGGGATTAAGAAACCAGGGGTTTGACAGGGATTTCACTCAAACTAGTGACTCCCAGCTGAATTCAACCCTCACGTGCTTAAACAAATGAATTTCCCATCAAATCTACCTTTCTGGCTTCATGAGGATACTGGCCTACATTCCTGCCGGGCAATGGGTATCTCTGACCTCAATAGAAAAAGCATGTGCTGGCATACTCCAATTCACCCCAGGCCCCATCATTCCCTGTTGCCTCACCCATCGCCAGCTTCACCCATCAGGGTAATCTGCCTATTTCAGCAGGCATTGGAGTGTGTGACCCTGATCTAAACTACCTCCATTATTTTATAGAGACTCTGAGGAAAGGAGTGCAGGGGTGGAATTACCTCTGATTCCTTAAAAGGTGGCAATCTAGCGTGGGCTATGGGTGTCTATTCACAAAATTAATGTTGGAGAAACCGTAGAAGCAGAGAGAAGCTTGGATCTGAGAAACAAACCTAAAACCTTGTGAGCTCCCAGGAAGCCCAAAGGCTGTGGTGAACCAGTATGTGTGTGGTGGGAGTTTGGAGAGTGGGGAGCGGGATATCAACGGGGGGTAGAGAGGCCTGACACATCCGTGGGAGAACGGGTTGCAAGAGATCTTTTCATCCTTCCTCTTGCTTCTTCCCCACATTGATTGGGACGGTCATTGCTGCCCCACTCCCTCTGTGTGACAGGAGCTGGAGCAATAGCTCTGGCTTCAGGTGTTGGTAGGGTAATATCAGGGAACCCCAGTAGCTCTGCTGGGGTGAGAAACTGGTGGAAACAGGTGTGGTTGACCAGCTTCCCCCAGACATTCGTTTCTCCCCGCTTCTCTGTCCCACCACCAGGGCTGGTAGTGTTCTGGGGGGGAGCTCCCACCTCACAGCACTGCTTCTTTCTAAGTGTTCAAAAGCGAATCCCTGAGCAGAAGCTTTAGTTGGTGGCCCTGCCACAAACAGAGAGGGGAGAATGGGGATCAGTAGTGGTTGCATGGTGCCTGGGGCTCTATGCCTGGCTTCATCCAAGCCACTCTCCTTAAACTCATCCAGGGGCACAGACTAGGGCATGAACTTGCCCAAAAGACAGTGTTAGATACCACCATGGAAACATGGACTTCAGGTACCTGAGAGGTACATCCCATCAAAAAAGGAACACACACACACATGCACACACACACACACACACACAGAAAACAACAAAATATATCCGTTGAAGCAAAGTCAATATGAATTTATTTTAAGAATCTTCAAAGAGTTAAGAGAGGATATTAGTAGGTTGGGTGGTTTTTAAATATGTGTGTAACTTCTTTGATAATCCTCTCTTGAAGGGGTGATTGAGTGTCTGCTCCTTGAGTGTGGATTGGACTTAGTGGCTCACTTCTAATAGATAGACTATGGAGGCAGTAACAGTGTGTGACTTCCAAGACTAGGTCATAAAAAGCATTGCGGCTTCTTCCTTGCTCTCACTCTTTTGGATTGCTTGCTGTGGGGAAAGCCAGCTGCCATCTCATGAAGGCACTCAAGGAGCCCTATGATGAGGCCCATGTGGTGAGGAACTGAGGCCACCTGCCAACAGCCACCTGCCAACAGCCATGTGAGTGAGCAATCTTGGAAACAGGCCCTCAAGCCCCAGCCGAGCCTCCAGATGACTGCAGCCCTGGTTTACATCTTGACTGCAACCTCATGAGAGATTATGAGCCAGAATTACCCAATCAAGCCATGCCTAAATTTCTGACCCACAGAAACAATAACAGTAACAAAAAGGCGGAATTCTTGGAAGACCTAAAACATAAAATTGGTAAGCTTGAGCTATTAGGTTATGTAGAACTCTACAACCCAAATCAGAGAGCACACATTCTTTTCTAGCACATATGGGATATTTACAAGACATTTCCTGTGTACTTGGCTGCAGAGGAAGCTTTAATAAATACCAGAGAATCATCATCACACAGACTATGTTTTCTGACCAATAATAATTATAATTGGAGGGTAGGAGAAATAAGTGAACTGTTTTTGGTTGTTGTTGTTGTTTTATTTGTTTGGTTTGTGTTTGTGTGTTTTAGTTTAAATAAATTGAATTTTGGAAAAAAAAAAAAAGAAAGAAAGAAGATGCTTCTCCTCTGTCACACTCTAACCATTTGGACTGGAGTCATGGAAGCTGCCATGTTCTTTCTTATAGACCCCACCCTTCTGGTCGAAGTTGATTGATCTGGGATGGAATCTGATCCAGGTGGCCAGCCAATCAGCAACTTTCCCAGGAGTTGTTGAATTTCAGAGAGAACACAGCTGGTCTTTCTCTGGTGCATGTGCAGTGAAAGAGAATGAAATTGATACACAGACAGAAGCAGAGAAAAGGGTGGTGAGCGTTCTGGTGGTTTTTAAGTCCTTGGCTGGAGGTTTTCTAAGTCTCAGTTTCCCCTCTGACCTTCCCGGGACTTGACTATGTGATGCACCCCTATGTCCTTCTGATAAATTCCTCTTTTGTCTAACCTATTTCAAAAACAAAAAAAAGTAAAACATAAGTCTTTAAAAGTGGAGAAATCTTTCCTAGCTGCATCAAAGACATGGCAGCATGAGAACGATTTGATGCCCTGTGCTGCCTCTGAGATGCAGAGAGCTGTTTGCAAGGACCAGAGAGAAGCTTCTTTATAAAAACCAATCACAAAATGATGACTAAACATCTCATGTTTGGAAACAAAATAACATACTATTTTAACACCTTGGGTTAAAAAATCATAAGGGAAATTATATAATACTTACAACTAAAAGACAATGAAAACATTACATGTCAAACGCTAAGTGACATTGCTAAAAACAGTATTTGGAGATGTAAATATATAGTTTTACTTATATTTACCAGGGAACAAGAAAGATTTAAAATAAATGAGTAAACATTTAGCTCAGGACGTTGGAGAAAGGGAGCAATAGAGTAGGCCTTAAGAAATAAGAAGGAATCAAAAATTTTTATGTAAGAGAACAAAAGAAATAAAGAAAATGAATAAAACCAAAAGTTGATTCTTTGAAAATATGTATTAGTAAGAGAAGCCTATGGTGGGAATTATCAAGATAGAAGGAGAAAAGATAGAAATAAATAAATGAAACATAGATATATATTTTTAAAAATAGGCCAATGTATGCATAAGAATTCAATATATAATAAATAATCACCACTTATCAATGCAGAAAAAGCAGGGTATTTAATAAAATTGTGCTAGGAAAACTGACTACCTACGTAGAGACAAATAAAATTGCATTGCTTCCTAATACTATACAAAGCTGGAAATCCAGTGGATTTGATATCTAAATTTGAAATGGAAAGTAATAAAGCATGAAAATGATAATATAGGAGAATGCAGCGACAGGGAAGCATAGCCATAAGCAAAAAAAAATGGACAGATTATAAAACTAAGGATTATGATTCAATGAGAGACATCATGAAGAAAGTTAACATTCATCTCACAGACTGACAAAATACATATGCGACGTCAAAGACCTAAAGGGTAGTTTTAAACATATAAAAATTCCTTCTAATCAAGTAAAAAGAATCCTATAGGAACTCGAAAGGAAAAATGGGCAAAAATTGTAAATAGCTCAATTCTAAGATTAAAACCCAAAAGGCTAACACACATTTAAAGAGATGCTCAAACTTATTAGTAATTGAAGAAATACAAAATTAAAACAATAATACACCCCACTGGCATCCCCATCAAAAGGGCAAAAACTAGAAAGCTGGCTAATGTCTAGGCTTGGCAGGGATTTGGAGGCAGGAGAACCCTGATTCACTGTTGGTAGGAGTGCAGACCGATGCAGGGGGGCCAATCTGGTACTACTTAGTTGAGTAATACGCACACTCCATAACAAGCAATTCTGCTCCTAAGTAAATTTCCCAAAGAAATTCCCTTATTATTCCATCTATAAGGATGTTCGTGTTAGCATTGTAATAGCAAAGAGTTAGAGGCAATCTAGGTGCCCACCACTGGGTGAGTAAATATGTAAAATGTAGTAAATGCATCCATCAGAAGTAACAAATTAGAGGCATATTTTGCAAAATGAATGCATATTAAAAACAGACTGTTGAGTGAAAAGAAAAGAAATAGAATAAGGCCTATAGCACAATAACATCTATGTAAATTAAAAGCAGATGCCCATAAAACAACATGATATCTTTTGCAAGAACACACACAAATAAAAGTATACACATCAAACACATTAGACTCTTATTTATGGAGAGAAAGAAGAGGGTGGGAGTGAAGAAGGGAGATAAAAGCAAAGGTCATGGATTCCTCTAAACCTCACCCATAGGCTATTCTCCTTTCCTCCCAAACATGTAGGAGGATTGCACTTCTCTGCCCACCTTGACCCAGAGTTGGGCAGTGTTGTGGGATTAGTTCTGTCCCAGGAGTTGTGAGTGGAAGTCATGTGTGCCAATTCTAGACCAGAGCATTCAGTTTCTGGTGGGAGGTCATCCAATGCTCAGTTTCCCTACTGCAAATGCTCAGGAAAGCACAAGTTGAGAAGAAACATCCATCAGCCTGGATCCCTGAGTGAAGACAAGGTCATGACCCCCTCCCCTCCCTCCACCCTGCCAACCTGCATGGAACAGTTAGTTTTCGTGAGAAATAAACTTTTGTTGTTTTAAGCTTCTGGGATTTGGGGGTGTTTGTTACTGCAACAAAATCCTGGCCTATTCTGATTAGCACGGGAACTAATCAACTAAATAAAACACCGGGTCTTGTTTGGTACCATTGGTCTGGAGAGGGGTCCTTCAGGGACCAGTGATACCAAGCAGAAAGACTAACTCAAACATGTGCACCTGAGCTTTCCCTGCCCCACCCAAATATGATGGAAGACGAAGACAAGGCAGTTGCCTAAGATCACACAGCCTTGAATTAAGGCATGACAACAACCCTCAAAAGGATGAACAAGAATGAACACTGGGCTTGCCTAGATTTCAGCAAGATTTTCAGAGTTCCTCGTGCTGTTTCCAGGGACAGGATGGAGACTTACAAGCTGAAGAGTATGGTTATTGGCATTCTCGCTCATAGAAATCCATCATATCCCACAAGGGCCAGTGAGTGGATCCATGTCAGTCTGAAGTGTCTTGCTACAAAGCTGGGTCCTCGATCTCTCCCAGTTCAACCTTTTATCAATGACTTAGATGAAGATACAGAAAACAGGCTGGGAGGGACAACTAATACATGGAGAAGGCATCATGACTCGTAAGGACAGGCTAGCTAGACCGATGGTAGAAATGTACTCCACAGACTACCACCATCAGCAACACCTGGGAACTTGTTAGAAATCCAAATTCTTGGTCCCCACACAAGATGGACTGAATCAACTCTGGGAATGGGGCCCAGATATCTCTGTTTTCATAAGCCCTCCAGGTGGCTCTGATGTACAATAGAGTTTGAAAACCACAGTTTTAGAAAAATGGGCTGACACCAACAGCATCCTATTTTACAAGAATAAATATAAACTTCCTCCCTCATCCACCTATCCCTCCACATTCAAAACAGAAAAAAAGGTACTTCCCTGGCAGTCCAATGGTTAAGACTCCACACTCCCAATGCAGGGGGCATGGGTTCGATCCCTGGTCGGGGAAATAAGATCCCACACCCCGCAAGCCGTATGGCGTGACAAAAAAAAAAAAAAGTATGGATAAGGGACTTAGAAGTTTTAGAGGTTTTGTTTTCTTTTGTTTGTTTTTTTTACTATAACCTTGAAATGAACTGTTAGTATGTGAGGGAGCCTGCCAAAAAGCCAACTCAATCTTAAGCTACATTAAAAACAAGGTCTACTACCACTGAGGAGCCCAAAGGTGACTCGGAGATTTGGGGCTTGGGTCCTGGAATCACAAAGCAGGTCTTGTTAAGATTGTAGCCAGTTAAAATATAAACATATTATATATATATATATATATATATATGTATATATATATATGTATATGTATATATATACATATATATATAATATGACATGTTATAAATTTGCAAGGCTCAAAACTCGAAATGCAAATGGGTATACAATGCAATGTCTCTCCCAGTCATTCTCCAGCCATCCTGTTCCTTTCCCAGAAGCAACCAATTTTGTCATATTTCACTGACTATTTTTTTGGGGGGGTGTTAGATTAGGGTATTGTTTAATTTTCTATGTAGCTGTCCAGTTTTCCCAGCACCACTTATTGAAGAGACTGTCTTTTCTCCATTGTATGTCCTTGCCACCTTTGTCATAGATGAGTTGGCCATAGGTGCGTGGGTTTATCTCTGGGCTTTCTATCCTCTTCCATTGATCTATATTTCTGTTTTTGTGCCAGTACCGTATGGTCTTGATTACTGTAGCTTGGTAGTATAGTCTGAAGCCGGGGAGTCTGATTCCCCCAGCTCCGTTTTTTTCCCTCAAGGCTGCTTTGGCAGGTTCTTTTGTGTCTCCATACAAATTTTAAGATTTTTTGTTCTAGTTCTGTAAAAAATGAAACTGTCTGTAATTTTCTTTTTTTGTGGTATCTTTGTCTGGTTTTGGTATCAGGGTGATGGTGGCCTCATAGAATGAGTTTGGAAGTGTTCCTTCCTCTGCAGTTTTTTGGAAGAGTTTGAGAAGGATGGGTGTTATGGGTGTTAGCTCTTCTCTAAATGTTTGATAGAATTCACCTGTGAAGCCATCTGGTCCTGGACTTTTGTTTGTTGGGAGATTTTTAATCACAGTTGCAATTTCATTACTTGTGGTTGGTCTGTTTATATTTTCTATTTCTTCCTGGTTCAGTCTTGGAAGGTTATACCTTTCTAAGAATTTGTCCATTTCTTCCAGGTTGTCCATTTTATTGGTGTAGAGTTGCTTGTAGTAATCTCTTATGATGCTTTGCATTTCTGTGGTTCTGTTGTAACTTCTCCTTTTCCATTTCTAATTTTATTGATTTGAGTCCTCTCCCTCCTTTTCTTGATGAGTCTGGCTAATGGCTTACCAATTTTGTTTATCTTCTCCAAGAACCACCTTTTAGTTATATTGATCTTTGCTTGCTTTCTTTGTTTCTATTTCATTTATTTCTGCTGTGATCTTTATGATTTCTTTCCTTCTACTAACTTTGGGTTTTGTTTGTTCTCCTCTCTCTAGTTCCTTTAGGTGTAACGTTAGATTGTTTATTTGAGATTTTTCTTGTTTCTTTTTTTTCTTTTCTTTTCTTTTTTTGCGGTATGCGGGCCTCTCACTGTTGTGGCCTCTCCTGTTGTGGAGCAGGCTCAGCGGCCATGGCTCACGGGCCCAGCTTCTCTACAGCATGTGGGATCTTCCCGGACCAGGGCACGAACCCGTGTCCCTTGCATCGGCAGGCGGACTCTCAACCACTGCACCACCAGGGAAGGCCTTTTCTTGTTTCTTGAGATAGGCTTGTATTGCTATAAACTTCCCTCTTAGAACTGCTTTTGCTACATCCCATAGGTTTTGGATCGGCGTGTTTTCATTGTCATTTGTCTCTAGGTATTTTCTTGTTTCCCCTTTGATTTCTTCAGTGATCTCTTGGTTATTTAGTAATGTATTGTTTAGCCTCCATGTGTTTGTGTTTTTTACGTTTCATAATTGATTTCTAATCTCATAGCGTTGTGGTCAGAAAAGATGATTAATATGATTTCAATTTTCTTAAATTTACCAAGGCTTGATTTGTGACCCAAGATGTGATCTATCCTGGAGAATGTTTCATGTGCACTTGTGAAGAAAGTGTAATCTGTTGTTTTTGGATGGAATGTCCTATAAATGTCAATTAAATCTATCTAGTCTATTGTGTCATTTAAAGCTTGTGTTTCCTTATTAGTTTTCTTTCTGGATGATCTGTCCATTGGTGTAAGTGAGGTGTTAAAGTCCCCCTCTATTATTGTGTTACTGTCAGTTTCCTTTTTTATAGCTGTTAGCAATTGCCTTATGTATTGAGGTGCTCCTAATGTTGGGTGCATATATATTTATAATAGTAATATATTCTTCTTTCAGCAGTGAATTTGACCATTCTGTCTTCCAGGTCACTTATCCATTCTTCTCAGTTATTCTGCTATTGATTCATTCTAGTATATTTTTCATTTCAGTTATTGTATTGTTCATCTCTGTTTGTACTTTAATTCTTCTAGGTGTTTGTTCTTTAATTCTTCTAGGTCTTTGTTAAACATTTCTTGCATCTTCTCAATCTTTGCCTCCATTTTTTTCCCGAGGCCCTGGATCATCTTCACTACCATTATCCTGAATTCTTTTTCTGGAAGGTTGCCTATCTCCACTTCTTTTAGTTGTTTTTCTGGGGTTTTATCTTGTTCCTTCGTCTGATACATAGTCCTCTGCCTTTTCATTTTGTCTATCTTTCTGTGAATGTGGTTTTCCTTCCACAGGCTGCAGAATTGTTGTTCTTGCTTCTGCTGTCTGTCCTCTGGTGGATGAGGCTATCTAAGAGGCTTGTGCAAGCTTCCTGATGGGAGGGACTGGTGTTGGGTAGAGCTGGCTGTTGCTTTGGTGGGCAGAGCTCAGTAAAACTTTAATCTGCTTGTCTGCTGATGGGTGGGGCTGGGTTCCCTCCCTGTTGGTTGTTTGGCCTGAGGTGACCCAGCATTAGAGCCTACCCGGCTCTTTGGTGGGGCTACTGGCGGACTCTGGGAGGGCTCACACCAAGGAGTACTTCCCAGAACTTCTGCTGCCAGTGTCCTTGTCCCCACAGTGAGCCACAGCCACCCCCCGCCTCTGCAGGAGACACCCCAACACTAGTAGGTAGGTCCAGTTCAGTCTCCCATGGGGTCACTGCTCCTTCCCCTGGGTGCTGATGTGCACGGTACTCTGTGTGTGCCCTCCAAGAGTGGAGTCTCTGTTTCCCCCAGTCCCGTCAAAGTCCTGCAATCAAATACCACTAGCCTTCAAAGTCTGATTCTCTAGGAATTCCTCCTCCCATTGCCAGACCCCCAGGTTGGGAAGCCTGACGTGGGGCTCAGAGCCTTCACTCCAGTGGGTGGACTTCTGTGGTATAAGTGTTCTCCAGTTTGTGTGTCACCCACCCAGCAGTTATGGGATTTGATTTTATTGTGATTGCACCCCTCCTAGCATCTCATTGTGGCTTCTCCTTTTTCTTTGGATGTGGGGTATGTTTTTTGGTGAGTTCCCATGTCCTCCTGTCGATGATTGTTCAGCAGTTAGTTGTGATTCCGGTGCTCTCGCAAGACGGAGTGAGCGTATGTCCTTCTGCTCCGCCATCTTGAACCAATCTCTCTTTGACTTTTAAAATACACAAAAAATAAAACAATACATAAAATTAATTAATTAATTAAATAAAATTCACATTTTCCCCCACATTTTAACATCTCTGAAATCAGGCTGTGTTTTACAATAACTGTCAGCCAGGTGGCTCTCATCACGTGGATGCCATTGCTGGCACATGTGCAAACTTAGTTTTTGTACTGTCAGCACTTCAAAAGATTTATATGCATTGTGGCTACTACACATGCTGAGTTTAATTGCTAATGAAAATGTCTTCAGAAGGATTATACTATGATTTGGCATTGAAATGAAAGGTCTTTCTGGATACAGAAATAGCAGTAAGGTACAAAATTGATATTAGTGAAGCAAATGCATACATTGTTGGAGAAGTGATCTCAATTCCCTATATTGTTGCAGAGCAATCCCAGAGTGCATTTCTTTCTTTCTTTCTTTTTTGATGTGGACCATTGTCAAAGTCTCCACTGAATCTGCTACAACACTGCCTCTGTTTTATGTCCTAGTTTCCCGGGCCACAAGGAATGCGGGATCCTAGCTCCCCAACCAGGGACTGAATCCACACCCCCCACATTGGTAGGTGAAGTCTCAACCACCGGACTGCCAGGGAAGTCTCTCCAGAGTGCTTTTCTGAAGCACTACTCCTCCAGGTGCAAAGTGCACATTGAATCCCCTGGGATCTGGATAAAATGCAGATTCTGCTTCGCTAAGTCTGGCATGGGTCCAAGATGCTACATTTCCAATAAGTCCCTTTGTGATGTTGATGCTGCTGGTCCATGCTTGGTCCACTTTGAAGACCCAAGAGAGGAAGATACCCAAAGTAGGTGAAGAGCCATTACATATGGAGATTCATGCAAGAGCCTTGCCAGACAACACAACTTAAGGCCAAGGAAATTGCCAGATCTTGCAAAATAGTTGCCAGAAGTTTCAAAGCAATGAAGGGCTGGTGTGATCAATCATATGCCAGGCAGGACTATTATTATGGCATCATGCCATGTAGTTCATTGGCAGTCTTTTATTTATTTATTTACTTACTTACTTACTTATTTACTTATTTATTTATTTTTGGCTGCTTTGGGTCTTCATTGTTGCACTTGGGCTTTCTCTAGTTGCAGAGAGCAGGGGCTACTCTTCGTTGCAGTGGGCGGACTGCTCATTGCAGTGGCTTCTCTTGCTGCAGAGAAGGGGTTCTAGAGCGCAGGCTCAGTAGTTGTAGCTCCCGGGCTTAGTGGCTCCGCGGCACGTGGGATCTTCCCGAACCAGGGCTCGAACCCGTGTCCCCTGCATTGGTAAGCGGATCTTTAACCAATGCACTACCAGGGAAGTCCCTTTTTTTTTTTTTCCAATAGACTTTATTTTTGGAGCCGTTTTAGATTCACAACAAAATTGTGAATAAAGTACAGAGTTCCCCTGTATCTCTTGTCCCGACACATGTACAGCCTTTCCCACTATCAACATTCCACTGGCCTACATTTGTTACAATCAATGAACCTACACTGACACAATATTATCACTTTAAGTCCATAGTTTACATTAGGGTTCACTCTTGGTGTTATACATCCCATTGGTTTTTAACAAACACATAGGGACATGTATCCACCAGTAGAGTATCATACAGAATAGTTTCACTGTCCTAAAAATTCTTTGTGCTCCATCTTCTCATCCCTTACTCCCTCCTAAGCCCTGGAAACTATTGATCTTTTTACTGTCTTCATAGTGTTGCCATTTCCAGGATGTCATATAGTTGGAATCATACAGTACGTAGTCTTTTAAGATTGGCTTCTTTCACTTACTAATATGAATTTAAGGTTCCTCCATGTCTTCTCATGACTTGATAGCTCATTTCCTTTTTTTTAACTTTTTATTTTATATTGGAGTATAGTTGATTAACAATGTTGTGATAGTTTCAGGTGTACAGCAAAGTGATTCAGTTATACATACACATGTATCTATTCATTTTCAAATTATTTTCCCATTTTGGTTGTTACATAATATTGAGCAGAGTTGCCTGTGCTATACTGTAGGTCCTTGTTGGTTATCCATTTTAAATATAGCAGTGTGTACATGTCAATCCCAAACTCCCTAACTATTGCATATAAGCGGAATCTAAAAAGAAATGATACAAATGAACTTACTTACAAAACAGAAACAGATTCACAGACTTAGAGAATGAATTTAATGGTTACCTGCGGGGGAAGGGTGGGGAGAAGAGATAGTTAGATAGCTCATTTATTTTTAGCACTGAATAATATTCCATTGTCTGGATGTACCACAATTTATTTATCCACTTGCCTACTGAAAAACTTCTTAGTTGCTTCCAAGTTTTGGCAATTATGAATAAAACTGCTATAAACATCTGTGTATAGGTTTTTGGTTAGATATAAATTTTCAACTCATTTGAGTAAATACCAAGGAGCATTGCTGGATCATAGAGTAAGAGTGAGTTTGATTTTATAAGAAACTGCCAAACTATCTTCCAGAGTGGCTATACCATTTTCTCATTGCCACCAGCAATAAATGAGAGTTCCTATTGCTCCACATCCTCACTAGCACTTGGTGTTGTCGGTGTTCTGGATTTTGGCCATTCCAATAGGCAAGTGGGGACTTCCCTGGTGGCACAGTGGTTGACTCCACACTCCCAGTGCAGGGGGCCTGGGTTTGATCCCTGGTCAGGGAGCTAGATCTCACATGCATGCCGCAACTGAGTTCACATGCCACAACTAAGGAGCCTGTGAGCCACAACTAAGGAGCCCACCTGCCACAACTAAGGAGCCCACCTGCCACAACTAAGAGCTGGCACAACCAAATAAATAAATACATAAATAAAATAAGCATGTAGTGGTTTCTCGTTGTTTAATTTGCATTTCACTGATGACATATGATGTAGAGCATCTTTTCATATGCTGATTTGCCACATGTATATCTTCTTTAGGGAGGTATCTTTTCAGGTCTTTTGCCCACTTTCAACATCAGGTTATTTGTTTTCTTATTGTTGAGTTTTAGGAGTTCTTTGCATATTTTGGATAGCAGACATTTATCAGAAATGTCTTTTGTAAATGTGTTCTCCCACTCTGTGCCTCTTCTCATCCTCTTGACCGTTCTTTCACAGAGCATACATTTTTAACTTTAATGAGGTCTAGCTTATCAATGATTTCTTTCATAAATTGTCCCTTTGGTGTTATAGCTAAAAAATCATTGCCGTATCCTAGATCATCTAGTTTTCTCCTGTGGCATTTTCTAGGAGTTTTATAGATTTGCATTTTACATGTAGGTTTATGATCTACTTTGAGTTAATTTTTGTGAAAGGTTTAAGGTCTGTGTCTAGATTCTTTTTTTCTTTTTTTTTCCATGTGGTGTCCATTTGTTCCAGAACCATTTGTTGAAAAGACTATCTTTCCTTCATTGTATTGCCTTTGCTCCTTTATCAAAGATCAGTTGACTACATTTATGGGAGTGTATTTCTGGGTTCTCTATTCTTTTCTATTCCATTGATCTATTTGTCTCTTCTTTCACCAATATCACACTGTCTTACTACAACTTGTAATAAGTCTTGATGTCAGGTAGTGTCAGTCCTCCAACTTTGTCCTCCTTCCGAATATCATGTTGACTATGATGGGTCTTTTGCCTCTCCATTTAGCAGTCTTTTTCATTTCTTTTTTGTACACAAAACAATCAAGCAACTTGCAATTGATGGTACCTTAGATTTGATGGACAATGATAGTTCTTTATGGATATTTCCAGAGATATCTTGTGCATATAAAAGCAAATACACAAATGTTTTATTTTTCCAAGTCCATTTTAAATGTCTATATTGTGGGACAAATATTAAGAGTCTTTGAAAGAAAATGAGAGTATAATGGGGAGATCTGCCCCCTGATAGGTGCCCAGGGGAATATTTTCTTGTCAGATATGGCTTTTTTTACACTTATTTCACACTTACTCTGCGCAAGGCTCTGAGAAAAAGAATTCCTGGCCCATTAAGCTTACGAACTAATAGAAAAGACACAAAAACATAATAGATTATAGTTCTACATGTTCTCTACTACAAGTTTATACCAAATGGTGCTAAAGCATAAAGGGGAGCAATTAATCCTCTCTAGGACTGAAACTCAGAGCAGAACTCACAGAGTGAGTGCTATTTGACTGGGTTCTTAAAATATAAGTGGTGTATAGCAAGCAGAGAAGGCAGGAAAGGGCACTACAGACAAAGGGAGCAGTTTGCTCAAAATATCAAAGGGCAAATGCTAAAGAACATGCCATGAGCTTAAAAAGGTGAGATTGACTGTGGAGTTGGTGGAAGAGAAGAAAGTATAATAGGGAATGAGGTTGGAAAAGCAAGTTGGGGGCCTGTGAGTCTGTAAATTGTTTTGAATGTTATTCTAAGTGTTTGGATTTTATCCTGTGGACACTGAGATGCGGCGAGGAGTTTTTAAATGGGGGAATGAAGTGCTCAGGTCTGAGCTTTAGAAAGATCCCTCTGGCTGCAGTATGAAGGGTTGATTAGGAAGAGAAAGAGCAGGGAGATTGGTGAGGAAGCTACTGGAAAAGGCCAAATCACATGATTAAGGAAAGTGTCAGCGACTGGTGGTTGTCTCCTCACATCCATTCTCCTCTTTTTTAAAAATAATATTTTTTACAGAGCATCGCTTTGCTGAAAGCTAAGTGGCCTAGGGTGGTTTAGGCTTCTTATGAATATATTCTTTTTCTACTTATATTCAAGAAGAGTATACTATTGTATATATTTATTTATACGTTCATAAGAAGTACATATTCATAGTCATTGAAAACATTAAAGACATTTTCTTTCAAATGGGCAAATCAGGAAATTCAGTTAATTTGGCAAATTGGCTTTAGGTGACCCTTTCTGCTTCCAGCGTCAACAGCTCTTTGAAGGATTTTGAAAGTGAAGGAAAGGAGACAAAGCAGTAGCTTGAGGGAGAAGCAGGACCGAGGGAAACTGTTTGGAGACAGCTGTGATTCAAGTGGTTTGTTGACTAAAAGGGGCCATTCAGTAAAGAGGAAGCAGAGACTGAGGTGAGAAAGAGACCACTGGGTAGAGCAACGTTTCAGAGGAGTCTGGAAGGGAGGGTGTCAAGTGCACAAAGGGGGAAACTTAGGAAAAATAAGTGGAAGTTGACTGCCGCTTTGGTGGTTCCCAATAAGCCATTCCTCCTGGTATTCAGCCTGTGTGTAAGCCCCCCTACCCTGACTCTGGGCTTGGACAGGTGACAAGCTTTGGCGGATGGGGCATTAGCAAAAAGATGCCAGCAGAGACTGCAAAAGCGTTTGAACACCTGGCCCGTCCTTTTGGAGGTGTTCCCACTCAGAACCCAGCTGTCAGGCTGCAGAAGTCTGATTTAGCTATGTGGGGAGGCCACGCGGAGGAGGCCCCCTGGGCTGACAGCCCCAGCTGAGCCCCAGCCAACAGCCGGCATCAACTTCC
Source organism: Neophocaena asiaeorientalis asiaeorientalis (assembly GCF_003031525.2). Lineage (NCBI taxonomy): Eukaryota > Metazoa > Chordata > Mammalia > Artiodactyla > Phocoenidae > Neophocaena > Neophocaena asiaeorientalis. The sequence continues at coordinate 2,794,522 of NW_020175400.1, read as the reverse complement.
AGCCAAGCGAGTCCACCATCCTCCAGCCTCAGTCAAGCGGCCCCAGATGATGCCATGTGAAACAAAGATGAGCTGTTCCTGCCAAGCCTGGCCCACGTTGCAGAATCGTGAGCAAATATGAGTTTTGTGGTTTTAAGCCAATGAAGTTTGGGGGTATTTTCAATGGCATAGAAAGGATTGCTTTTCTTCTGAGTTTTGGCTTAAATTCTGCTTTATTATAACTTATTATATACTTATGAAAATTCTGTCTTGGCCCGTCGGCATTTGCCTGCCAAGGGCCACTAAGGCCCTAGAAACTTCCTTGATATCTGGATCTACTTCAGTGGCTTTACTGCAATGGGTAAAAGCCAGACTGCCGGAGTTTGAATCCAGCCTTGGCCGTTCATTGTCTGTGAGATCTAGGTAAGCCTGTGCCTCTGTCAGCCCTTCTGGGTAGATGCCTGGGGAGATCACTAAGGAGAGAGAGCTGAACCAAGTGAGAAGTGGAGGTGGGGAAGCAGTTCTGCCATCACCTGCTCTACTGACCCGGTGTGACACTCCACCTCCATGAGCAGGGCCCACCTCTCCCAGGCCCTGCCCCTGAGCAGCAGGGAAGCATAGCTCAGGGCAGCAGATGGTCACAGAATAAAGAAACTTAGATCTGGAAAGGCCCAGGCATTTCCCCCTACCTGGAATCAGAGACTTAGCTGGAGTCTAACGTTAGGGGTATGTGGAGGAGGGCCAGAAGGGGTTTGTGCCCAGAAGTCCCCTTGGGTGTTTGGTTGGTAAGGGAGCCCAGCATCATATTCATCATCGCCATCATCAACACCAACATTGCTGACGTCTAATGAGCGGTTACTAGGTGCTGGGTGCTAATCTAAACTCTTTCTTCCATGTATTACTTCATTCGCACAGCCACTTGATGAGGATTATTATCTACACGTTGCAGCTGAGGAATCCATGGGCCAGAGGGGGTTTGTGATTTGCCGAAGGACGTGCAGCTGGTGAGTAGCACAGCCAGGATTCGAACCCTGGCAGTCTGGCTCTCAAGCGTGCTCAGAACCACTTAGTAATACTATCCAAGATTTTGACCAGCTTCTCCATAACCCCATGGTTTTGCTGTTATTCTAGCCCCTCAACATCCTTTCACCAGGTCAGTACTTTAGCTGAAAATTTGAAAAGCTGTTGCTTTTGGAGCAAATACTCAAGGTGCAGTGCACTGCCGCTCTCCCCCCACTCCCCACCCCGGCTCCCCAGCCAGGCCACTCCTGTATCCCCTGCTTCCAATCACATCTAAATCACACTGAACGCCACCTCCTCCATGAAGACTTCCTGCTTACTCCCCTCCTAGAAATTCATCCCGTCTTTCTTACTTTGCCTAGGCTCATGGGTTTCCTTCCTCTTATCCAGGGCTTCCACGATCTGTTTTTATGCCTGTGCTGACTACTGGGATGAGACCCCGGGCTCTTTTCAGCACCATCAGGGTGGCCATGAAAGTGAGCAACACGGCTGTGGACAGACAGCAGTAGGACATAGAGTGTCTCTCTGAAGGTGGCAGCCCACCCTGCCAGAGCTCTTCCTGGTGCCATAAATCAAGGTATGTTTGCTATCGGTAGAAGAGCTGGGGTCAGGGGCAATCTATAATGTTGGGATAAATGTTTTGATATATTCATCTGTGAGTTTTTTCCCTCCTCCTTGTATTGTTCTCTTTACCATCCTTCCAGAGATACAGATGTGGGTTCGTTGTCTCTGGGCAGGGCTATGGCAGAAAACAAAAGTCACCCACTAAATACCATCTCCCTTCCTGGACTGTTGCCATGGCTCTGGTCTAAGACTCTGAGGTGGAGAAGATTTCGTGGAGGAGAAAAAATGTCTTGGAGGAAGAGGAAGGCAGCTGGGCATCCCCTCCCTGCTAACACGAGCCTGGGAGGAGGGAGAGGTCATGGGTCCCAGAAGCAGCAAAGACCTGGCCCTGCTCCCAGCAGACCGCCAAAACCTCATACGTGACTCCTGGCACAATGGCTGGAGACTGTGTCTAGGTTGTGGGGGGGGCTAGTTGTGATGGAATTTGCAGTTTTAGAGGCCAAGGGGAGGGATTGTGCACATCTCAGCAGTAACCGTGTGGACATGTGTCCAGTGAGACAGCTCAGCACAGCCTAAGATGTGGGAACTGAAACCAGCCATGGAGTGGGGCAGAGAGCAGGGAACTCATCTCCAAGAAGAACTGGAGTTAAGCTCCCCCCAGTTTAGCAGAGTGCTTGATTCATGAAAAACAAAGTTAAACCTCATGTGCACCTGAGTTTGCAGACTGAAATTTCTCCCCAGCGCACCTGTTCTCACATTGTGAGCCCTGGGGAGACAATCTGTTCCTGTTCTCCTTGGAGCAGGGGAGCCAGCACACTCACAGGAGCCCATCTGCTGAGGTAGGAGGTGGAGAGGAGGGGGCTGGCTTTCCCTCTGACACCAGATGACAGTTCCCCAGGGAGCGAATCCTGCCACCTGCCTGGTTCCCTCAGCCCTGAGGGAGGCAGGGGGAGCTTGAATAACCCGTGGGTCTGGGAGCTTGGGAGAGCAGACTCCAGGGGCCAGGAGAAAACTGGGAGAAAGAAGTCTTCATGAAGTTTGTCATAGCAGGGGATTCAATCCATTTAAGAATTATACACTGAACATCTAGTATATGCCCAGTCCTGGGCTAAGTGTGGGGGAATAAGTAAAAGAAAGTATGCAAGAGAGCACTGTTTCAGAGCCTGGCACATAGCAGGTGCTTCATAAATGCTGTATCCCTCATACTCTTCCTGGAAGGATACAAGGATGAAAAAAGTAGTCTTGCCCTCAAGGATCTTAAGATCCTGTAAGAGGGAATTTCCTGGTGGCACAGTGGTTAAGAATCTGCCTGCCAATGCAGGGGACACAGGTTTGAGCCCTGGTCCAGGAAGATCCCACATGCCGCAGAGCAACTAAGCCTGTGCGCCACAAATACTGAGTCCGCGAGCCACAATTACTGAAGCCCGAGTGCCTAGAGCCCATGCTCCACAACAAGAGAAGCCACCGCAGTGAGAAGCCCGCGCACCACAACAAAGACCCAATGCACCCCAAAATAATAATAATAAATTAATTAATTTTAAAAAAGGATCCTGTAAGAGGTCAAGACCCTTGCACACAGTTCTCTAGAACCCAGTCAAAGCAAGGTAGGCACTACAGCCCAGGCCCAAAGGTCCAGGGGTTCAAGGGAGGAGAGAGAGGGTCTGGTTGAGACTTCACAGAAGAGGTACCATCTGAGGGTTGAGTGTGCATAGGGGAGGTGGGAGGTGAGGAAGGGGCCAGGGGACAGGACTCGTGGGGAGCTCTCAGAAGGCTGAGCTACAAGAGAACACATTCTGGCCGTCCCTAACCTCCAGAGTGAAAGTTCATGTGCAAATCAGTTGTTTGGAATTTGGAATGCATTTTCCCATGGGAACAAGGCCATAAATGGAGGCTAGGTTCTTGGGCCAGAGGACGGAAACAGATTTCCCCCCCAACTAGATTACTCAGAGCTAGGCCCTAGTTTAGGGTTCAGAGAGATGGGAGCCCTGTGGCATAACTTCCTTCTGGGAGGCTGGGCTTGCCATAGGCCAAGGACTTTTTGTTGGGGGTTTTCTATGGTTTAGGAAGAGATTAAACCTGAGAAATCGTAAGCCTAGTTTTAATTGTATTTAATAACAAAGCTATCAGCTGACATACATTTATGATTACATATTGAAGGAATAGTCCATTTGTAGGAGGTAGAGATGAAGTAAATTCTAAATTACTATCAAATCAGCAGGCAGGCTAGTCTTAGTATTTCATAGTGGCCAAAGCAGTTCTGTTTGTTGTAAATGCCTCCTAATCCCTAATCCAATATGACTGGTGTCCTTATGAAAAGGAGGAATTTGGGCACAGACACGCACACAGGGAGAACACTGTGTGAAGATAACGGATGTGATCGTGGTGATGCTGTAGGCCAAGGAACTCTAAAGATTGCCAGCAAACCACCAAAATGAGAGAGGTGTGTACGAAATTCTCCCTCACAGCCCTCAGCAGGAACCAATCCTGCTGACACCTTGATCTCAGACTGATCTAGCATCGAGACATGTAAAACAATAAATTTCTGTTATTTAAGTTTGTGGTACTTTGTCACGGCAGCCCTAGATAATGAATACAGCCATTATAGTAGTCACAGATAAGTGACATGCAGCATAATCCCACCACATTTGTGACAGCTGACCGGGTCAGGGATCTCTAACAAAGGCTGACCAGTGCCCTCTGACCCGGACTGGTGCTAGAGCTCCTGATACTGGCCACACAATCAGACTGTCTTTCTTGAAGGGTTTAAAGAGAGTGCAAGACTCTCAGAAAAGGGGGACACAGAGAGGAGCTGACACCGGGTATAAACAGAAACCGTGGAGGAACTGGTCAGGAGCAGATCCTTCAAGCAGAGAGGAGAGTGGGGTCAGGTGTTGGGAGCAGCAACAGAGACGGAGACTCATGGATGAAGCAGAAACCAAGGCAAGAGGCCTGGACCAAGATGCACTTATGAGGGCGCCCCTCTGAGCAAGAGCACCTCCACCGCCCTTGAAGGCTGAGAAGAAGCTCACCCCACCGCTCCCGGGGGCTGCCAGAGACAGCGTCATCCTGAATAATGTGTCAGCCTCCCAGACACCTGGTGTCCTCACCGTTCTGGTGGAGCCTTAAAATAACCTCACCCCTGCCAGGTGAGACACCTGGTCTCTGCCCCCCTGCAACCAGAGAGAGCCTAACACATTACTACACAAGCAACACAGGATCCCTGTAGAAATTTTAGAAAATATAAACAAGGAAAATAAAGGTCATTTATGACCTCACTACTCAGAAATGACCACTGTTAATATTTCAGTGTTCTTAAAATCTTTTATTCTATGCACATATTTTTACAAAACAGGGTAATACTATATAACATGGCTTTTCTCTAAATATCATCTAACAAACGCTTTTCAAAACCAATAGAAATCTGTCATTATTTGTAAGGAATGTTCCTTTGTGTGAGATGTGCGCTAATCAAACTCCTACTGTTGGAAATTTAGCTTGTTCCCAGTTTTAACGAGCATGCACTTTGATCCTATGATCCTACTTTTAGGAATACATCCCACAAAGGTAAAGCACTGGTTTCTAAAAATATATCTACAGAGACATTTATTGCAATATTATTGACAATAGAATAATCGCTAGAAGCAACCTGGATGTTCACCAATAGGGGAGTGATTGAATGATTTATGGCACATTTGTACTATGAAATTTTGGACTGCTATTAAGAATGAGATAGATCAATATTATTTGTAAAAATGACCATGGTATATTCTTAAGTGAAAAGTAGGTCACAAGCTAATTGTATAAGGGGATTTTTGCTTTTGATTAAAATTTTGTAAATGGCAGTGGGGAACTCCTACATGCATTTTTACAAATTTGCATTTGTATCTCCATAGAGAAAATAATAGGAAAAAAACTCACAAGACTATTAATACTGTTCACCTTAGGAGGTGCTGGTGGAGATATTTAGCTACGATAATATGTATTGATTTTGCAACTTGAATCATGTGGTGGAAAGCAGTTTAAGAAGCAACAGAAAAAAAGAACACCATGCCCTAGTGCAGGGATTGTGGCAGGGATCTGAATATTTAATCCCTTCTGAGATGCTTGCAGAAGATAGAACAGTGTAAGGAAAAGAGAGAGATCAGGCAATGCTCCTTATTACTGAGTGACCTTGAGTAAGTCATTAATCTCCCTGGGCCTCAACTTCCTTGTCTGTAAAAGGAGAAACATCGCAATCTCTACCCGTCAGGGCTCATGTGAGGGCAATGACAGGAAAGATAGCAAGATTTATATTTTTCACTTAAAATAACGTTCAGCGAAACGCGGAAAAGACCTATTTAACTCCCTCTGCAAACATGTGAGCTCTGCTTGAGAGGCAGCCCCCAGGACAGCTCTCCTAAGCTACCCAAGCCTTCATCTCTAAGTTACATGGGCACTTGGCGGGGTGGCGGGGGGGTCTGGTGATGAGAAGAAGCAGTGGTTATACAGGGACCATTGGGAAGTTGGGAACTGCATTCCTTGGGAGCTCTGAGGACTGACTTTTCACCATTAGTAAACAGCTGAGAATCCCTGGGGAGCTTCCATGAGGAAACCGATATTTTTGGTAAGAAAATAAAAAGTAAAACCTCTAATGTAGCTGTGGCTGTGGAATCAGGAAGTGGCAGATCTGGTGCGTCAGGCTCTTAGAGGCCGGCCCCCTTGGGAATCACGCAATGATTCCTGCTGCAGTTCCCACTCTGGCCTCAGGGTGGCACTGCTCCTCTTCAATGATGGTCATTTATCCCTGCTATGCTGTAAGCTGTAAAAACCAACTGGGACTTTCCAACAAGACCGTCCTAAAAGCTGAAGAATAACAAAAGGAAAATAGTCTCAGAGGGCACCATGTGTCAGAACTCTAGCTTGCCAGGTTTAGCTTGTTCCCTGCAGCTCACAGCCCTCTTCCCAGTGCACCAGTGACCCCAGGACTACGACTCCCTAGTTCCTCACCTCCAATTTCAGGCCCCACTACATTGGTAGGGTCCTTGGCAAGAGGACAAATGGAGGGCTTGGTGCCAGTTGGTCAGGAATTCTGGGGTCCTGGTACCCAGAGTCTAGTCTGAGAGTGTATATTAGTTTCCCAGGGCTGCTGTAGCAAAGTACCACAAACTGGGTGACTTAAAAAAACAAAAAATTATTGTCTCACAGTTCTGGGGCCTAGAAGTCCAAAATCAAGGTATCAGCAGGGCTGTGCTCCCTCTGAAACCTGTATGGGAGCCTCCTTCCTGGTCTTTCTCTAGTTTCTGGGGGTTTGCGGAATCCTTGGCATTCCTTGGCTTGTTACTGCATCACTCCAGGCTCTGCTGCATCTTCTCATGGCCTCCTCCTCCCATGGGTCTGTGTCTCATGTTAACTAATTACAACTACAACAACCCTATTTCCAAATAAGGTCACCGTCTGAGGTACTGGGGGTTAGGATTTCAACATATCTTTGGGGGCACCTCAATTCAACCCATCAAAGGATGGGTATATGGACTCTTTTGCCTGTGGAAAGGGATGCAGCCAGAGGAGGTACAGAGCAGGGGGGCTTCTCTTGCTCTGGGTCAGGATGGTCCTGGGAATGGGGGCAGGGAGAAATGACATCCTTAACCCCCCCATCATGGGGCATGCCCCAAGACATCTTGACTCCTAGAAATCTGGAATGAGAGAGGTCAAGTCCCCTGTCTCTTCCTCTTTTCTGCTGTGGACCTGCCTTGTGTCCAATGATTGGTACCAGGAGAGACCTCACCCTCAGGCAAGACCACAGTAAGTGACCTCAAAGCCTTTCTCTCTCTGCCCTCAATAGTATCTCAATAAAACTGCAGCCCAACCTTCTTGTGAATGATAGAGGCCTACAGTAATGGGGGGTGGGGTAGGAGCTATCCTTCCAGGAGCACAGAGTGCCCTTCCTCTCTCAAGGGACAGATGATTCCGCCTTAATGCAATTCTTCATCTGCTCCATCTCCAGCTGCTGTGAAAGCAGGCTCCCAAAGCAGTCCCAGTGAGAGATAAGGGCTCTTTGCCTGAAATGAAAAATTCATGGAGGAAGACTAAGGATGGGGCACTCGGATAGCAGCCAAGTTGCTGTGCTCTGGGGACATGGCAAGAAGCTGGAAAAGCCAAATGGAAATTTTCTCTCCTCTCCAGCACCTCCCTTCAGGCTCCCCTTCCATGTTCAGTAGGGCTCCTTTCTCTGCTGTACCCGCACACCCCTCCTCAGTCTCATTTGAGACTCCAGGCCAGCACCAGCAATGCTCATATGCCAGGGCATTCAGGAAGAGGGGTACCTCTCCTTACCCAGACTGGGCATCTACCAGCAGCCTCAACAAAACGTGCGTTGTTTCTAGAGCAAGGTGGCACAGTCCTGACCACCTGCACCCCCAAACCTGGAGGAGCCACAAACTGGCTATTATTTGCCCCTGGGAGGACCCCTCCAGATTACTTCCTGTTCCAATTCCCTGACCCACAAATCTGACCAAAATTCATAAGATCGGTCAGATGATGATAACTTACAACTTGGGGAGGAAACCTTGGATCTGTTGTCACCATGCTGGGCAGACAATGGTTTCAATACAGGGGGAAAAACCCTCGAACCCTCAGAGTTGGAGAATTTGACTCTAATGTAGAGATGGGTTGAGAAATGTGACTGGCTGGCCTGTGATACGCAAGATGCATAAGATTTGCAGATGCTAGTGCAGAGACAGTGAGCACTGGGGCAGTGGCTGACCCCCAGAAATCAGGTAGAAGGGCAGGGGGAATCAGCCACCAGACTCCACCGTCAGTGGGAAATGCGGAGCTTGAGTTTCCTGCTGCAGAGCTGCGGTGCTTCCTCCTAGTCACAGGTGCCACGGGAAAATCTCACTCCACCATCCCTGCCCAGGCCAGCTGGGGTGCTCCATCAGGCAGAGCACAGATAGGCCTATCTGCCCCCACACAACATAAACAGGAGCCTCTGACAAGACATCAACAAAAAGACAAAACACAAGTTACGTTTTCCATGTACCACCCTGATGTACTTGAGAGCCTAGCCATTCAGACACCAAGTCCAAGTGTAATTGAGTCATTTCTTCTTCTGTGTGTGGAAACTCTTTTGGAGCTTTTTCCTGCAGATGATAAAAGGGAGTTGTACTCCCATGGAACACTTGAAAAGTATAAGTATGAAGACAAACAGGGGAAAAAAATGTACCTGTAATCTCACCACCCAGAGGCAAATTATTAATATTTTGACATATTTCTTTTTTATTTTTCTATGACTTTTTTATTTTACTTGAAATCATACCAAATATATCATTTTGAGCAAGCATATTTTTCCTCTGGCATTAATGATACTCCACAAACATATTAATGGCTGCATAACTGTCCACAATAGGCATATGCTATAATTTGCTTAATTTGGTCAATCTTCTGCTCTTGGACATCTAGGCTGCTTCTGTTGTTTTGCTAACTTAAATTATGTGATTCATATTTATGCTTTAATCCTTGTCCATCCATTTCCTTAGAAGAGAGTCCCAGAAATGGAATTATAAGGTCAGAATTCCAAAGGCTATAAATATTTTCAGGATCTTCTTTCAAATTGCCAAATGGCGCTTCTGGAAGCTTGTACAACTCTGCAAGACTAATTCTAAGCTCCACCTGGTCATAAGGCCAAAGCTACACAGTAAGGGGTGAGGGGGGCACGACTGAGCTTGAGGTGAAGGAAGAGTAGACCCAGCCAAGAGGAGCTGGAACAGGCAGAGCTAGCAAGGCCGAGGCTCACAGAGAACACCAAACTTTGAGGACACTTTTAAGACATGATTTCTGGAGGATGCAGCCACAAATGGAAAGAGAAAAACCTTTGGACCCAGGGCTGGAAGGAAAGACAGCTGGAGTCCGGAGGCCAGGCTGAGGTCCAAGAAAAAGCACAGAGTGTGAAGAAGGGTGTTGAGGGCCCCAGAGCTGTTGCTCATTCAGGAACATTAAGGTTGTTTAGGCATGACGCGCACTAGGGTAAGTCTGGAGGAGGTTGAGGAATTGATTTTAAAGAAAAGATACTTAGGAATGGATAAAGAGAGGTGGTTCCAATGCTGGCAAAGAGAGGATAAGAGTAGTTTCAGATGTTCTATTGTAAAATAGGAATGAATATGTCAAAGAGGAGATCTGAAGCTGGCCCATCTCACCTTATTGATTTCTACTGTTGACTGACTGAATGAGTCACTTTTATTGGAGAATAATTTCCTTTTAGTTTTTTAAATCTTGCTTATTTGACTGTGTCATCTCTTTAATCAGTCACATTGCCGCTTCTTTTTTAAAAATTTATTTTATTGAAGTATAGTTGATTTACAATGTTGTGTTAATTTCTGCTATACAGCAAAGTGATTCAGTTATATACATGAATACATTCTTTTTCATATTCTTTTCCATTATGGTTTATCACAGGATAGTGAATATAGTTCCCTGTGCTTATCCATTCTATATATAATAGTTTGTATCTGCTAATCCCAAACTCCCAATCCATCCCTCCCCCACTCCCCTTCCCCCTTGGCAACCACAAGTCTGTTCTCTATGTCTGTGAGTCTGTTTCTGTTTTGTAGATAAGTTCATTTGTGGCATATTTTAGATTCCACATATAAGTGATATCATATGGTATTTGTCTTTCTCTTTCTGACTTACTTCATTTAGTCCATCCATGTTGCTGTGAATGGCATTATTTCATTCTTTTTTATGGCTGAGTAGTATTCCATTGTGTATATGTACCACATCTTTATCCATTCATCTGTCCTTGGACATTTAGGTTGTTTTCATGTCTTGGCTATTGTGAATAGTGCTGCTATGAACATACGGGTGCATGTATCTTTTTGAATTATAGTTTTGCCCTGATATATGCCCAGGAGTGGGATTGCTACATCACATAACTCCTACATCGGCAGGCGGACTCTCAACCACTGCGCCACCAGGGAAGCCCTATCTGTAGACTTTTTAATGATGGCCATTCTGACCAGTTGAGGTGGTACCTCATTGAAGTTTTGATTTGCATTTTTCTAGTAATTAGCAGTGCTGAGCATCTTTTCATGTGCCTGTTGGCTATCTGTATCTCTTTGAAGAAATGTCTATTTAGGTCTTCTGCCCATCTTTCGATTGGGTTGTTTGTTTTTTTGTTACTGAGTTGCATGAGCTGTTTGTATACTTTGGAAATTAAGCCCTTGTTGGTTGCATCATTTGCAAATATTTTCTCCCAGTCCATAGCTTGTCTTTTCATTTTATTTTTGGTTTCCTTTGCTGTACAAAAGCTTGTAAGTTTGATTAGGTCCCATTTGTTTATTTTTGCTTTTATTTCTATTGCCTTGGAACACTGGCCTAAGAAAACATTGGTACAGTTTATGTCAGAGAATGTTTTGCCTATGTTCATTTCTTTTTTAAAAAATTAATTAATTAATTTTATTTTTTGGGCTGCGTTGTGTCTTCGTTGCTGCATGCGGGCTTTCTCTAGTTGCGGCGAGTGGGGACTACTCTTCATTGTGGTGCATGGGCTTCTCAGTGTGGTGGCTTCTCTTGTTGTGGAGCACAGGCTCTAGATGCACGGGCTTCAGTAGCTGTGGCGCGTGGGCTCAGTAGTTGTGGCGCACGGGCTTAGTTGTTCTGTGGCATGTGGGATCTTCCTGGACCAGGGCTCGAACCCATGTCCCCTGTGTTGGCAGGCACATTCTTAACTACTGTGCCACCAGGGAAGCCCCTATGTTCATTTCTAATAGTTTTATGATGTCATGTCTTATATTTAAGTCTTTAAGCCATTTTGAGTTAATTTTTCTACATGGTTTGAGGGTGTGTTCTAAATTCATTGATTTACATGTAGCTGTCCAACTTTCCCAACACCACTTGCTGAAGAGACTGTATTTTCTCCATTGGATATTCTTGTCTCCTTTGTCAAAGATTAATTGACCATAGTGTGGGTTTATTTCTGGGCTTTCTATTCTGTTCCATTGATCCATATTGTCCAAGAGCCAATACAATGCTCTTTTGATTACAGTAGCTTTGTAGTATTGTCTGAAGTCTGGAAGGGTTATGTCTCCTGCTTTGTTCTTTTTCCTCAGGATGACTTTGCCACTTCTTGATGAAACATGGGATTCCTTTCTTTTAAAATCAGGTTTATTATTTTCTGATTACACATGTAAAATTTACTCATAGCCAAAGAACCATAGTATATAGAAAAGCATGAAGTATAAGAAAGAGAATAAAGATCATCTGTAACCTGAACAACAAAAGATAAGCATTGTAGACATATTGATATAAATTCTGCCAGATTTTTTTCTATACATTTTCCTTCTCTCTCCCCCTTCTCTTTCTCTCTCTTATACACACACACAGAGAAAGGTAATTGTATTATATACATAGCCATTTCTTATTGTAGTAAAATATACATAATATAAAATTTACCATTTTAACCATTTTTAAGCATATAGTTCTGTGGCATTAAGCACATTCACATTGTTGTACAACTATCACCACCATTTATCTCTAGAATTTTTCATCTTCCCCAACTGAAATTCTGGACCCATTAAACATTAACTCCACATTCCCCTCCACCATCAACACCCAACCTCTGGAACCACCATCCTTCTTTCTGTCTATGAATTTGACTTCTCTAAGTATCTCATGAGAATGGAATCATACAGTATTTGTCCTTTTGTGACTGGCTTAATTCACTTAGCAGTATGTCTTCAAGGTTTATCCATTATAGCACATGTCAGAGTTTCCTTTCTTTTTAAGGTTGAATAATATTCCATTGTATACCACATTTTATTTATTCATTCATCTGTCAATAGGCATTTGGTATATATAGTTTTTAAGCTGCCTTCCCCCTGCCCCCTACCCCGCACTGGGCAGCACGTGGAATCTTAGTTCCCCCACCAGGGATCAAACCCATGCCCCATGCATTGGAAGTGCAGGGTCTTAACCACTGGACCACCAGGGAAGTCCTAAGCTGCCTTTTTCATTTACTATATTATGGACATGATTTCATATCAATAAGGTAAGATTACATTATTATTTCAGTGGCTTGTTAGTATTTCATTAAACAGATATTTTATGTTATTTAAGCAGGCTGCTGATAATGAGCACCTGATTGTTTCCAAATTTGTACTTAATAAACCTCTCAATGATGAACAATCTTTACAAACTTTTATTGAAAAATACTTCACACATGAGAGGATATAATATATATGTAAAGCTTAAAAGATAATAATAAAATGAACCCCTCTGTACCCCCCTCCCTGCTTAAGCAACAGAGCATGATCAGAAGCTTAGAAGCCCCCTGGAGTTCCTGGCCCAGTTTATCAGACTCTCACCCTCCTAGAGGCACTACTCTCTTGAACTCTGCATGAATCATTCCCGTGCTTTTCTCTATAATTTTATTCTATGAGTATTTATCCTCCACCCCAATAAACTAGATCCTAAGTATAAGCCTACAGGATAAAATAAAGAACAAGCGTGCTACGGGCATCTTGATTCCTGGCCTTCCTTTCTAGACTAGGGACCCTGACTTAACTGAGCTCTACATTCACAGCCTGGAGCTTAGTATATGATGAGCAATTGTTTGATGAATGAATGAATTTGTAGATGAATGAGTGAGTGAGTGAAAGAACCAAGTTCAGTGGAACTCTCGCCATAAAGACCGACTAAACTTCTACTTCCTTTACCAAGGAATAAGGGAGAATTTCTTTCTCAAAGACCTTGGCCCTAGACTTCATGACTCTAGACTTTTCCCCTTGTGGGACTTTTCCCCTTGTGGGACTTTTCCTGTCAGGGTCCCTGCAGGCCGTTCTGTGGGCCACCTACCATCTAACATATGCAAACTCACTTTAAAAAGGCCTGTGAAGAGATTTTTATACAATAGATAACTGACACAGTTTTTTTATGTGTATTTTTTAAACTGTTCCAGTCATCCACTGTTACATAACAAACTCAGTGCCCCAAAACAAGCATTTTATTATGCTTATGAGCTCTGTGCATCAGGAATTGAGACAGGATCTAGCAGGGGTGGCTTGTCTCTGCTGCCTGATGTCTGGGGTCTCAGCTGGGAAGACTCAGAGGCTGAGGATATCCCAATGGTTGGGGGCTGGGGCCAACTGGAGGCATCTTTACTCACATGTCTGGCTGTTTGATGCTGGGTGTTGTCTGGAACCTCAGCTAGGCTGTCAGTTCCAACACCTACACGTGGTCTCTCCACGTGGGCTAGTTTGGGCTTGCTCAAATTAGCTTGTAGCTGGGATGAAAGAGAAGGTGTACAAGAAAGCAAAGCACAAGTGCATGCCATTTTCATGATCCAGCCTTAGAAGTTACATAGCCTCCCTTCTTCCATACTATTGATATATTGACTGAGGCAGTCACACAGTTGCCCAGGTTCAAGGCGTTGGGGGGTGGCAAGTTTCTAGAAGAGTATGTAAACAGGAGTTATTGTGTCCATCTTTGGAAAACATAATCTGACATGCTTTTGCTTTCATTTTCTTTAAATTATGTAATCTACACTCAAAAGAAGAAATATAACATCTGAGGAGTCTAAAACTCTCCAATCATGTCTGTCTCCCTTACCTTCAACCAAAGGGAACCACTCTCGTGAATTTTTTTTTTTTTTTTTTTTGGTAGACGGGCCACGAATTGCTGTGGCCTCTCCCATTGCGGAGTACAGGTTCTGGACGCGCAGGCTCAGCGGCCATGGCTCACGGGCCCAGCCACTCCGCGGCATGTGGGATCTTCCCGGACCGGGGCACAAACCCGTGTCCCCTGCATTGGCAGGCGGACTCTCAACCACTGCACCACCAGGGAAGCCCAACTCTCGTGAATTTTGTGTTAATTATGCTCTTCTTTTCTTTATAATTTTGCCACCCCAGGTTTGTTCCTAAGTAATATACTGTTTAGTTTTGCCTGTTTGCAAACTTTACAAAAATGGAGTCATACAGAGGTATACTTATGTAATCTTGTTCATTCACTCTTGTGTCAGGCAGGATTGGCCTGGTTATGCTGTGGTAACAAGCACCTCCCAAATATCTCTGGCTTATTACTCTAAACATACTACATATATGTTGAGTTGGCTGCAACTCTGCTCTGGGATCCAGGCTGAAGGAGCAGCTCCTATCTGGAACATCACTAGTCTCGTGGCAGAAGGAAAAGAGAAGATGGTGGGCCACGAGCTGGCTCTTCAAACTCCTGCTCAGAAGTGACAATTGTCTGTTTTACTCACATTCTATTGGCCAAAGAAACCACGTGGTTAAGCCTAAGGTCAATCCTCACGTAGATAGGGACCCCAAAGAGAGTAGCCCTAGAGGGGCAACAAATATTTTGGATAATAATACAGTCTATCCCAACATTCTCCTTTGGTCACAAATATTTATTTCCCTTTTTTCTGTAAAATAAATTCACTTGTCTCACAGGAGACAACCTAAATTCTCATCTAACCATGGCACCAGACTTTTTTTTTTTTTTGGCTGCGGTGGGTCTTCGTTGCTGGCTTTCATCTTGCAGGCTTTCTCTAGCTGTGGTGAGCAGGGGCTACTCTTCATTGCAGTGCACGGGCTTCTCATTGTGGTGGCTTCTCGTTGTGGAGCATGGGCTCTAGGTGCACAGGCTTCAGTAATTGTGTCATGGACTCTAGAGCACAGGCTCAGTAGTTGTGGCTCACGGGCTTAGTTGCTCCGTGGCCTGTGCGATCTTCCCAGACCAGGGCTCGAACCTGTGTCCCCTGCATTGGCAGGTGGATTCTTATCCACTGCGCCACCAGGGAAGTCCCTGGGTGAGTGTTTTAAAGCCTCCAGTAGTGACAGACCCATAGAGAGGGGGAATGAATATTCTGAATACTAATACAATCTACCGCAGAAAGCAAGTCAAAAAACCTCACAACCCCCAGGAGGGTATGCCCTCTCTAGGAAGAAAATAGAACAAGAAGGACCTCCAAGATGGCAGAGGCAAGAACTATGAAGGAAAATGGCCTGACAAATCCCCTCTTCCCCTGAGAGCAGGACTAAGACCTGATCAAGAAACATTCCCTCCACCTAGGGTCCAGTGGTTAAGAATCCGCCTGCCAATGCAGGGGACACAGGTTTGATTCCTGGTCTGGGTAGATCCCACATGCCGTGGAGCAACTCAGCCTGTGCGCCACAACTACTGAAGGCCGTGTGCCCTAGAGCCCGTATGCCACAACTATTGAGCCCACATGCCACAACTACTGAAGCCTGTGGGCTCTAGGGCCCACATGACGCAACAACTGACCCTATGTGCTGCAGCTACTGAAACCCGCATGCCTAGAGCCCTTGCTCCACAACAAGAGAAGCCATCACAATGAGAAGCCCTCACACAGCAACAAAGAGTAGCCCCTGCTCGCTGCAACTAGAGAAAGCCCGCGCATAGAAATGAAGACCCAACGCAGCCCAAAAAAAAAACTCACCTGATTGATGACGAACTTGGTCGTGTGACCTTTTTGGCCAATGTAATGTGAACACAAGTGACATGTGTCACTTCCAAATAGAAGCTTTGTTAGGGTGACCAAACATTTTGATTTGCCCAAGACTGTTCTGGTTTTAGCACTGAAGTTGTGTGTCCCAGGAAACCCCCATTCCTGGGCAAAATGGGATATTGGTCACCCTAGCTTAATGAATCATTACATGGCCAAGCACTCTCTTTTTTCCTTTTTCATGAGACCGCAAATATCATTAGAAACCTCCCATGAGCCTTGATCGCAGAATGAAGAGGAGATGCAGCTGACCTCTGTGGACATGTAACATGAACAGGAAAGAAGTCTTTGTGGCTGTGAGCCGTGGAGATGTGAGAGTTGTTTCTCACTGCAGCCTTAGGCATAACTTAGCTTATCTGACTGAGAACACTGGACATGGTGTTTCTGACATTCAGACATTCATTCATCTACTTCTTGCTGATGTCCCAGCAGGCCCTGCCTCTTCCTTCCCTCCCTAAGTTTATACCAATTTTCTCCTTGAAACTCTGGTACTGTTGTGAGTAGGGTTCCCAAACAAAATACAGAATGCCCAATCCAATCTGAACTTCAGATAAACAATGAATAATTTCTAAACAATTTTTACCAAATTTAAACTGATAAATTTATATTTTTTATTAGTAAATTCACTAAATTAATTTTTTACTATTGAAAATAATTTTAATAAGTATAATCCCATGCAATATTTGGGTCATACCTATACTAAAAATTTATTTACTATCTGAAATTCAAATTGAACTGGGCATTCTGTAATTTTATTTGCTAAATCTGGCAAGCTAGTTGTAACAAAAACGCCTTCTGAGGTGCCTGGGACAAGGAGTATACTCAGAAAATTTCCTCTTCTGCAGGGAGGCGGCGTTGTGGAGTGGAGTGGTCCCCAGACTTACTTGATCATCACACTTATGAGGAGCTTTAAAACAAGGACCTCGGGCTTCCGTGGTGGCGCAGTGGTTGAGAGTCCGCCTGCTGATGCAGGGGACATGGGCTTGTGCCTCGGTCCGCGAAGATCCCACGTGCCGCGTAGTGGCTGGGCCCATGAGCCATGGCCGCTGAGCCTGCGTGTCCGGAGCCTGTGCTCCACAACGGGAGAGGCCACAGGAATGAGAGGCCAGCGTACCGCAAAAACAAACAAACAAAACAAAACAGGGACCTAGGTATGACCTCAGACCTAATGAATTAGAAACTTGGGATACCTAGGGAATTCATACTCTAAAAAAAACAAACAAACAAAACTCCCTAGTTAATTCTGATTGTCAGCCAGGTTTGGGAATTACTGGTCTTCTCTTTTTTTGTTTTTTTCCGCACCGTGTGGCATGTGGGATCTTAGTTCCCTGACCAGGGATCGAATCGAAACCACACCTTCTCCTTGGAATCAGAGTCTTAACCAGTGGACCGCCAGAGAAGTCCCTGGTCTTCTCAAATTTTAAAGCGCATGCAAAGAACCTAGGGATCTTGCCAAAAAGATTCTGAATCAGTGGGTCTGGGGTAGGACCTGAGGTACGGCACTTCTACCACATTCCCAGATGATGCTGATGCTGTGCGTGTGTAGATCACAATTTTGTTTGAGTAGCAAGGCTTTAGAGCAGTGGTTCTCCAACCTGATTATACATCAGAGCTACTGGGGGGCTTGCTTTACCAGATTGCTGGGCCCCACCCCAAAGTTTCTGATTTAGTAGGTTAACAAGTAAGTAGGGCCCCCGCTTGCTAGAAAAGTGCCAGGGACCTCACACTGAGAACCACTGCCCTAGGGGAAAGTGTTCAGGCTTTGGAATCAGGCTGACCAGAGTTGAATTCCATCCCAACATGTGGACCACCTCCAGCAAATTCCTTATGATGGTACTCCACTCTGACTATACATTAGAATCACCTGAAGAACATAAAAAATTCAGATGCCAGCGTCTTATCCCAGATCATATTAAATCAAAAAAGCTGGGAGACCCAGAGCCACAGTTTACAAATTTCCTCGGGTGATTCTAATGTATAGCCAGGGTGGAGAGTCATTGAAATGCTTTGAGCCATTCTCCTCATCTGAAAATGAAGACTGTGGGGATTAAGTGAAATAAAAGATGTAAAGGATCTGGTACAAGGCAGGCACTCCAAGCAGCTGCTATTACTCCTTCTCTATTGTTGCTTTCTTCCTTGCCTTCTACCTTAGAGGAAGAGTTGTCTCCAGGCCAGTCCAAGGCCCATCTGGTCCCCCTCCCCCACAAAAATAAACCTAGTTGCCTTTGTCATTTTGCTTCTGTCACTGCCCCCGCTCACCAGCCTCTTAAGTCTATTTCCCAGGGGCTCCTCTCTATGTCTTTTAAAATTCTCTGAACACCCTCATCCCTCAATCTTGCTGCCATCCTGTTTCCTGCCCCTTCTCATGAATGTATTTTTTAAGCACGTGGCCTACAACTGGGCCAATTCCTAGGTTCTCCTTAACCCCTGGGAACAAGGGACTCATTCTCTCCATCCCTGAACCTAAATTTTACCACACAGACACCCAAAGATTATCACGGCTGTTTGAATGGTCAACCCCAAAGGTCTTTTCTGAGTAATTATTCTCCTTCAATTCAATTGAACAAATATATTTAGTGCCGTCACTGGGGTACAAAGGTGAATGAGTCACCATCCTTGCTCTCAAGGGGTGGGGTATAGGAATGGCTATTTATGTAAATAAGTCAATAGTATTGATGAGATAAGAGCTATGATGTAAAGTGTGAACCATGTGGATTCTTGACTTAGCACTCAGACTTAGTTAAGGGCCTTGAGCATAAATATTTTTTGAATGAATTAATGAATGATTGAATGAATGAATGAACTCCACAGGAAGGTGAGGGAAGGCTTTATGAATGAAATGACCTCACAGCAGTGTCCCAAAGGAGGAGTAGGGTTTTCCAGGTGGGGAAGTGTATAGGTAGGTGTTCCAGATGGGGTCAAAGGTATGGGAGCAGCAAATAGCATGACACATTCCAGAAATGGTGATGATATAACTGGCTGACAGGGTGGTGTGAAGGGGAATGGGAGGAGGGAAGGCTGAAGAGGGAAGGTGGTTTGGAGGTGGAGGTGTAAAGAGATGCTGAAGGACATCCTGTGCCTCCATAAGAGTTTGAATGTTATCACTTAGGTAATGGAAACCATTCCTGGGTTTTAACGAGGGAATAGATTGATTAAAATCGCATCTTGAAAGGCAGCCTGGCAGCCACTTAAGCTACTGGGAGAGGATGAAACCCTTGGCAAGAGTATATGGGAGAGGAGCAGAGGGTTTAGGAAAGAACTCATGGCTGAAGAGTCAGACACAGGAAGCAGAGTCCACAATACAGACTAATGGGGGAGGTAGGGAAAGTGGAGGTTCCTGCCACCAGAGTCCCAGGCTACCAAGAAGTCAAGAAAGGGGGACTGAAAGCCGACTTCCAGATGTGGGAGTTACAGTGACCTTGTCAGAGCTGATCCCGTGTCTCAGGGATCTGTCTCAGCAGGGGCAGAGATAGAACTACAGCAATGGGCATCACAAGACCACTCCCTGCCCCTGTGATCGCTGTGACCACGTGCCTGCTCTCTCCTTGTCTCTCTCAACGGAAGTACAAACTTAAAAATATGAAGGGCTTCCCTGGTGGCGCAGTGGTTGAGAGTCCACCTGCTGATGCAGGGGACACGGGTTCGTGCCCCGGTCCAGGAAGATCCCACATGCCGCGGAGCAGCTGTGCCCGTGAGCCATGGCTGCTGAGCCTGCGCGTCTGGAGCCTGTTGCTCCGCAACGGGAGAGGTCACAACAGTGAGAGGTGCCCGTACTGCAAAAAAAAAAAAAAGAAGCCACGGGAAGTAATTCCTTTGCTGGGACATTGAATGTAAGTTTTCTTCTTTTTAAAAAACTTCTTACCTAAAAAATGTTCAAACATATACACAAGTAGAGAGAATGTTACACAGAAACCCAGGTAGCCACCTTCCACCTTCCAGAATGATCAGCTCCTGGCCAAGGCTGTTTCACCTCTACACTCATGCCCAATGAGTGTAGCAAATCCCAAACATCACATCATTTCATCTATAAACATGTCATTACCTCTGACATATAAAGACTTAAAAAAATTAACAATACAATTAATATACCTAAAATCAACAATTTATTAATATCATCCAAAATACAATGTGTTCAAAGTCCCCGATTGTTTCATTATTTTATTATTTTTACAATTTGTTTTAATAAGACCCATGTGTTGCATTTGGTCAATCTCTATCTCTTAACATTTCTTTTACCTTTCTAATTGTATAGGATCCCCTCTACATTTTTTTTTGCATTTTACGTGTTGCAGAGGAAACAGGACACCTGCTACCTTGACAGCTCATGGTTAAAAGGGCATGTCCTCAGATCATATGGCCTACTTCTATTTTGCTTTCTTTTGTATGAGTAAACTTTTTATTGATGTATTACCTATTATACAAAAGTATATAAATCATAAGTGTGCAGGTTGATACATTTTCATAAAAGAACACACCTGTGTAACCACCACTGAGATCAGGAAACAGGACATTATGGGACCCCTTTCATGCCCTCTCCCAGTGTCTACTACCCCACAGATGTGACCTGACTTATTCACACCATAGATTCATTTTGCCTCTTTTTGAACTTCATATAAATGGAATTATACAACATGTTCTCTTTCAGAACTGGCTTCTTTTGCTCAACATTATGTCCATGCTGTTCCTTATGACAATGGTTTGTTCATTCTCAAAGCTGTATAATATTCCATTGAATATGAATATACCAGTTAGCTTAGCCATTCTAGTGTTGATGAACATTTGGGCTGTTACAAACAGTGCTACCATGAACATTGGTGTATGTTGCTTTGGGTACACACTTTGGTATGAATGTTATGCATGCCTAGATTTTCATTTTGGCTCGACTGCATACCATTTGTGTGACCTTGAGCACATTATTTCCCCTGTCTAGCCTCAGTGTTTTGATTCATAAAATGGGGACAATAATACCCACCCTGGGTATTATTGTGAGGATTAAATTGAGTTATTGTGAGGATTAAATTCAAGAAAGCATGTAAAACAGTGCTTGGCTCTTCGTAAGGGCTTAATAAGGGTTGGCTATCATTATTCCTACCTGTCTTGTGCTAACTTCTCAATCTCCTTACTGTTTTCCTCCTCCTGCCTCTTAAAAGTTCATTTTCCCAAGTTTAAGGTAAACTGGTCTGGTTTTCTCTCTCTGAAACTTATCTATTCTTATGACTTCCACTGTCATGTATGTGGGCAACTTTGCAAAGGGTTACATAAAAACTTTGACCCAAAAACTCTTGCCTTGGGTCTTCCCTGGTGGTGTAGTGGGTAAGAATCCGCTTGCCAATGCAGGGGACATGGATTCGAGCCCTGGTCCGGGAAGCTCCCACATGCCACGGAGCAACTAAGCCTGTGTGCCACAACTACTGAGCCTGTGCACCACAACTACTGAGTCTGTGCACCACAACTACAGAAGCCCGTGCGCCTACAGCCTGATCTCCACAACAAGAGAAGCCACCGCAGTGAGAAGCCTGTGCACCACAACGAAAGAGTAGCCGCCACTCATTGCAACTAGAGAAGGCTCGCGCGCAGCAGCGAAGACCCAGTGCAGTGAAAAATAAAAATAAATAAATAAAAACCCTTGCCTACAAAACTCAACCTTTCCCCTAATCTGCAATCCTGCCTTTCTAGTCCCAATGTACTATTTGCCCTTTTCCTTGCATATATCTGTTACCACGATCTCACCAGACCTAAATAAGACTTGTCTTTCCTCCTCCATATTACCATCACCTTGGAATCCTCTCTGACACTTCCTTTTCCCTCGCACCCCAGATTTAACCTGCAGGAAGTCCTGACGAATCTTTCTGTAATCACATCACTCCTTCCTTGCTTTTCCTTTTTATTCCCTCTGTCAAGTTCATATCTTTATCACTTTACACCTAAGCTAATCAATCGCCTGCTGTCTCTTCTACCTGGCTCCAGTCTCTCCCACAATAAATTACCCTGAACATTGCCTTCAGACTAACTTGACTAAGATAGTACTTGATGACAAATAATCATAACAGAGCATATGACTGCTGGAATGGTGCCATGAAGAGTTCCATGAACCCTCTCCCCAGTGAAACAACCATAATTGGTGAAAACTATTTTAAAAAATTAAAACCCCAAATGCAACAATTTGTAGTCTCTGAAATTTGTTTTAAGAGCACACAGTAAATTAAGAAACTTTTATTCAAGAAAATCTAAATCTTAGCAAGAAAAGTGAGAGTTGTACAACATAATAAATACAATTAACACTGTTGTATGTAGTATATCTCCACTAGAATAGTCCAGCCAAGTCACTAAACAAACAAACAAGCAAACAATAACAACAAGCCCCAGAGAGGAGAGGAATCCATATCCAAAGTTACTACATTACCCAAAATATCCAGTTTTCAACAACAAAAATTACGGTACGTGCAAAGAAATAGGAATGTATGACCTATACACACAAAAATCAGGCATCAGAAACTGTCTTTGAGAGGGCCCAGTTGTCAGACTTACCAAAGCCTGCAAAATAATTGTTATAAATATGGTCAAAGAACTAAAGGAAACTGTGTTTAAAGAAGTAAAAGAAGGTCTGATGACACATTCTCTATTTATTTATAGAAGTATATTTATAGAAGTAAAGGAAGGTCTGATGACACATTCTCTATTTATTCTCATTAAATAGAGAATCTCAGTAAAGAGAACTTATAAAAGAGAACCAATGGGAATTCTGGAATCAAAAGTTCAATAAGTGAAGTGAAAAATTCATTAGAGTACTCAGAATAGCCAAAACAACCTTGAAAACGGAGAGCAAATTTGGAGGACTCACACTTAACAATTTCAAAACTTACTACAAAACCTCAGTAATCATTGTGTAATATTGGCATAATGATAGACACATAGATCAATGAAATAGAATTGAGAGTCCAGAAATAAACCTATACATTTCTGGTTAATTGATTTTTGACAAGCAAGGGTGACATTCAGGGTGAAAAGTATAGTTTTTTCAACAAATGGTGTGGGACAACTGGATATTCACATGCAAAAGAATGAAGTTGAGCATCTTCCTCACATCGTACACAAAAATTAACTCAAAATAGATTATAGACCTAAATGTAAGAGCTAAAACTATAAAACTCTTAGAAGAAAGTATACAAGTAAATCTTCATGGATCTTGGGATAGGTAAAGTCTTCTTAAATATGATACCAAAAGCACAAACAAAACTAAATAAATTGGACTTCAAAATCAAAAACTTTCATGCTTCTCAACCATTTTTAAATGTACAATTCAGTGGTATAATGCACATTCACATTTTTGTACAACCATCACCACCATCCATCTCCAGAACTTTTTCATCCTGCAAAACAGAAACTCTACCCATTAAATAATAACTCCCATTACCTCCTTCCTGTGGTCCCTTGTAACCACTATTCTTTCTGTCTCTATGAATTTGACTTTTCTAGGCTCTTCATATAAATGGAATCATACAATATTTGTCCTTTTGTGACTGGCTTATTTCACTTAGCATAACGTCTTCAATGTTCATCCATGTTGTAGCATGTGTTAGAATTTCCTTCATCTTAAAGGTTGGATGGTATTCTATAGTATGTATATACCACACTTTGTTTATCCATTCATCCATCAATGAACATTTGGGTTGTTGCCACCTTTTGGCTATTGTGAATGTTGCTATGAACATGGGTATACAAATATCTGTTGGGATCAAGTAGCATGTGGAAGAACGTTTTAAAATTTAATAGGTATGAAATTATTTTAATGTGGAATAGAATAACTATAACCAGCACACCAAGCTTGCTGTATTATAGATGTTATTACTTAGGTCCACAGGGATTCTCAACCTCAGCACTACTGACCTTTTGGGCCAAATAATTCTTCATTGTGGGAGCTGTTCTGTGTGGCAGCATTCTTGGCCTCTACCCACCAGATACCAACACCACTTCCTTCAGCTCTGACAACCAAAAAGTGTCTCCAGACATTGCCAAATGTCCCTTGGCGGGTGAAACTGCCCCCAGTTGAGAACCACTGATTTAGGATGATACAGAAGAAGGTATTTAATATAAAAAATGAATGAATTTAATGAAACTATTAAGTAAATAATAAGCAGGTAGTAAAGAGATAGGGTCAAAATGATGAAGGTGATATGCAGGTGCCTGGAGCTTAGGATGCCTGGGGCATGCCATGCACTGAGCTAGGATAGCCAAATCCTCAGGCAGCTAAGAGGAAGCCATCAACTTAGATGAAGTATTAACTAGCCTCTGTCACGGGCCCTGTCTATCTTTCCATCTTCTCGCCTATTGATTCTCCACTTGGACTCTTCTCTGGACAAATCAACTTGTATTCTTCCACTTAGAGGCCTCTGTCCCTGTTGTCCTCTCCCAACTGGAATGTCATGCCACCCCAGCCTGACTTCAGCCCATAGACCTTCAAGGGCCAGTTCAAATCTGTAAGAATCGAAATCAGAAGAAATTTTTCCCTCCTCAGAATAATTGTTCATGTTGATTACACTTTATTGCTTACTGCTCAGTCCTTTTTAGTCATCTCTTCAAGTATTTCCCCTTGCCCTATATAGGGATGGGACTTCACTTCCTGGTTCTCTCTCTCTGATACTAAATGTCTTGCTTGGTAAAAATATTTACTTTCTTGTTAACTCAAATATTTGGTAAAACAATATAGGGATCTCTGGTAGGATGTAAACAGCTCAAAAATAGCTCAAGAGGGCTTCCCTGGTGGAAAAAAAAATAGCTCAAGAACATGAAATTATGCAGGAAATGATTGTAAAGCACTTACTTAATGCACAAGTTTTACTGATTCCTCTTGAGTTAACAGCATGAACAACTCAATTTTTATTACTGTAATTAAGGATGACGTCAAGAAAAGGAATACATGGTGACTAAGAAGTCATCTTTAGCCAACCACCTGTCTGACACTCTGCAGACATTATAAGGCTACAACAGCTTTGTGTGTGTGTGTGTGTGTGTGTGTGTGTGTTACATGAGAATTTTCAGTTCTGGGTCCTATGTATGTAAGTGTAAAAGTTACCACCCAATTTATCTTTCAAACTGAGACCATTTGAGAGTGAAAGACACTCTTTCAAATTTGGGGGACACTATTCATATTTTGCCAGGACAGTAGGCATAAACCACGACTGTCCTGGGCATAAAACCACCCTATGATTTTACTATAGACAACTTCACATGTAGGTTTAAGGAAGCAGCCTGAATCACAAGGTTATTGTTCAGCACCGTTTGACGAGCCAGAAGGAAGCTTTCCTAATAACAAAAGAGGCTAAACCCTTGAATTTCACCATAGTTTGTTCTGTGGAACTACTGCATGCTGGCACTTAGAACTTCTAAACAAACTTCATCTCTGTTATCAATCAGAAGCTAGCCAGGAGGCCTGGCCCTGGGGCGTTCTGAGCTCACTGCCTAGACTTTACACACAGGCAGCACTTGGTATAACAGACAATAAAGTGACAATTTTGGAGTCCTCAGAGCCTAAGGTATCTCAGGCCTTGAGGGGAATCTCATGAACACCCAGTTTGCAGCTTTTATCACTATTCTCTTAGCTACAGACTTTCCCATTTCCCTCAGAGTGATTATGCTGACGAGGTCTGGTCTCAAAAACCTCATCTTATGGTGGGAATGTAAATTGGTGCAGGCACTATGGAAAACAGTATGGAGTTTCCTCAAAAAAATAAAAATAGAGTTGCCATATGATCCGGCAATCCCACTCCTGGGCATATATCTGGACAAAACTATAATTTGAAAAGATACATGCACCCCTATGTTCATAGCAGCACTATTCACAATAGCCAAAACATGGAAACAAACTAAATGTCTATCAACAGACGAATGGATAAAGAAGATACAGTACATATATACAATGGAATATTAATCAGCCATAAAAAAATGAAATAATGCCATTTGCAGCAACATGGATGGACCCAGAGATTATCATACTAAGTAACGTAAGTCAGAAAGAGAAAGACAAATACCATGATATCACCTATATGTGGAATCTAAAATATGACACAAATGAACTTATCTACAAAACAGAAACAGACTCACAGACATAGAGAACAGACTCGTGGTTGTTAAGGGGGAGGGGGAGTAGGGGAGGGATGGATTGGGAGTTTGGGATTAGCAGATGCAAACTATTATATATAGAATGAATAAACAACAAGTTCCTATTGTAGAGCACAGGGAACTATATTCAATATCCTGTAATAAACCATAATGGAAAAGAATATGAAAAAAAACCTTAACTCAGTCCTCTGAACCCTCTCTGGTAAGGGTATTCTGAAGGAAAAGCTTCTCTCACTAGGTGGTAGATATAACTAGTAAAAAAAATCCTGCATGCATTGGGGCAATGGGTAAATGAGAACTTTCTGTACTTGCTGCCCAATTTTACTGTGAATCTAAAACTATTTTTAAAAATAAAGTCTACATAAAACCAAATCCTGAATCCTGTGACCACTACTTCTGAGGGACAGAACTTTGAAAATGAGTTAGCACTTAGAGAAAAAAAAAATTTTTATATTTCTTTTTTTTTTTTGGCCTTCCCACAAGGCATGTGGGATCTTAGTTACCCGACCAGGGATCGAACCCACACCCCCTAGCATTGGAAGTGCAGAGTTTTAACCACTGGACCACCAGGTAAGTCCCTAGAGAAAGATTCTTAAATGGGTTCCTACAATAACTAGGGCAAACATTTATTAAGAGCTAGATATGTGGCAGGCACTGTTTGATGCACTTTACATCTATTAACTCATTTGCTCCTCACAGCACCGCATGAGGGAAGCACAAATACTGTCATCTGAATTTTATGGGAAAAAGTGGGCACAGAGAGGTGCGGTACTTGCCCAAGGTCACAAGGCTGGGAGAGGCAGAGTCAGGATTCAAGCCCCAGCAGCAGAAGGGCCAAAGCCCATTGCTCTCAATCATTCACTAAGGATACAGAATAATGAAAATGACAGGCTGAGTGAATCACTGATTTTGCTAGAGAAGCATAAATAGAGCTCACTACCTTCTCTGACCTCTGCTGCTCGCTATCTCTCTGAGGACCTCCAGGACTTTCACAAATCCTGCTGAGAGGCCCCAGGTGAGTTTAGAGCCACTTCTACTTCGGTAAATTGATGGAGCTTTAGTCGTTCCAGAATGTGAGTGGGTGCACACCCTCTCCCTTGTTCCCTTTATAACAAGGCACTCTTATGCTTTCAAAAGTGTACTTCATAGCCACGTCCTAACCACTGGTAATCCCAAGCCAAGCCTCACCAAATCCTCAATCCCAACAGGCTACTAAACTTGAGTCCATTCTGTCTCCTAAATGGCCTCCCACAGAAACTCTTTATAGAGGGAAATAGTATGATTCAACAGAATATGGCAAGAGCCAAAGCAGAAGAGAGGAAACAGAAACCAGAGACCAATAAGGAAACAGTTCTATGTGTTGCAAATGGTAATGGTTATTTAAACCAGCCAGAGCTGCAAAGGAGAAGATGCACGTGTCCTTTCCCTCTTTCTCCTCTGCCTGGCCTCATTCTGCACCTCCCTTTGAGCCTCGGTGACACAATTGTGCTTTAGAATTCCCGAATTGGATGGACATCCCTTTCTGGAACTCTTGGCTGAACCTGTGTTCCTGACATGGGTGGAAAAATCCATTGGCACAATGATAAGTCCATCTGCAATCTACTCCCAACAGCTGCTTTCTGTGGCTCTGAATCAAGCTGGAGAAATCTTCCCGGATATCAGGAGCCACTACATGCTTTTCAAGGCCTAACAAGACATCTCAGTCTCCTTCAGCAAACACAAGCAGGAGCAAACCTGTTTCCCCAGCACGCGTGCAGACGTATGTATGGCCACCAAGCAGTACTATTTAAAGACACAACAACTGGAGAACTGTGGAGCAGAACCAAGTGCATGAACACACACGTGCACACACACACGTGCACACACACACATCCAACTGGCCACAGATCTAAAGCTTTTTTCTGGAAGCTCAAACTGTTTTAACACAGAGTCGGAACTATGGGCGTCCCTCACTAAAATCCTTTGGGTTTTTCTTTCCTAAAATAGAAGAGAATATAGAGGAATAAATAAATGCTGAGGTAAAAAAATTTTTTTGACAACGGAATGACAAAAATACAGCAATGGCAAAGGATTCTTTCTCCTCCTTCACCCTAGAAAACCACAAGTGTGGGTTCTCTCAAAGGCAGATCCAAAGGATCTGGGGCTAAATTCAGGCTTGAGAGTCTATTTCTGTTCACATTCTAGGACTTCCACACCTTCAGAGTGGGCAATGGGCTTCAGGAGCTCCTGACAGATAGATTTTTATGCAGTGGTTTTTGGTCCAGTGCTGATCAGCCTTCAAAGGGATGAAACATGAGCCATTGGACACTTGGATGGGTGAACAGGAAAAAGGAAGCTCCATTTTTTCTTGTCATAATCCTGAAATGTGTTGGAAAAAATTTAACATTGATACAAATACCACTTCCCTTCTCTGGCTAAATGGCTACTCTCATCTCAACCCCTGCTCTTGGTAGGGTGGCCCTGTCTGCCCTAGAGCAGTTGGCCTTTCAAGACAGTCAAGTGTTCTATTCGTGGTAAAAGCACATGCCATTGCAAAAGCAGTTTCAGACTCAGAATTTTAGAACTGGACCTAATTCCATAAACCAAAGTGTAAGTGGGTGGGGAACTAGTCTTGAATGAATGCCTACTGAGTGCCAGGCACTCTTAGCGTTTACCGGAGTTATTTAATCTTCTCATCAACTACTATTGTTACTCCCAGTTGCCAAATGAAGAAAATCAGGATGCATGCAGAAAGGTTAAGTGACTTGCTCAAGGCCGTACAACCTGTACATGCCAACAGGGAGTTCAATTCTAGATATGATTCCAAAGGCTACATTCTTCCAGGCTGCCTCCAACTGGGAGAAGGTCGTCTTAAGGGCTGAAAGAACAGTGGGACAATAACTGAGGTCCACACTGCCTGGCACGGCCCCATCACCCTTTCCTACCTGGAAGGGGCCAGAAGCCGCTGCCTCTTCATCCTTTCCTCTCCTTGAGGCTTGGTGACTCACTAACCTGACTCCTCTCTCCCCGGACACGACCCCAAATTTTGCCCCTGGTGTCCTGGACTACAGGTGAATCCACCTGTCGGCCTGGAGCCATCAGACCCGGCAGCTGAACTACCAGTCGGCCTCCCTCCTCCCAACCCCAGACGACACCTGACATTACCCAATCGTCCAACCCAGCTTGCGGTCACAATTGCCTCCCTCTTTGCAACCCGCCACAGTCAACATCAAACAACACCCCTCCAGTAGCCCTCCTCTCTTTTCCCTGCCCCCTCCGGGCTGGCTTTATCCTATAGTGTCTCGGCCAACGGGCTAAAGACGTGAAAAATAACCAATTGTCGTGGAGCTCTTCACTAAGGGCTCCGCCTCCGCTCTGAGGAGCAGCTCCGTTGACCAATGGGCTACCCTCAGCGTACAATGGAAGTGCGGGGCTAGTAGAGCAGCGGCTGGGCGGCCCAATGAACGGGCGGGTTTCCGTGGCTAGGGGCGTGGCAGAATCGGTCGTCAGGGGCGTGGCGGCAGTTGCTTGGGCGGGGCCGGTAGCGGCGGGAGCTGCACTGGCCAGGGGTTCCGGCTGCATTTCCTTGAGCGCCGGCGGCAGCTGCTGAGTTGCGGGAACCTGACTGGGGGCGAACTGGGCCGCAGTAGTCAACCACAAGCAGGTAAAGCCACGGCGGAGCGAGCTCCGCTAAGCCGTGATTGAGCCCCCCATCAGTCGGGCCAAACCCCTGAGCCCCGCGGTCCCTGTCGTGGCTCGGCCCATCGCGCCGCAGCCTGAGCGCCCCGGATCCTCGGGGGGCCTGTCACCTGTCGCCGCGGTGGTCCCCAGGGCCGGCGGGGAGGGAGGCAGCCTGGAACGCATCGGGTGGGATACGCCTTCCTGAAAGCCCTTTGTCCCCTTCAGCGTCAGATACCGAGGATGGGGACAACCCCGACTGCGGCCTCCCTACCGGCCATCCCTCCATCAGTGCGCACTCTTGGGACCTCTGGGGTCTGGGGAGGGGCTCTTCCAGCCTTGGTGATGGAGATCCGGGTTCGGCACCTGCAAGGAGAGGGCCGAGGGACCTGATTACAGCCCCGAATATCCGAGGGGCCTCTGCGTTTCTGGGCTCCAAGGGGGCACCCAGGAATGATGGGTTCAAGTTGTACGGAGGCAGCTTTTGACCCAGTTGGAGGCACACTTATTTAGCTCGCCCACGTGCCAGGCACTGTTCTAGGCGCTTCGTGGTCTTTCCCCACAGTGAGAACTGTCCAGCAGCGCAGGCCCTGCTAGGCGAGGCAGCCAACACCGCGACCTTGGAAGTGACCAGGCAGAGGCCAGGTGACAGCCACCTGCCAGGGATGCTTAGAAGGGACTCGCAAGGGAGGACTGCATGACCCACCTGTAAGGCCCTTCTCCATTCACAGATGCACTCTGACCTTTAATGCCTACCTTGAGAAGAATACTGCTGGGGGCTCATTAGTTTGAAAGTGGGTGTTGAATTCATCCACAATGAACTTGTGGTCTCAACTCTCAAGAGTGGGTGTTAGCAAAGAGAATGGACCATACCAAGAAGATAAGGTTTATTTAGCCATTATGAAACTCCTTAATTTGAACTACTGTGGGCTGCGTGCGTCTTTTAGTCTTCCTGATTCTTCTCCTTTGGTTGCTTCACCTCCAGTGTGTCAGTTTCACCTGCATTCCAGTAACTAGATCCAAAGGCAGGCTCCAAAATCAGACTCCTGAGAGGTGCCTGGGTGGGACTGTAGGTTTGGCAGAGTTAATGTGATCTGGCCCAGAGCTTTTCGAGGGCCATTTCATTGCAACCACACGAAGTAGAGGCCAAAAGAAAAACCATGCAGTACCCCTTTTACTACCCTCTGTCATTTGCCTGAATAGAGGCATAATAGAGGAATAATCTATTATTATTAGAGTAATATATATATTATATATATAATATATAATTATATATATTATTATATAATAAGAGGAATAATCTTCTGAAGGTCAGGAGGCAGAGGAAGAACCTTAATAGCAAGTTTGCTGCTTGTTTTAGGATGAATTAACCTTTGAATAACCCTTCAGAAAGCAGACCTGTCCATGTACTGCTGATTGTCGCATGAACTTGCAGCATTTTAGAGCTGAAGACACCTTAGGTAGAGCTTGTCTAATCCGTCTTCTCAATGCACAGGTGAGGAAACGAAGGCCTGGGGAGGTCACAGGACTGACTGGTCATCACAGAGCCATGATCTGTTGACCCTGGATCTAGCCAGTGCATGACTTGTATTTCACTCCTAGACTACTTATCTCGCTCTCTGTGTTGAAATTCTAGGGGAGTCTAGAGAGGTTAAGAGCACAGATTTTGGGGCCAGAGTGCCTGGATTTGAATCCTAGCCCTGCTTCTTACTAGCTGTAACCTTGGGCAAGTTACTTAACCTCTCTGTGCCTCTGTTTGTTCACCTATGAAATAGGAATAATAAGGTACTTAGATTAGAAGGTTGTTTTGAAGATTACTATATCTGAGGCATTTAGAACAGTGCCTGGCACACAATAAGCACTATAGATTTGCCAAATACGATCTTCTGTTGCCTTTTTATACAGCTTTTCTTCATACCTACCACCCAGTATTTTCTATCAGGAGCTAATTTTTTCCCCTGCTTCCTCTCCCCCAGTTCATTAAATATATTTCAGATTTCATTGTATATAGCACATATGTCTGTGGGGTTTTCCAAGTCACATCGCATTTCATTTCTTATTTTTGTCTTTTATTGAATCAGGTAATTCATTTTCTCTGTTAGTCCTCTCGTTGTAATTACACTCTTCTTAGACTCCAAACCTCATTCTCTTTAAAAGGGGGGGTGGGGGAAATCCCTCAAAGTGATAAACCAAGTCCCTGATGATACCAATCTCCACGGCGTCCTTCCAAATATCTATTCCCTCTGTTCAGCCCTATTTCCCAGTTGTCAGTGTGCTGCAGCGTGATTATAAATGGGTGAACATTTTTAGATGAAGATTTCATGAGCCACTGTATTAAGTGCTTTTCGGAAGTTCAGGGATCGTGTGTCAAATGCATTGAAGTAAGTTACTTAGTCATTGGAGCAGGGGGTGCACCAGCAACGCCTGCCTTGCCTGGCAGAAACACAAGTGTATGACTGATTCTTGCTGGTAATCTAGCTCTTTCACTAATTTTACTGCATTTTTCCTGTTCTTTTCTTGAGCTTGAAATAAACCAGATGGGACGTGCAGCGGAACGGTCTTTTCTCTCGTTCTAGTTGGGGAAATTCCCTTTTCTACTTTCACCTTCATTCTCTTTATCACCTTCACGGTTCTGATAAATATCTACTCTCAGTCCGCCATCCAATTCTCTTTTAATCAGAAGATACCTGTCACCTTTATTTCTTGCAGGAATCCGGTCCCTTTGGGTTTTCCCTTCTCTGTTTTTACATGTTTTCTAGAATGAAGCAAACTATCGATTGGCACCTTCCTAAGAGTTGATTCTGAGTTTGGGTTTTTTGTTTAGGACATTCTGGAACTCAGCCATCTTAGAATAATTGTTTTAGTTTCTTTGTGTATTAATAAGGGCCCCTTTCTCTCATTCTCTTGTTCTCTTTTCTCGTAACATCTTGGTGAAAGGGCTTCTTATTTGCTGTTATTCCTTACTTCTTCCACTTCCGCCTTCCTCCTGGGAATCTCTGGCAGGGCCCATGAAGAGTGTAATGGTTCTCCACTGCCCTTGTTCCAAGCTCCTGTCCAGAGCACGAAATAATTTCTTTGGTCCTATGGAAGACTGGGGTGAAGTCTGCCTTGTTCTTTGCCTAAAACCTGGCTCTTTGAAAAGCCCTAGGAGAGAGAGCCTTCCAATATAATGGAATTCACGTGGCAGAATTTCTGCTCTAACCTACTGCTTACAGTTTTCCGGTTTTCATTGCAGGGTGGGTTTTGAGTACTCTTTGACCAATTTAAGAGCATAGGTGACTGGGGCAAGGGGTGTTATAAGCCTTCCTGTTTCATCTTGGGCTACACTGTCCCTAGAGCAGAGCACAAGGAGTTCAGGCCGCCTCTTGATGTTCTCTGGCATTAGGATTTTATAGCAGCTCCGCATGTTCCAACCTCTTTGGCCAGTGCGTGTTGTTTTTAACCCTCATGCTGCTATTTCTGCACTGATACCCTGCAGGTGCTGACATTATCTCCCTTCAGGATCATTTTCATATCTGCATGTTTGTTTTTGTGGTCTTGGTTCCAAGGCATCATGTTTTTGGATTAAACATTTTCTATTTATAAAATGGCTGGTGTGGGCAGGCCACCAGACCTATTGTTACCCATGAATGAAGCTTGCGCACTGGACCCAGTTGGGTGCAGGGCTTGTGACCCAAGGACCCATTTTCCGATCTTTTGCAATAGTTAAGTAGCAGACAGGTAAAGAGCTTATTAGAGAATTGGAACACTGATACCCTTGGGTTTGCCTGGTTTCTGATTTTCTTTTGTTGTCTTTGAATGGAGCTTCATTAAGTTCAACAAACTGAGCATCTGGCGTGTGCCAGGAAGACAGCTGTCCAGATTAACAAGGGTGTTTGGTTTGCTGCAGAAACACTATTTTGTTTTTATTTTACATTTAAAAATTTTCAGTGTTTTTAATTTTAAAAATTGTTTTAATAGGTAATGCATTTACATGATGAAAGAAAATATTCGAAAGGCACAAAAGTGAAGTAGTAAATACATCTCTGTCCACCCCAGACTCCTACCACCTAGTTTTATTCCTTAGAGGCACCAGCGTTACTGATTTCTTCATCCTCCAGAGGTGTTCCAGGCACAGCCGAGATATTTTATAACATCTATTAGCAAATCCATTATGATTATCTTTCCCTTTAACACAAATGGTAGCAAACGATACATGCTATTTGGAACCTTGCCTTCTTTCACTTAGTGTTTCTTCGCAGTATGGAAAGAGCTTCAGCCTCATTTTTTATGTAGGTGATCTATTTTAGATATTCGATTCTGTTTCTAAGGCTGCTAAGAACCAGTCTTATTTAGGCAACAGCTTCACATGGAGATCCTAAAGCATTTTGTGGATTATTTGGGGGCAAATATTTTTCTTCTCTGTCCTGCAGCTCTGAGCCTGAGAAGAGGCCGCGTGAGGCGGAGGGCCTCCCCTGAAGGTCATCCTATGAGGGGAGAGCGGGGACATTACAAAATGAGGAGCACTGGACCTCAGGCTCTTCACCTGCCCTCTGGGCAGAATGTGCTGGAATTGCCTGGGAAAGCTTGCTATGCTTTCTCTGGTCTCCAGGGAAAGCTCCCGGCCTTCCTGATACACCTTTCAGCATCTCTACCATGTCGAATCCTGTCTCCTGCACCCCAGCCCCGGCTCTGTTTGTTCTCGCCCTTGGGCATCAGAGAGGAGCCCTGCCCTTCATGACAGGACTTCCTGTCTGGAAAGCTTTGTTAAGGGCCCCACCCCTTCCTTTCTCTCACCCCATGAAAAACCAGCTCTCACACCTGTGCCTCTGTGAAGCATTTTTCCCAAACAACATTTGGGAATATGATATTTGTTGCTCTTCTTAGGAGTGTTTCCCATTCTCCATATCACTTGACCAAGGTCTCTGAGCCTCACATGGCCTTGCTAAGCTTTTGCTGATGACTATTCTAAGAAGAGAATTTAGGGGGTCTTCACATTTGAATTTTCTGTGGCTGCCCTTATGTTTTGGATAACCACGCTGGTTTAAACATGGTCTCATGGTCTTCTGTGGCTCCCAGTGGTTGCCTGTTGCTTTGTTTCTCACTTTTATTTAAAATGTGCCTTGGCACTTCCCTGCTGGTCTAGTGGCTAAGACTCTGTCTCCCAATGCAGACTCTGTCTCCCAATGCAGGGGACCCAGGTTCGATCCCTGGTTGGGGAACTAGAGCCCACATGCCACAACTAAGAGTTCATATGCCGCAACTAAAGATACCGCATGCCACAACTAAGACCTGACGCAGCCAAATAAAATATAAATAAATATTTAAAAAAAATAGAACACAATCCTCCTGGGAATAAGCTATAAAAAAATGTGCCTTAATCTTCATCTTGTTTTTATTTCCCTCCCAATCTAATTTAGAGTGTTGAATTGCATTGAATCTTTATGGTGTTAGTCGGCCAGTCTATTGAGAGTCATTACTTTCTGATCTTTGCTCCTTGCTGGGTGTCCACGTCATCAATCAGTTGTACCACAGATGCTGTGTTATGTAATATGAGGAGAGGGAGGTGATGTTATCAGTCAGCCTCTTCCCAGTCCCTCTGGGGTAGAAGAGATAGAAGCTTTGAAAAATCTGCCCCATTTCTGCACAGTCACTCCAGGCATGTATTTGTGTACTGTTTACTTAGTCATGTCAATGAGAGCAGTAAAAAACAAATCAGCAAGTCCAACATAGGATTGCCAAATTTTAAGTTTTTCAAGTAAGGCATTAAAAAAGCCCTGTCATCTCCCATCATCGCCATCATTTAAGAAAAGACTTTTTAACCCCAAAAATGTGGGAAGGTCCGTATCCGAGGATAAAGAACAGCCTTCTAAACAGAACATATTTAGATTGATAAAAAGGTCGAGCTCATGGAAATCGAATCATGGCGTTTGAGTGGGTCTGAGGTAGAGGATTCTATTCAAGGAGGGTTCTACTTTTTAAGTTTCCTTAAACAGTGCCAGCTGTTCTTTTGCTGAGAAACCAGGCCATTCACTTAGCCAGCTAACCTAGCCATGGCATCATTTGATGTGGTTTTGTGCCCAGTGTTTTTTTTTAGATGGTATGGACCACACAATGTCGATGTGCAGTTGTAGCATCTTAGATTGATGTGAGCTGTTGGTGGGAGTTGTTCTCAGACTCAGCAGGAGCTGGATGTGTTCATGTCTAAAGTGCTATGTTGGGACTTCCCTGGCGGTCCAGCGGTTAGGGCTCCGCACTTTTGCTGCCGAGGGCCTGGGTTCGATCCCTGGTCGCGGAACTAAGCTCCCACAAGCCACGTGGCGTGGCCAAAAAAAAGGTACTAAAAAAACCACAATGATACAGTGCCCTGTTGTAGTTGTTAACAATGAGGAGTGAGGGAAATTGGGGTGGGACCTCCACAACTTGGAATGAGGCCATTTGATGTGATGGGTTTACACATCAGGCTTTTGAAGCGTCTGCTTACACTCCTTAAATTCTTGATGTAATGTGTCAGGTGGTGGCTCCCGTTGTTTCTGAGATATAATGTGACTTATCACCTGAGTCCCCATGGCACCTTTTGCTCTCCTCCAGCAAAAGTAAGTACCACGACATTCCTTCTGTGTTTTGGGTATTTCCCAGTCCAAGGCCAAGGGTATATTCTTGAGTTTCTTTGAGTTCTCCTTAAATTCAGAACACTCAGACTTTTAGGTTTCATGTTAATGATAACTGGAAATATTTTAAAAGCATGTCCTGGATCACGGGGATGACCTAATTATATCCAGGTCCAGGCACACACCACCTCAGTGCCCCTTAGGTGTGTGTGAATTTCTGATGAGTTAGAACCAGGCTAACCTGCTATGAGAAAAATACAGAGATGGACTTAGCGTGAAGAAGAGGAGCTAGCATCAGGTGAAGCCAAGTGTGCAAAGGAAGGCTGAAACGGGGGTCCCAGCAGAGGAAAGGGGTGCGAGAACAGTCACCACACTGCGCCTGGTACTCATACAACCTGCCCAGGAGCGGGTGGGAGCACCTGACGTTGTCTTGGGGATTTCAGGTCTGAGAAATGGCATCAGCCTCATTACGTTAGTGTAGTTAACCTGAATTATACTGTTTGGTTAATTGTATTTGTATTTATTTGTACATTCATTTTAGTCTCCATAATTGTAAAAGTGCTAAGAAAACTTTATGTCTGGTTTTATGTTCGTACATTTTTAGAAATAGTATAAGAAATAATAATCGAATAAAAGTAATTCAATTTAAATTTAAGATTCGAATAAAAAGTCCCCAGAGGATCCGGTGGGACCGTTTTTTTCCTGTAGAGGGGGCCAACTAGCACCTGAGTTTGAAAGACCCCAGCGTAGGAATCTAACCTCATGACTGAGGTTTCCAGTCATGTTTGTGTCCTTTCCACGTGCATGCATGGCTCCTTTCCACGTGTTGAACACTTTAGAAATATTCATTGAGTCGAAATGAAGACTTAGTTTGCATCATTGCCGTGCCGCCTGAATGAGATCCTGTTTGTATGTGCAGTCCACACTAAGTGTCCGTCCCAGTGGAGGGGAGCCCTCCAAAAGTAATGTCTTTGATTCTTTTTGTTTAATTTTGGAGTTAGTGATAAAGTTTTCTTATTGATATTTACATGACCCACACACTTACCAGGAGGGCCATACCTGGGAGCAGCCTGAAGCTTATTCACCACAAGTAACTCATCAGCCCAGGGACAGTGGAGATTTGACCATAGCTGAAAGTCAGGTGTGAACTTGAACCTCAGTGACTACTGAGACTGTTTGTACTGTGGCTAAATAATCATTCATTCACTTATTAGCTTTTATTATGGGATTTTAAAGGTATACAGAAGTAGAGAGAATCATATAGGGAACTCCCGGGTACCCAACACCACTGTTTCCTCTTTACCAGCCACTGCCCCAGCTCACATCAATTTTGAATAAATCCCAAATATCATGCAGTTGTATCTATATGTATTTCTGTGATATCTCTTAGAGATAGGGATCCCTTTTTTTTTTTTTTTTTTTTTGGCGGTGCTCCGGACGCACAGGCTCAGTGGCCATGGCTAACGGGCCTAGCTGCTCCGTGGCATGTGGGATCTTCCCAGACCAGGGCACGAACCCGTGTCCCCTGCATTGGCAGGCGGGTTCTCAAGCACTGCGCCACCAGGGAAGCCCAGGGATTCCTTTATTAAACCTAACTACAGTACTATTATTACTCTTTAAAAAGTTAACAGTAATTCTTTAATATCATCAGCTATCTAGTCATTGTTCAAATTTCTAAGTGTCTAAAAATGTCAGAAGTACTTTTCTTCAGTTTAACATTTTTGAATCAGGATTCAACTAAGGTTCACACACTGTGGTTGGTGGCTCTGCCATTTATGTCCCTTTTAAACTACAAGTCCATTTCCTTTTCTTTTTTTCCCTGCAGTTTTTTGGAGAAACTGGGTAATTTGCCCTGTAGACATATTTATTTATTTATTTTTGAACAGGTAATACACTCACACAGTATAAGAGTCAAAAGCTATGACATAGTAAACAGTAAAAAAAAAAACCTCCCCCAAAGCAATGAATGTTACTAGTATCTTATATATTCTTTCAGAGGTATTTTATGCATATCGCAGCAAATGTATGTATATCTCTATCCTGTATCTTTCTTTTTTCTATAACTGGCCACATATTGTGCTTGTTGTTCTGTTCCTTGCTTTGTTCGCTTAACATGGAATGATGGATTTTAGCAAATCTCCATATGTATTGTTTGACATCCTATTAACTTTTCTCAAGTATCCAATTATGACATTACTGCTTTTGAAAAATTGAGGGAAGCACAATCATTCCCAGGATGATGTGATTGCACTGGAATCTTTCAACAAACATTTATTGAGCCCTCTCTCTGCTGGGCCTCTGCCATCCAGGCTCTCCCCTGAAGCCTGGACACCCTCTGTCCCACCGTTGGCCCATGCTTAGCCCAGAGGTGGTTTTCCATGAATGTTTGCTGAGCTCCCAGCCCCTCACAGTTAGCTAGCTCCCTGTGTGGCCTGGAATGTATTCACACAGTAGACTTAGCTTCTCAGATTCCATATACCCTGGCTACAATTCCCTTCTCTATTCCAATCAGATAAATAAAGTGCTCACTCACTCTTGTCAATGACATTGAAAACTGTGCCCTTCTAAATAGTAAGATGATAGAAAATGCCAAGGAGATTATAGCCAAGGATATTTTTCCCAACTTAGAAAATACAGACCATTTCCCTCTGTCTATCATTAATATCACCCATCAGTCTATTTATTGACTCCCCGTAGAAAGCTGGATGTTACACTGAAATTGCAAGAGAAATCTTGACTTTGCCACCAAAGAGTTTATGAGAGGAATGCAAATTTCTTTAAGGCTCTCTTTGGATGGGAGAGGACTTGCAGAGCGTCTGTCAATGGGGCAAAAGGGATCAGGATCCATCCAGCTGTGTGACAGGTGCCTTGTTTCTCTGTATTCCTAGAGCCTTTTCTAGACCTGGCCCAGGGTGGGTCTCCAGGCCTCAGACTCCTCCATGGCATTAATAATAACTCACAGAACTGTCATAAGTACCAAATGAGGTAATGTCTAAGGGCATACTTTGTAAACAGTAAATTACAGATTGGTTTCCATGTCAACACCAATGCACTTTGTGACATGTTTCTTTTTTTTTTTCTTTTGGCTGCGTTGGGTCTTCGTTGCTGCGTGTGGGCTTTCTCTAATTGTGGCGAGCGGGGGCTACTCTTCGTTGCAGTGCGCGGGCTTCTCATTGCGGTGGCTTCTCTTGTTGCAGAGCACAGGCTCTAGGCACATGGGCTCAGTAGTTGTGGAGCATGGCTTAGTTGCTCCGTCACGTGGGATCTTCCCAGACCAGGGCTCGAACCCGTGTTCCCTGCATTGGCAGGTGGATTCTTCACCACTGTGCCACCAGGGAAGCCACTGTGACATGTTTGAGGAATTACTGAGGTCATGTATTTAAATCACAAGCCTGTGATAAACTGTTGAGCTACACAAATAGGAATTTTATTTTTGTCTAGTTCTGCTCCTTCCTTTTGAAAATATGGTGACTTGTTAGTTGGCATTAGCCAGAGAGCACTTACTGGTTCCCAGGATGAGGGTTTGACCCCTAACCTGTGGTTCACAGACTTAATATTTTCTCTGGGGGGCTGATAGATAAGCTAATGGTCTGGAATGGATGCAGGAACTTGTAGTACATCCGTGATCTACTCATCGCCTGCAGAAGATGGTTAAATTGGGGTTGGTAGTGATTGCTCATAGGCAAGTCCAGGACCTGGACTAACCGGGCTTGAAGACACAGACTTTGGTCTCTGCCCTGGGACCCTCTAGCCCTGTTGGATAAAGTGAGCCCCTCTTCTGCCATGTCTGATGGACACACCATTGCCAAGGATTGTGTTTGCATTTAAAATTTTCATTTTAATAATAAGGCACTCTTTATCATCCCCGTTTTAATGGGTAAGGAAACTGAGGTGCAAAGAGGTTAAGAAATTTGCCCAAAGTCATACGACCAGTAAGTGGTAGAGTTGTGATTCAGGCCAGACCTATCTGTCCCCAAAGCCTGTCACCCTACTGTGAGTGGCCTTACTACCCCACCATCCATGCACACCCACAGGAAGCATCTCAATGAGGTAGAAATCTTTGTAACAAGACTTGTTCTGACCTGTTTACATAAACCTGTTTCAGATACCACAGATATTTAAGGAAGGATTTTCCCATTTTTCTTAGATATTAAAAAGGATCCCTATTTTTTAATTGCCACTAACCTCTCAATCTAGGTTAACCTTAGGATTAATTGTACTCAAATTTATATTTTCTGGACCAGATAAGCTCACATCAGTTGGAAAATGCCATAGACAGTTTTGTTGCACTGGATGTTTTGGAGTGAAAAGCACAAATCATGAGTCTTCTAATGGTATTTCAGTATTTATCTGAATGCCAACAGTCAATGGATAGTTTTCTGCCTACCTTCTCTTTGGGCATTTGTCCTTCCTTCTGCCACATAGAACAGCCTGTTTTTGCTTTGAATTCTCTTTCTTTCTTTATTGATGAGCAGTTTCTGAAGTAGATTTATAACTCTTTGAAACTTTAGATAAACAGGGGAAAAGGTGAAAAGAAATATGGCATTGGACCTGAGCTTCTCTGAGTGATGAAAAGTGGAAAACTTTCACTTCGGTGGATAATTATTTGCCTGAACTTCAAAATGTTCTTTAAAATATCCAAAAGCTACTGACAGCCCAGGTCACACTGAGGTCCTTCTCTTGACCCACGGTAGTATGGCAGTTACTCATAATGGCCCTTACCTCTCAGCCTAATGTAATAATTTCCTCATGAGAAAATTCTGCTCAAAGGATCAGAATGGTGATGCGTTGGGCCTTTCCCACAGGCTCAGTCAATCAATAAATATTTACAGAGTGCCCACCCATGCTCCACACCCTAAATTTAAACTAGTATACAGTTTTACACTGAGGATTGAATTAGCAGGGCATAGACCAGAATCCCCAACAGAGATCAAAGGGATATGAATCATCACTTTTATGTGGAAATGAGGCTTGCTGATTTTCTAGTTATGAAAGAGTATTTGCAAAATGTGAAGGGAGGAAACAGGATGATTTTCAGCGTCTGGAGGGGATGGCCCTCAAATGAAGACTCCTGTATAGTTGAGCAGATTGTATGAAAACTACTTAGCTGTCATGGCGGCTTGGGGTGATTTTCACGTGGTGATTGACAATGTTTGTCCAACACCCCACGGGTCAGGTTACACACAGCCAAACAAAGCCTTCTCACACTTATGAGGCACATCAGTCGCCCATTGGGCCAGCACAGTAGGCTCTACCAAGGTGCTATCTTCCAGGTTGATGTCTGGAATTCCCCCGGGAGTAAAAACCCTGAAGCTTCTTCCACAGTGACTCACTCCCACTGCTCCCAAACCTGTCCCTCTTGCCCTGCCTGCCACTCTCCTGGCTGCCCAGCATCCTTGGCTGGCCTGTGAGGCTAGCTTGAGGTCTGCACCCACCCCTCCTTTTTCTCTTCTTCTGTTCCATCCCTTCCCATGGTTCTCCAGCTATCTGAGCCCATCTCATTCTTTCTGCCTCCTTTGTTTGAATTCCTCTAGTATTTATAGTTGGAAATTCAGGATTTCATTCTGAATTATACATGGATTTGCACTGTTTGCTAATTATTTCCTGAATGCCATGTATTATACTTCTTTCATAGTCCCCACAGAGCTTAGAATGAAGCTGGTGTCTTTGCTACCCCTGGGGAGCAGGGTGGAATGTCAGAAGCAGGATGTAGTTTTGCAAATATCTCCCCCAGTGGTATTAACACGCTTTTTTGCAGGGGGAGGTCTATCCTCTTCTTTTACAAACCACTGCTTTATCCATGAAGGTGCTCCAACTTATACAGGTAAATCAATTTGGGGGAAATGGGATCACTTTCCTGATGATGGAGAAGCATTTCCTTCCTTTCCAAGGAAATCTTCCTTGATGGCTAGTTCCTTGCCTCCCAAGAAACGTGATTGGCATCACATATGCATGGGGAAAGCCTGGCAGAGGAAGACCTCCTGTACAGTGAGCTTGTGGCTGAGTCTCTGCTCCATACGTGGCTCACCTGCCTTGAGCAGAGGTGGAGATGGACTCAGAGAAAATGCCTGCCTGATACAGGCAAAATTTAGACAAAAACCAAAGGAGGAAGGCTGCTGGGCAACTAGGAGTAATGGTGGGGACTTGCCCTCAGGCTTTAAAGTAAGCAGAGAAAGCTCGCTTCCAAAGTGGGAGGACAGGGGGAAAGGCCCAGAACAGCAGTGGGATGTTTGCGCTGGATGGACCAGGAGACAAGAACTTTCGAGGGTGTGAACCTAATTCTGTCTCTTTACTTGGAAAAGCCATCTATTTAGTTAAGACCCCAAAATATATCAACCCAGAGGGCTGCCCTTTCTATCTCAGAGCTTTTGAATTTTTATTTTTCTAGATTTTCAGTGTCCTCAGTAGAAGGGTCTGATGAAGTCCAGCTCAAGACTGCCTGGGGACCTATTCCCATGTCCTTCATGTGTTGAAAATTCCCTAGCTGTTTCTTTAAAACTGACATTTTTATAATCTTGAAATATGTAATAAGGCAGTTTTCCTCTAAAACGCTCAAAGCATTTTGCAAACCTCATCTTGAGAGTATGGGTATTTTATAATTATAAAGAGGTTTTTTTTACCTACAAAATTTCATCAGCTTCTTTCCCTCAATAGTCTGTAAGGTAACCTCCCCTACCCCGTTTTATAGAAAAAAAGGAAACTTTCACAAAATTTAGGTAGTTCATCCAAGGTCACTTGGCACAACCTAAACTCAAACACAAGTCCTCTGACTCTAAAACCTTTGTCATTTGAACCTGATTAAAAAATGGGCAGAGGCCCTGAATAGACGTTTTTCCCAAAGAAGACCTACAGATGGCCAACAGGCACATGAAAAGATGCTCAACATTGCTTATCATCAGAGAAGTGCAAATCACAATGACAATGAGCTACCACTTCACACCTGTCAGAATGGCTGTGATCAAAAAGAGAACACATAACAAATGTTGGAGAGGGTGTGGAGAAAAGGGAGCCCTCGTGCATTGTTGGTGGGAATGTAAATTGGTACAGCCACTATGGAGAACAGTATGGAGGTTCCTCATTATTATAAAATTATGAATAGAACTACCATGTAATCCAGCAGTTCCATTCCTGGGTATATATCCAAGGAAAACAAAAACACTATTTAGAAAAGATAAATACACCCCTATGTTCATTGCAGCAGTATTTACAACTGCCAAGATATGGAAGCAACCTAAGTGCCCACCAGAGATGAATGGATAAAGAAGATGTAGTATATATATATATACTATATATAGTATGGAATATTACTCAGCCATAATAAAGAATGAAATCTTGCCATTTGCAACAGCATGGATGGACCCAGAGGGTATTATGCTAAGTGAAATAAGTCAGACAAAGACAAATACTGTATGATTTCACTTATTTGTGGAATCTAAAAATACAAAACATAACAAAAATGAGCAAGCATAAAACAAACAGAGTTAGATACAGAGAACGAACATGTGGTTACTAGAGGGTGGAAAAAATAGGTGAGGGAGATTAAGAGTACAAACTTCCAGTTGCAAAATAAATGAGTCACCCGTATGAAATGTACAATGTGGGGAATATAGTCAATAACTATGTAATATCCTTGTATGGTGTCATAGTGTAACTAGACTTGTGGTGATCATTTTGAAAAGTATGGAAATATTGAATCACTGTGCTGTGTAACAGGAACTAACATAGTGTTGTAGGTCAATTTTACTTCAAAAACGGACGGACAAACAAACTTAGAAAAAGAGATCCGATTTGTGGTTACCAGAGGCCGGGGGTGAGAGGAGGGGAAATTGGATGAAGGTGGGCAAAAGGTACAAACTTCGTTATAAGATAAAAAAGTACTAGCGTTTTAATGTACAGCATGATAAATATAATGAACACTGCTGTCTGTTATTTATGAAAGTTGTTAAGAGAGTAAATCCTGAGTTCTCATCACAAGGAAAAATTTTTTTTTCTATTTCTTTAATTTTGTATCTGTGTGAGGTGATGGATGTTCACTAAACTTATGTGATAAATTTCATGATGTAAGTCAAATCATTAGGCTGTACACCTTAAACTTATACAGTGCTATATGTCAAATACATCTCAATAAAACTGGAAGAGAAAAATATAATCTTTGTCATTTGATTATAGCACACAGGTCCTTAGGGTAAGTTTCAAAATCCCCAGAGAGGGCAAGTGATATGCCCAGAGCTACACAGTACAGCGTACTCAGAGGGGAGAATAATTCCAGATACCATTGGAAGCAAGTTGTATGGAGACACAAATGGGATTCCCTCCCTCTTCTGACATCCAGAATCCAGCACATCTGGGTCCTTCCACTTGGGTTGTAACCTAGAAGTTGGGGACGAAGCTCTGTCTAGCTCTCAGAATCGGCAGGACTGATGGCAGAGGCTGGGTAGGGGCTCCCTGGAGGCCCAGTACTGGGGCTGGCTTGTTCAGCCCCAGAAGG
Organism: Neophocaena asiaeorientalis asiaeorientalis; assembly: GCF_003031525.2. Lineage (NCBI taxonomy): Eukaryota > Metazoa > Chordata > Mammalia > Artiodactyla > Phocoenidae > Neophocaena > Neophocaena asiaeorientalis. Next base: position 2,749,611 of record NW_020175400.1, on the reverse strand, counting down.
GTGACTATCTCGCATTAATATCGTGTCCTTCATTTTTAGCCTAAGGGTGTGAGTGTGAATCAGTCCTTCATATGTATCTGTATTTAGCTGGTAGAGTTTGTCTTCTAGGACTTGGGCACTTGTCACAGTGGAATCCATGTGATCTTTAAGCTTACTACTCCAAGCTAGCAGGAGATACTCTTTCTAGTCACAGTGCCCGAGGTATATAAAACAGAAATAAAGCATGCCTTAAAATGCCATGCACGCTGCATACCCTTGCCCCTAGAACCTTCTCTCAGTCTCAGAAGGACAGGAAGCCCAGAACCTTTCCTGCTTTCTAGACTGAGCCCTGAGGGGAGCTACTGTTCTCACTACTGGCAAAATTCATCATCAGAGAGCCCAGAACTGAGAGAGGCGCGGGGTGGAGGAGCTCAGCCCTGCCCCTGGCCTTGCGAGTGGGCAGGAGTGTCTCTCCCTAGGGGAGGGGCGAGGGGCTTGACCTGTGGGTCTGGTCTCCTCACAGATCTACTTCTTGCTGCCTGTGCAGTGAAAAGCAAGTGTCAGGATTATAAAGGACTGCCCTTGGTAATGCTCACATTACAACTTCCAGCGGCACTGTGCGCCATTCTGGCTCTGGGGCCCTTGGGACACCCCAGAATGCTCAGGAATGGGGACTGCTGATTATTTTTATTTTCTCATTAACTGAAGGTAGCTGTAAGTGCTTTGTTTTGCAGCTCTAGGTGAAACTTTCTTCTCTGTTTTAGTGAGTTCCATGGGGTCAATGATTTTTAGCCAAGGGCCGTGCCTCCCACCCCATCCCCAATTTCCTCCTTCTGGAAGTTTTTTGCTGGTGAGATTCCAGCACATGCCCCAGAAAGTTTCTTCTGTGGAATAAATCTGGAGATGCTCTTCTCTTCAGCTATATCTATCTCTTAAAAATTCCAGTAAACTGGGCACTTGGGTTTGTTGGGTTCAGGCAAACTGGGATTTTCTTTTGATATTACAGATTTTAATTGCAGTGTATGGTTTTTAAAATTTATTTATTCATTTTTGGCTGCATTGGGTCTTTGTTGCTGCACGTGGGCTTTCTGTAGTTCCAGCGAGCAGGGGCACTCTTTGCTGCGGTGCGCAGGCTTCTCATTGTGATGGCTTCTCTTGTTGCGGAGCACGGGCTCTAGGCGTGCGGGCTTCAGTAGTTTTGGCTCGCAGGCTCAGTAGTTGTGGCTTGCAGGCTGTAAAGCACAGGCTCAGTAGTTGTGGCGCACGGGCTTAGATGCTCCACAGCATGTGGCATCTTCCTGGACCAGGGCTCAAACCCATGTCCCCTGCATTGCCAGGCGGATTCTTAACGACTGCGCCACCAGGGAAGCCCTAATTGCAGTATATGTTTTTTAATACAATGTTAGAATTATCAAATCTCTCCATTAAAATGCCTGTTCTATTAGAAAATTCTCTCATCTCCATAGAGGAAACACTTGGCTTAGGATTTTTGGTTTGTTCTCAGGTGTGCATGGAATGGTTTCTTGATGGTAGAGAAAGCAATTTTGCTTGTGATTTTACTAAGTGCTTTTACCCATTGTCCTCCACTTGAAAGTACTACTCTTTGAGCAAGACTATTTGCTAATGAGAGAGGCCAGCTGCCTTTCAGTAATTTAGTAAATGCATGTAAAAGTGTCCAATTAAATGTGCATGCTTAACTGGTGACTCAGTCTCCAGCTATTTTTAATTTAGTGACTTTGTTTGTGAAAGTTGTGGGTTAGTAGCCATTCCTGATATTTAAACAGGAGGTTCACAGTTTCTCTCATAGGGTAACTTTCCTCTTACTAGAAACTTGTAGGACATTTTCTGAAATTTCAGCAGGATGAATGTGTAGCCTTATGACTTTGTGGAAGAATATGGTTAAATAAAACTATTATCACATGAGTGAGTTTGCACAAAAAGGCAATTTCAAGCTCTTAAATTTGAATGCAACTGAGAGTGAGGTTAACCTAAATGTATTTAATTATCTGTAAATTCTCTTCTCTTTACCAAATTGTGTGTGACTTAGGACATTCCTTTCACCTCATAGGACCTGATTTGTAAGGGACGTGGGACTAGATCTTGCTTTCAGTCTCCCTGCCACCACCCACATCCCAGTGTCATAACCTGGTCCCAGGCCCCCAGGGCTGCTCCCTGGTTTGATCTGCTGAAGGAAAAGGTCTGGGTACTTGATGCTTAATGTTCAAAAATTAATTAATTAATCAATCAATCAGTGTCTCTTGGCATCTCTGGAAAACAGGGTTTTGGCCCCGTCGTTGCCAGTGCTCTCCATCATTTGGGGCTTGAGGTAGTGGCGGTGGTGAGAAGGGGAGTTTCAAAACCCAGTTACCCTGAAGACTCAGCCAACAGGACTATCCCTGGGAGAAGGACACGCAGGACTAGAACAGCCTGGCTGTGCTGAGAGGCGGTGCCGTGAGCTGCTGGCGGAGGTGCTCACCCAGGGAATCGAAATCTCACTGTGAGATCAGAGTGGGGCCCAAAGCAGCCCAGGTTATCAAGGGTACGCAGGCCTGGGTAGACTAGGACATACCTCGGAACCTTCTGGCCGTGCCTCCGACTCTGTCCCAGCCCCGTGGCAGTGAGCACTTAACAAGTGCAGAGAAACAGCTCAGTGGGGGTGGTGGGGCTTTGTCCTAGCAGTCTGCTCTGGGCTTGTTTCTCCCCTTCTGTGGAGTTACTTTTTTCTGTGTGTGCAATAGCCCTGATTTCTTTAGTTAAATGGCAGATAAAGGGGTGAGAGACTGGCCCTTTTCCTCCCTGCTTTCTCCCCAAAGGTGTCATGTTGCCTACATTTCGGGTTAACTACTTTTACTAAGTTGCCACCAAGAAGGCTGACAGATTGGGATGACGTGAGGTTTTGTCTGCTACACTACTCAGGGCATTCTTGAGGAAGGAAGCCTGCCTGAGGCTTACTATGCTGGCGTAGGGTTTTATTTCAGGGCATTGAAGAGGTTTGCTAGGAGAGTCGGGCCAGACACGAGTGGTTTTACCTGCAGGAAGGAGGTGCAGATGAAGGAACGGTCTCTCTGTGGGAAAGGAGGGGTCCCTTGGCAGGAGAGAGGTTGTGTGGATCGGAAGGAGGGGGTCCAGGCTGTGCACCGCCAGACCGCTTTCAGCACAGAAACGAGAACACACCTTGGAACTGTTAATGGACCTTGGTGGTGAACACTCACTATCCAACAATTTATTAAGTCTAACACGGTTCCGCGTTAGAAGAATCAAGAGTGTGTCCTGGGATTAATTTTAAACTTGTTGGAGGAGGCCCAAGCAGTGGATCCACTAGTTATTTCATTGTTGATGAGGGCTGTCAGCTGGGAAAAGTATCTTTTGTGGTAATTTCTGTCAGATTAGCGTTTACTTAGGCAAAATGGACGAGAGTTTAATGGTGGGGATGGGATGGCTTATATTTGGGGGACGGACACTTACTGTATGTCAAGGATTGTTTTAAAATACTTTCTGTGTATTAACACCTTCAGTTTGCAGAGGAGACCCAGAGGAGGTAAGAAACTTGCCCAAAGACAAACACCAGAACTGGCGGGACCAGGATTTAACACGGGGTTACCTCACTCCAGGGCCTGAACCTAAACATAATCCTCTTCAACCTGATTGGAATTGGAAGAGAGAAATCCTTTAGGAGTTTGGTTTGGTTTTCCTTGAGGAGTATTTGCCATGGGACCCACGTATGTATTGAAGTTTGCTTGTCAGGTCCTTTGGGTGGCAAGGCAAAGAGGGCCCTCCCCTCCTAGCCCGTGATGTCTCCGTCTCTGGGCTCCCTCACTTTCCTATAACAGGAGAGGAAAGGATGGTCTTGACAGCTGAATCACAGAGGCAAAGAGGCCAAGCTAGTAAACATTTGTGCACAGAATACAATTTGCCTTGTGTTAACAAGTAGCCTGGGAGTATCTTGTTGTTAGCTGATTATTGGTATGTATTGGTTGGAGTTTGTCTGGATAACTTCCGAAAGCATGTGGCAGAGGGTCTCTTCAGCCTCTGAAGAACAGGGGTGTGGAACAGCTGAGTCACAAGAGGTCATTTGGGCTTATTCTGTCACAGTTCTGGAGGCTAGACGTCTAAAATCAGGGGTCAGCAAGGTTCTCAGTGTCAAGCCAGGTTCTTGAGGGCTCTGAGGGAAATCTGTTCCCTGTCTCTCTCCTAGCTTCTGGTGGTTGCTGGCAATCCTTGATGTTCTTGGTTCAGAGATGCATCACCCCAGTCTCTACTTCCATCTTCATATGGTCTCTCCTCTGTGTTCTGTGTCCAAATTTCTCTTTTCTTACAAGGACACCAGTCGTGGGGTTAAGGGCCACTCTGACCAGTATGACCCCATCTTAACTTGATTATATCTGCAAAGACCCTATATCCAAACAAGGTCACATTCACAGGTCCCTGGTGAACGTGGATTTTGGGGGAACAGTATATACCCCATTATACCAGGTAATGAGTCTTTTGTGTTTGAGGTCTCTGCTTGTTTTTTTCTTCACTGTAAGTTTTAGATTTTCAGTGAACATTAATATTCCAAGGCTGAAATCATCACTCACCCATGGAGGTGGAATGAATATGATGGAATTATTGGCATAAATGGCACAGCTGAAAATATAGAACTGTTTAACTTATTTGAAGGAAGAACAAAGGCCCTGAAGGTTGTTAGTTCTTATGAGTTTTACTGTTTAATGGTCCATGTAGTAGGCTGGAAAACAGGGCTATCTTCTGTTACAGAGCACAGAGAGAGTGTTCCTGTGCTCTTTAGCCAAGGACTGCAATTCTATACCTAGAATCTCAGAAATTTTGAGCTGAGAGAGACCTTTGGTATCATTGACTTCTAATCTAATCCTCTCATTTTACAAATGAGTTCTTTAGGGCCCAGAAAGGTTCAGGGACTTGTTCAAGGTCACCAAGTGAGAAGGGGCAGAGCAGGCACGAGGACCCAGGTCTCAGAACCCCCAGACTGGGCGTCTCTCGCTGAATCTGTGCCTCCATCTTAAAATAACAAATAAAATGGGGGAACAGTGAGAAGCCCAGGCCCTCGCACTGGCAGAGATGCCAGTGGAGCCTGTCTTAGAGACTGAGGGCAATACCGAAAGTTCCTTTACTGCTGGGCCTTTGACAGCACCTTGGATTTCTTCGTTAATGTCGAGAAGACAAATGGAATTTTAACTATCATTTACAGCACCTAAATCTCACTCATAAGAAGACTGCGGTGGGAGCAGGGAAGGGTGGAGGAAGTGCTGATCGGGTGCGTGTGAGGTGTGGTGGGGGAGATGTCTCCTTTCCGTCTTCCGCATACCTGGCCCTAAGCTGCCTGAAGTGCACTTTAACTGGATTTCACCTGCCCAGAAAGGGAGAAGGGGCACACAGAATAGCGCAATAGAAGCTAAGTTTGTTATGTCTGGAACAAGCGCAGAATATTAATTTTTAGTGGCAGGTCAAACTTAGATAGAAAGAAGACCATAAAATAAAATGCAGCAAGATAAGTTAAAATGAATATCAAGAGTTTTATTCTACAATTGCCAGTTAATTCCTTGCTTAATGTATATCGTGCACACGCACATGCACACACACACACACACGCACACACCACAAAATCTCTCTCACACAGACTTACACACACTTCTTCTAAATCTATACTTCACTAAGGTGCAGTTCTAGTTCTAGCTGCTCCATAAGTCCTTTCCCCACTTATTTTTTTCCTGGACTACTTATTCTTGTCCCCAAGTTTCTAAAGTATATGTAGCCCTAACATAAACTTCTTTTCTTTTTCTCTGCAGTTAAAATGAGAATTCGACTTAACTGTGGTTCTACATAATGCTTAGTACAGAGCCAGGCACACAGTAGGTCATCAAGTCCTTAAGCCCACTGAAGTTCAAAGAAGGTGGCCCTAGCAACATGCGGTAGAACCGCCCTGCTCCTCAGGACTTCAGCTCAAGGCTCTGTATCTGGACCGTAATAATTAGAAACCTCTCATAGGATTGCCTTCACCGAATCAAATTCAATTTTAAACCGTTGGCATTTTTCAAGCGTTGAGGAAATTAATTCTCTACTTCGTTTGCTATTAAAAAAGGTTGTAGGAGGACATTACCTATCACATCACTCAAGGTCCCCTTATGTAAAGTCCCGCAGAATTTTTTTTTATAAATCTGTGCCAGAAGAACCCTGTTTTCTTTGAGTATCTGTCGTGTTCTCTGGAGGTAAGAAGAGTGTACTATGGATTAGCTCTGCATTTTGGAGAAACCATAGGTCTGACTAGGTTTCCCTTTTCCCCCTGGCAGTCAGAAATTTCAGACACATTCTAGGCTTAGTCGTATGCTTAGTTGTATATCATTTATATATATAAATTTATTTAATTTATTTATTTTGGGCTGCATTGGGTCTTCGTGGCTGTGCAGGCTTTCTCTAGTTGTGGCGAACGGGGGCTACTCTTCCTTGCGGTGCGGTGCCTTCTCTTGTTGCGGAGCACCGGCTCTAGGCGCGCGGGCTCAGTAGTTGTGGCACACGGGCTTAGTTGCTCCACGGCATGTGGGGTCTTCCCAGACCAGGACTCGAACCCGTGTCCCCTGCGTTGGCAGGCAGATTCTTAACCATTGCACCACCAGGGAAGTCCCAATTGTATATTTTGACCTAGGCATTTTCCTTGTTCAGAGTCTCTTAATTTCTTTTTAGATTTTGTTAGTTGCTACTTTAAAGCTTTTATTTTTGTAATAAAAAAACGTTTGTAGTCATTATGAATTTTGGAAAAGAAAAAGAAAAATTACCTGTGCTCTAATAATAACCCAACCAGTGTAGCATCCATAAAGATTTGGGGAGATACTACTTCCTCCTGTGTCATTAGAAATTACAGACTACAAGAGTCTAGAAATAACAGTGGTTTAAACATGCAAGGGTTTATTCTCTCACATAAGAGAAATCCTGAGGTAGGCAGTCTGGGTCTGACATGGTGGCTCCATGGAATCATCAGGGACGCCAGGTCTCTGTCTTTCTCCTCTGCTGTCCTCTCCATGTGGCTCCTAGAGTGACCTCAAGGTCACTTCACGGCCCAAGATAGCTGTCGGAGTTGCAGCCCTGTCATCTGCATTCCAAGGAGGCAGGGAGGGAAAAGGGCAGAAGAAGAGTTAACTCCCTGCCTTTTAAGGATTCTCCCCAGAAAGCAGAGCAGCCCCCCCAGAACTGGCCAACATTTAGTCACGTGGACTTGCCTACCTGCCATGGAGCCTGGGATCTGTAGTTAGTTTTTTCCAGCTAGGCGCATTTTCCAGATTTGTGTTGAAAGAAAGGAGGAGAGACTTCTTACCGGGAAGCAATCAGCAGTCAGCCACATTTCTGAATCTTTCTCTGTGTAAGTCTATTCAGCATTCTTTTTTTGTGTGGGGGGCATGTGGGATCTTAGTTCCCAAACCAGGGATTGAACCCGCGCCCCCTGCAGTGGAAGCACGGAATCTTAACCCCTGGACCACCAGGGAAGTTCCCTATTCAGCGTTCTCTTGAAGCTATCTCAAATAGTTTGTGGAAAAGAGTGAAGGTATAAATAAACATCAGTGTAAATATCAATAAATAAAACATACTACATCTTGTTATTTGCTACTCTGCCTTCCCATAATTGTTTTTTATTAATTCATCATTTATACATATACTGATGGTGTTATGTTTTGAATATTCAATCAATATAGACTTATCCAGGGCTGGTAAGGACCTTAGATTTCTGCAAGGTTTGCACATTCGGATGCCTTCAGGGACCATTCAGGTACCAGCAATGATTAAGTAGGCCAGAGGTCATTGTTGAGGGCCATGATAGGGAATGGTGGGAACTGTGGCAACCAGGAGGGAGCATGGCCTGTCTAGAGGGGCAGCCCCGCCCAGCTCCATTCATTGCTGCCATGTGAGAATGCTGGATCAGTGTTGCCAAATCTTCAGATTTTTTCTCAAGAGAAATCAGAGATCCAGATTTTTATCTGAAATCTCCTGGTGTTTATAACTTAGCAACTAATAAATTCATTTTTTTAAAATGCCAGTTAAATGCACTGCCATCCCATAGGTTGCCAGTTTAAGGTCTCTGATCTGGCACATCCCTTGTTTTTTAGTTGGCAGCCGAGCCCTGGAAAGGTCAAGTAGCTTGTGATGTGGCTGGAGACATTGCTCTTTAGTCCCCTCCCCAAAAAAGCCTGGTCCTCTGTGGCTAATTTGTCTCAGAATGTGAAGAAATAATAAAAATTTGAAGTTGAACAAGGCTACTCTGAAGGTTAATTGAATCTCCCCTTCAACTGGCTTTCATTTTCTTTTTAAATCATTTTGGTGTGATGGAATCAGAGAAAATTGGGCTTCAATACCAGCTCTACTATTTTACAGCCACATGAACTTGAGCAAGCTTTTGGTGTCTCATTTGTGTTTTCAGGTACTATCCACTTTCTTTCTTGTTTCTCTCTCTCTTTACTTTTCCTGCTTTCACACAGCATAGTGGTTAAAAGCACTCTCTTTGGAGCCTGGTATGAATCTTGGTTTCTCTGCCTACTAGCTGTGTGACCTTGAGCAAGTTACTCAAGTTTTCTATGCCTCAGTTTCGTCGTCTGTAAAATGGGGATAATAATAGTACCTACCTCAGAGGTACAATTAATAGCATTAGGATGGGTAAAGTATGAAGAGCAGAGCTTGGCACATAGATAGTGCTATATAAACACTGGCTGTCCTTCCCCGACCCCTTTCTCTCTTGTGTTTCCTCTGCTGCTTTCGAAGCCACAGATCTTTAGCCCAGTGGGCCTGGCTCTGGTTCCCTATCTCACGGTGAGCACTTTTAGCTCCGGATGGCCCTGAGTAGCCAGCCTCCAGCCCCCAGTATGGACCAGATCTGGCAGGTGTTACGGCTCCCCACTTATTACTTTCAGTTCTGTTCTGTTTCTGGAACTGTGTTTTTGAGCCCATCTGTGCCCTTTTACTTTTCTCAGCTCATATTTTTTCCTGTCGTTGCTGTATACCTGGGAGAGATGGAACAAGTCAACTGCCTGCTGTCTTGACCTAAACCTGGTTAAGTTATTTCATTGGTCACACAGAGATGGTACCTGTCAGGTGTTTCTGAAGATTATGTTACAAGCTAAATGACAAAAGCAGTGTGAGTTTGCATTAGCCAGAGTTTTGAACACAGCAGATAACTCGTCCTGGAAACCACAGAGAGCCCGTCAGTCTGTGGATTCACAGAGGCTTCGCCAGCAGGTCTGTCCAAACAGCAAAGAGTGCGTCACATGTGTTAATTAAAGAAATTGTCTTTTTCCCTAAAGGCTTTAAATGCAGAAAAACTTAGACTATGCTTATATTTCAGTTAAATTGCTTCTTTCTCAGCCTTTAATAGATCACCATCCGATCTTTTCAGCTTTTAGGTTAAATCGAATGAGATCTGACCTGACTGGCCCAGCTGTACAGCTTTTCAAGAACAGTTCATACTCGCAGTAGAGAGGAACAGGTGACGTAGGTACATATTGGCGAGACTCTTATTTTTGCTTCTTCTCCCCACCTTCCCTGACATTAGTAAGTAGGAGTGGAAGTGGGGACAGAGGGACTTCTTGTACGTTTTTAATTCAGTAAGTCTACTCTAGACCAGCCAGGAAACTAGTCAAGCCATCCAATGCATTCCTCTCCTCTCTTTGCAACCAAGGGGATAAGAAGGATGTCTGTTTCAGTTCCATATCACCAGCATCATGTCAGAGAAACTGGAATTCCTGCTAGGTTTTGGTTTTGGCCCTTCACTAACTACACTTAAAAATCCCTATTAAAATTAACACAACATTGTAAATCAACTATACTTCAATAAAATAAATATTTTTTAAAATCCCTATTAGCAAGCTGTGTCATCTTGGATGTTTGTTTCTCGTCGGTTTGACTGGAATAGGTGGCAGGGCTTTGGAGAGATGAGGGACAGGGGCCACAGGTGGAACCCCTGGGGCATCTTTGAGTGCAGTGCTGTGTACTTTTTAGGTCACAGGCCCCTCGAAGAATCTGATTAAGTCTGCAGACCCTCTTCCCAGAAAACTTTCAGACACACACACTTTCATGTATAATTTCAGGGAGTTCCTGGACCGTAGAATTCCATAGGGGACCTACAGACCCCAAGTTAAAAGAATCCTTGTTTTAAGGGTTTGAGGAACAGCCTTTGGGGAACATGGCCCTAGGAGTGAGGTGACATGTCCCCAGAGGTTAAGTTTTAAGGAAACTGTCAGCTCATAAAAGGTCAAAGGTTGATGTAGCTGAAAAGTATATTCTGAGGTCCAGCCTTGATTCTAAATCATGCCAGATAAATTAAAAAAAATTATTTTCTTGCCCTGATGGTGAGTTAAGGAGCTGGGATCTTTTTTTTTTTAATTGGGGTATAGTTGATTTACAATGTTGTGTTAGTTTCAGGTGTATAGCAAAGTGATTCCGTTATGCATATACATATATTCATTCTTTTTTAGATTCTTTTCTCATATAGGTTATCACAGAATACTGACTAGAGCTCCCTGTGCTGTACAGTAGGTCCTTGCTGGTTATCTGTGTTATATATAGTGGTGTGTGTGTGTTCATCCCAAGCTTTTGATTTATTCCCCCCCCTACCCCCACACTTTTCCCCTTTGGTAACCATCGTTTGTTCTCAATATCTGTAAGTCTGTTTCTGTTTTGTAAATAAGTTCATTTGTTTCTTTTTTAAAATTAGATTCCACATATGAGTGATGTCATATGATAACTTGTGGGATGTTTAATTGCCTTTCCTCACTGAGTTGGAACCCCTGCCAGAGATCGTCTACAGTGTGTTTGGGTCCTGTATTTGCCAAAATCACCTCGATTTTAGAAGAGGGCTTCTGAGACCTGTCTGGCCTGGCTGTAGGTCTCAAATGAGTTCATTCGGTTATGCCCCAAACACGTTTTTGAGAGATTGTTTTGTCCTGCCTCTTCTGTCTGCGCCATTGGCCACCAGAGTTCTCATACTGTTTTTAGCAGAGGCTACTTGAAACCATTCCAGAGGAAGCTGTTGCCATAGCTACCTTGGCTGCCAGAGTTACCGTTTTCTCCTTTTTGTTAGCTTGTGGTTTCCCTGATTTTTAAGGTAACAGCTGATGTTCTGTTTTCCTGCCTTGCAGCAAGGAAAAGGATGGAGTTTTGTTGCTGTTGATGTTTGGTTTTTTATGTTTGGAGTGGTGTGTGTGTGTGTGTTCTGTGTACAAAATAAAGCTACCTGAGAAGATGAAAAGCCAGATATGCATGTACATTTTCCATACTCCAGTTTTTAATTTTGGTCTAGCAGTTGAATTTGGTCCACTTTTAGCCCAATTTTGGACTAACGGCTATAGTCAGTTGCCTTCGGTGGGGAAAAATGTGGCCAAGTTCCATTTCACACTGTCTACAACTCCCAGGAGCAAGAACCACTGTGACCTGGGCTGAGCCCGAACTTGGCTCCAGCACCAGGCTGCCTCCAAAGGAGCAGGTGGCTGAATCAGGCCCTTCCTGCTCTGAAAACAGAGGTGAGGCCAGCAGGCAGTGCAGCCTCACCTGGTGGCAACAGCAGTCCCATCTCACGTCTCTGTCCGAGGCTGTAAACACAGCGCCTCACGTGCAGCTGGTGCTCCAGGTGCAGGTTAGGTCTGCAGAGAGATTCAAGGTTGCCTGGTAACAGAAATCAGAGCTCGCCTCCTGGTCCCCCTTGTACCTCTCCGACTGGACTCCTTTCTCCTGCTCTCAACAGGACGCTATTCACAGCATTTTCCAATTCGCTCATCTTAGAAATAAACGTTCATTAGATTAAAAAAAACACCACCCAGCCCGGTTTATTAGTGCTCAGGACTGTTCATGATCTGGGTTGTTGCCAGTCTGTTGGCACTTGTAAGGCACCGATGGGAATCGGCCAGGGTGGGTTCTGCGGACATATCTGGATCATGACAGGTGATCGCTGGCTTTGTCTCTGTGTGGTGGGCTCCTCCCCTCCCCATGTGCTTCTAAACCTGCCTGTACCCCTGCTCCCCAGATCAAGATGAATGCCATGCTGGAGACCCCCGAGCTCCCGGCCGTGTTTGACGGGGTGAAGCTGGCTGCAGTGGCTGCTGTGCTGTATGTGATCGTCCGGTGTTTGAACCTGAAGAGCCCCACGGCCCCGCCTGAACTCTACTTCCAGGACTCGGGGCTCTCATGCTTCCTGCTCAAGTCCTGTCCTCTTCTGACCAAAGAGTGAGTAGACCTCAAACCCACCTGTACACTGGCCTACTGATCTGTCTTTGCAGTGTTCAAAGAAGAACCTTCTCACAATGTGTCCTCAAGGCATCCATGTAAAATAGTGTCATTGGTGTTAAAGTAGCCACCGTCTCAATAGGAGCCTGGCATTTGAATCCTGGCGGGCAGGAGACAGCCTCAGATCTTTGTTGCCTGGAAACATCCCTTCCTCCACGGGGTGGTGTCATCATCCATGACAAGGACTTTGCAGAAAACGGTTGTCATTTTTATGTAGATGCAGAAAGCTTAGACAATATTCTAGCCCTTTATCAAATGCTCTGTTGCCAGTTCTAAGACAGAAAAATCATCCTGACCCAAAGTAATTAATGAGCAAAAAAAGCACAGGCTCATTCATTGGGTACTGTCCCTCTGCCTTATTGAAAAATATACTGAGCATTAACTAAGAGAATCCACTTAAAGAGAGGGTTTTCATTGCAAGTGAACCAGATTTCCCTGCAGAAGCCCCAGGTCTGTGTTTTGGGGGTGGCAGGGGTGAGCACTGCTTTTGATAGAGGAAACCGTAGTTGTAAAACAAAGGTTATCTGCATTCCACATCACGCGTGCTGTCTTCAGGAGATGCCTCGTGAAATCTTCCCCTGTAGATGTCTTCTGAATAACTCCGTCTTCCTGCAGCGCTTGGGACAAGCCTCTCACGTGAGGCAGTGCATGCTCTCTGGGGTCTTAGTTCCTTCCTCCTTCCTCATCATTGCTGCTTCACCTTGTTTGTGCCTCTTCAAGGTTAGTCCTTTCTGCCAGGTGTGGCTTTCCAAATGGATGCTGCTCGGAGAGCTGTCTTATCCCAACCATGTCCCTGGAGCGCCTAACAAAGTTTCTTATACTCAGTGGACAGTAGCAGAAGCTCTTCCCTCTATCCCGGTATAACCTCTCACCACCTCTGTTGGGTGAATGATTCCCTTCTAAGAGGAGATGGGCAGCAGAGACACCTGAGAGTTTGAGCTCTTGCTTTGTCCTCTTTGGTTGTCTAGTTCATTTTCATGTGCTGTTACCCACGGGTGAAGATTTGTGGGTTGCAGGTGTTTTGGGTGTTTGTGTACAGTTTGCTTGTAGTTGTAACAATAATGCCATGACTCCAAAAAGTTGCTGTCAAGTCAAGAGAGACTTATAACTCCGTCATATTGCCTAACACCTGTGGACTGCCATGTACCATATAAATGTCATCATAGTAAATTTGGACCTGCCCCTGCTGAAGGGACTTTACATTACAGTAGGCTCCACAACCATTATCAAGGACGTGGTGTTCTTAGCAAGCAGTGTTTGCGTTGAAAACGCTCCTCTCTGAGGAGCGTGCACAGAATCGGTATGTTTTCAAAATTGTCCAGCATTTTTCTTCCATACTTAATTTAGATAATTCACTCATCTGGCAAGGAACATTGGCACCTGATTTCAGATTGAGTGGGACCCAGTTAGACCCAGTTCCCAGGTCTTCTCTTTGTAGAGAGCTTTTGAAAACCAAGATATTAAAAGCCCTACAAGATTATAGGCAGCTGAGTACACATTTCGACCCAGTGTTGCTTCCTAAGTAATTAGAGGAAGCCCTGGGAAAGTTTCTCCTGTCCAGGCTCTGGATAAACATCACATAAGGTTTGATTCCACACTAATTGTTAAAAGTGTTTTAAAAAAAAAGAAAAAAAGAGCTGATTTTGGCAGGTTTTTTTTTTAACCTCTTTTCTTGTTTTTCTTTGAAAAATACCCCAGAGACATAAGTCCAACAGTTTCTCTTTGCTTTTTCCCCTTCCTGGCACTCTTTCTCGATGAGCCTATGGAACTGTCCTGGCGCTACGTGACCTCTATTGCGATTGCCCCCACCCTCCCTCCTGGGATGGAAGTGCATCCCTGGTCACAGTCTCCTTGGACCTCGTGGCTCTGGCCACCCTCTCCCACCACCCCCTTCATTAACCAGTTGCCACGCTCCTTCCTGGTGAAACCCAAATCAGGGAGAGGTGGAGGTCAGCCTAGGTTAAAGGCAGAGCTGATGCATGTTTAGGACTTAGCTATGGTTTGAAGGTGGCTGTGAGAGGACAATTCCCCAGAAACTATGTACTTCCAAGACCTGTCCTGTTGAGCACAGGACCAGCCCTCCTAGAGCACGTTGGGACATTACTTAAAACAGCTAAATGCCAAACACCCACATTCTCTGACTTGATCGTGACAAATGATTATTAAAGGGCAAAAGGATTCACTTTTCCCCTCCATCTTTTAACTAGGTTCTTATTTTTTATTTATACTCTTAATTTTGGGAAAAACTATATCCTGTGTTCACATAGCATATCACCAAAATGTTTTCCTGTTACTCTCTCATCCACATTACTGCATTTAAAATTTTGAGTATCTCTCATAGGCATTATGCCATTTAATCCTCTTAACAACTTTGAGGTTGGATTCATTTTTCCTCTCATTTTAAGGATGGGGAAATGAGTAGCAGAGGAGGAGACTGGACCCAAGTCTGTGACCCCAGAGCTGGCTTCCTTCCTATCCACAGGGAGGGGGACAGAGACCTTTCTCAGCGTACAGGTGAGAGAGAGGAAGCCGAGAGTAGTGAGGGCCCAGCCCACGACAAGAGTCTCTAGCAGGACTGGCCCCAGCGTGGCCTTCCGATTCCTGCATGACCCTCTTTCTGTTTTAATCCCTGTCAGAAGCCAGTGGCCTTGATGTTCTTTCTCTGTGTGGCGTGTTTGTAACAGCCTTCCATATATTTGAAGCTGAGGGCAGGAAACATATCTGTTATGGGTAAAAGTGCTTCTCCTGGGACTTTGAAGATTTTTTTCCCAGAGGAAGCCTGTCTGCAGCCTTCACAAACAATCATCTAGGCTAGAAATGTCAGTTAATTGATTTACAACAAGCTAATGGTGTTACTCAGTAACCCTGACTGAAAGTGGCCAGTTATTATGACTTATGTCCGGAATCAGGACACAGTCTCTTGCTGTTCTGGTGTAGAAAAAAAAGTCGGTGAAAGGTGAACATCGAAAACCTGTTAGGAGAATAGGAATTTTTTTCCCTCCTTTCAGCACTAAAGTCAGTTTTTAAATCTGTTTTGAGATCACCTATCTAAAGATACATTAGAAGTGAACCTTTTAATGTCTGGAAGAAAACTTTTCTAAGATGGGATGATATGTCTCTTGTTCACTTAGCAACAGATCAATATTTACCTAGCAATTCCTTTTTTTTGTTCTCAAGAAGTGTTTGCTTTCAGTGAAACAAGCAAACTAAAAGATCAAATCAGTATTTAGAAAATGTAGTTGATGATACAGATCTCTTTTTTTTCCCGAATAAAAAATTTAATGCATATTCATTTTTTTAAATGGAGAATAAAGTGAAACATACAAAAATCATCTGTAAGTCTCCTCCTCAGAGATTCATATCATTACTACTTTGGTCATCACCCCTGTGGGGTTTTTTCTGCTGCAGATACTTTCCCCCAACAAAATCAGGGGCATATATAGCATTTGGTAACCTGCTTTAACACTTCGTGTTCCCTGGGAACGTTCCTGGCGGTCCAGTGATTAAGAGTCTGCACTTCCAATGCAGGGGGTACAGGTTCAATCCCCTGTGGGGGAACTGAAATCCCACATGCCTTGCGGCGCAGTCAAAAAATTTAAACAAAACAAAGCACTTGATATACCATGGACATTTATCCACGCTGCTACATATCTTCTAATATTTGATTTTTAACAGCTTCAGAATTATGTCAACCATTCAGATTTCCTAATGGCTGCTGGCAGCAGTGGTGTAGAGGAAAAGGCTTGATTTGAAATGTAGATTAGGATACAAACTGAGGTCTTCTTCTAAACTAGCTGCAGAACCCTGGACCAAGTGACAGGCCCTCTGATCCTTGGTTTCCTTGTGTATAAAATGAAACAGTCTTACAAAGCTACTTCTCATCATGAAGCTATGATAGGAAAGTACTACCCAAGACAGCATCAATGTTCTTTTTATTTATACATGTGGCAGACACCACGTAGACTTCTAATACCCCAGCTTTTTGTTGGGGTGAATGACTCAGTGACTAGAAGTCACAGAGCCATGAAGAAGGGAACATTCTAGAGCTGTGCTTTACATATATCTCTAGTTTTAAGCCATGAAGAAAAGGTTGAGTGTTTCTGATGGTAATTCTTTAACTGTAATGCATGAAAAAAACAGGGCTGATTGACCCCATTATTCTGGCTGTGTATACTACCTCTTTTCCCATTCTAACTCACATTGAACCATCCCAGTGTGGCTTGGGAAATGGGTTGTGCTATGGACTGAATTGTGTCCCTCCCCAAATTCATATGTTGAGGCCCTAACTCCTGATGTGATGGTATTTGGAGATGGGACCTCTAAGAGATAATATGGGTTAAATGAGGTCATATGGGTGGGGCCTTCATGATAGGATTAGTGTCCTTGTAAGAAAAGGAAGAGATACCAGTGCTCTGTCTCTACCGTATAAGGACACAGCAAGAAGGTGGCCTTCTACAAGCCAGGAAAAGAGCTCTCACCAGGAATCAGATTGGCTTACACCTTGATCTTGGACTTCCAGCCTCTAAAATTGTGAGAAATAATTTCTGCTACTTAAGCCAGAAAAAACAATTAAAATTAAAATTAAATTAAATAATAAAATGAAACAGGTAGCTTTCCTGCAGTACCCTTTCAGCACTAACATCCTCTGAGTCTAGGACCACTGCATTGTCACCAAGCACCAGAAGAGCTTCCTGCGGGAAGGACCCTGGGGTTGGGGAGCCCTGGCTACAAGGTAAGGGCAAGAACCCAAAGAGAAGGATTCTCTTGTGTATTTGCCCTCTCCTACCTATTCCCACTCCCCTTGCTCTAAGACAAGGGGACACTGGATCCCATGGGCTTTTATTTTTTTTAAGGACTTTTTTGAGCTATCATTTACATATATTAAAATACACAAACCTTAAGTATACAGCTCAGGGCCTTTTGCATATATATTCACCTGTGTAACTGTCACTCCCTTGTGCTTTACAGGAGTGTCCCTTGTCATCTCCCTGCCTCTGCCCCACTCTGTCACAATACCACTTGAGTTGGGTTCTTCAAGCAGGCCAGCACCCAGGGTGCTACAGTGTGACCCCAGCCTACCTGGCCCGCCTTACCACTCATGGCGTTCTCCCATTGCCTGTTAAGTGCCTACCCCTTAGGTGTTCATCCCTGGCTCCCCCAAATCCCTTCTTTCTCTCTCCACCAAGATACCTCCTTACCCTGTAAGAGAAACTTTAAATAGCTTCAATTCTAAGAAAATTTGCCTGACTTCCTCCAACTCCTCTTCAGCCAGAATGAGGCCCTCTTCCATCTTCCTACCCGTGTTTCCCCAGCATGTAGCTTCTGTGTCCATTTAGCACATTTCATCTTGTTCTTTAGGGATCTGTGTCTGTCTCTTTTCTTCATCAGTGGAGTACATGTACCCCCACATCAAGAGCCATACTCTTGACCAGACAGAACAGGTTTCCTAACAATGCCAGATCTTTAAGTATAATGCCATTCTGTCTCTCGTTTTCCATAGACAGGTGTAGATGAGGGATGTTCCCATTTTGGTGAATGCCACGTGCTCAGGCGAAAGAAACCACACTGTTTTCAGCTTATGCAATCAGTGCTGCTCAGGGGTGCTCCAGGGAATCAGGTGTACTTTCGGCTCTGATCAAGTTTTGTTTATTAGGAAGTCACCATGCTGTCTCTGAAAGTAGATAGATTGGTTGTTTGGTCGTAAATTAAGTCAGGGCAACCCCAGGTCTATGCAGAAAGGCAGTTTGCAGCCTCTGCCCTTCCCTTGTATTTTCCATCACCAGGTCCTCGTTAGAAAACGAAGACAGGAAGCAGGTGCCCCATCTCTGGAAGCCTGCTATTAAAATGTATATATTCCCTGTGGGAAGCCAGGCTTCTACTTTTTCACTCATTAGCAGGCCTGTCAGTATGGGTCATGGTATAGCTGAAGATGAAGGCATTTAGGAGGAATGTGATGGAGCACTTAGCTAATAGACAAGCCTAAAAGCGGGTAGCTGAGGTGTTTTTATTGTATGCAGGAGACATCTGTGAGTCCCTACGGGGTCTGGAGAAGGCAAGCAGTGTGATCAAAACCTCAGCCACATGTTTGTGGGTCCTTTCTTCCACAGAGACAAAAAGGTAATGGGTTTCTTCTGCAACCAGCTGCCACCTGTATTAATAAGAACTGGATGTTATTATTCTCTGTGAGTTTGAGAGATACCTGAAACTTGAAGAAGAGGGTCACACCCATTCCAACACCAAGTCAAAAATAGTAGTTGACTCACCTATGCCATGGTGCCCTTTCTGAGCATTTCCTCTTTGAAGCTGCTTCAGACACTGATAAGAGAATGGCAGAAACCCCATGACCTTTCCATGGATCGTAATGGGTTCATCTGCTGTGGTTTTTTTCTGTTTGTCTCCTCACTCACTGAGAGTACAAACTCCAAACAAGAATCCTATTGAAATGTTGTTCTCATCATAATTAGTCCACGTTTTTAGTTTCCTGCCAGTGGTCCTCCGTTAGTCTTGGTTAATGAACATTTGAAGACCTACTTCTCTGAGACTCCATTGTTGGGAGGTATTTTTAAAAGGTCATTTTTAAAAACTTTTTCATTGTGAACAAAATTTTTAGGGACTTCCCTGGCGGTCCAGTGGTTAAGACTCCAAGCTTCCACTGCAGGGAGTGCAGGTTCGACCTCTGGTCAGGGAACTAAGATCCTGCATGCCACACGGCACAACCAAAAAACAAAAACAAAAACAAAAAATGTTATTGGTTTCTGCACAACTGTGCTTCCTAATTATTTCTTCTCTCAAGCAATACCAATTCCCTCTCTGTTGCAGTCATACACATTCCCTTCCTAACAGTAATATTCATTTTTCTTTTATGCACCCCAAATAAAAGCCTGATTCTATATATAAAATTACTATATATATATATGTATATATATGCAAGATACACTATTTTTGTCCTAATTAGAAGTACTCAACAGAAAATCACTAATTCAGATCTCTCTGATACTGCAGTATATGGAATTATTTTCCAAATCTAAAGAGCAAAGGACTCCGTATATAAACTCCTACTCCCCTTCCCATTTCCTTCCTTGCCTCCTTTTTATTTTACTGTCTATTTGCAGTGGCAGTGTCACAGGGGAAGCTAGGGCAAGGGTCTTGGATATAGACAATTGGTGTTTTCTCAGTCTTAAATAAAACACCATGCAAAAGCAGCTTCACATGTCCCCTTCCAGTCAGATTGCCACCCCTAGACCCCTCCTGGGTAGAAATTCTGGAGCCAGCACTGCTTATTTATAGTGAGTTAAAGTTGAAAAGAATTTGATTATCTTGGGCTTAAATTGTTAATTCCCTCTTGCTCCCAGAGACATTCCAAATCAGATTTAGATCCTTTCCTCCTTGGCTGAACACTAAAGCTTTGTCCTGTTTATAGGATAATCTCCTAATTGCCAAGAGTCTTAATTCTATTGACCTGATTTTACCCATTTTAAGAACTGTGCAAATATTTCCTTAGATGCTTGTGGTAAATCATTAACAATTGATAAGTGGATCTGTAGTGCTCTGGTGAGCTTATTATGTAAGCACCAGACCTTCAAGCATATTTTTGGGAAACTTACATTGCAAGAGAGTTCTTAAAAGATGAAAGACTCAAAATCATCTCTGTTGAGACTGATTATTGATGGTTAGCCTCAGTGAGGACACGTTCTCAGGTGACTTCATCTTAAAATTCCTTGTTTCTGATGACATGGCCCAAACTAAAGCGGTCAAGGTGAGAAAGTTGAGAGTTGTTAAACCTTGGCTACTGTCCTCTGTTACTAGGCTGACCAAACATCCCAGTTTTCCCAGAACTGATAGGTTTCCCAGAATATGGAACTTTCGATGCTAAAACCAGGGAAGTACCAGACAAACGGGGGTGCATTGGCCACCCTCTGTTACTGTCTTCTGCCATCGGATGGTGAGGTTTTTATAAGGGGGTATGCGTTAGGGGTAGGTGTTCAGTTCGCCAGTGGTCAGGTTTAATTTAACTCTTGGATGTTGCCCACCTGTACTGTCTCTGCCCTAGCAGGTCACTTATCCAAGAGGCCAGGAGGAAAATGCTACCATCTTTGAGGCCTCTTGTATTGAATTAAGATGAGTAAGCTGAGCCTGTGGAGAAATTCATCCACTTTCTCTAACCTTGGTACAGGTTGTAGCTTCTTGTTAGAGACTCTGTGCCTTCATGCAGGAATTGCTGAAAGATCTAAAAGCTTCCAAATCCAGAATATTCAAGACTTCTTTGATTTAGTTCAGATGGAAGGCAGCACATCTCCCATGTGCCGTGCACTCATTAAAGCAGTCAATTTCAGTTTCCAAAAACGTATGACCAACCTATTCCCCTGTTCATCATGCCTGAGTTTATTCTTCAGGGCTCTACCATGCCTTCAGAAAGGCAAAAGAAGCATGTGCTACAGCTGATTCCATCACAACGGTGTCAAACCCAGCACATATGGATGGGCAAGTGGGCCTCTGCTCCGTGCAAGGCCGGTCCCATTGCCAAGTCACCCTCTCTTTCAGTCTTTCCCAGACTAGGCTCCAGTGACCATCTTTGTCCACCAATCATCCTTAATTTTGCTTAAACAACTTAACTAAATCCAATTTACTTTATAGGATTTGCCTGGGATCAGATCCACGTTTCCGGTCCTTCTCAATATGTAGTTGACTGAAAATCAATCCAATATCCAGGAGCAGGAAATGGGCCTCATTATCTAGAAACTAAAATTTCCAAGTGTAGCCAACTTTTATCAGTTTCTTATGTTCTACTGATCCTATAAGTTTAGTGCTTACCAATTTTGATGTCAAACTAATCCTTTTGTCTGCCTGCTCCACGACACAGCTCCCTTCACTATGACAGTACACTTGATACTGCAAAGCAGTATATGCTTTACCAGTAAAGTATAATTAAGACAGCAACTTGACTTTGAAAGTGTGTTCTAGAGGGTTAATAAATATGATTTCTAAACTCTAACTGCCCCTGTTGCCATCCAGCGGTGTAGAGGGTTAAGAGCTGACTGCAGTTTTACTTCATCTTTGTCTGAAGCAGCCATGTGTGAAGCGACCAATTTTGGAAGCCCCCAGTTCTCTGTAGCAGCCTCAAGGATACCTTCTGTGCAAATGGAGTCTGTTGGGGGGACTGGGTTTTAGGATCAGAATCTGCTTGGTGGTTAACTCAAGGAAAGCATCTTCCTGGATTTCTAAGGAAATCTACCCCTCCGTGAAATTCTAGGAAGCAAAGCTTTTACTCATACAGAAAGCTGTAATCCTTCACGAATTGTTGTTTCACATGATTGGATGAGATGCCATCCCTGTTACCACCCCAAGTAACTGTCTGCCAGGCTGAGCAGTGCCCTCTCTCAAGGGCTGTGTCCTCAGAGCAAGCACTTCCTCTGCCCAAGGCGGCTGCCTGCGGTGCAGTGTCACCACGAGCCCTGGAAATGAGTCAGCCCTTGTGGCAGCTTGTGAACCACCCTAAATCTCCACCCCATGTCATTTCTAATCATAGAGTGAGGACTCTCGGTCAGCGAGGGTGCCTGGCGTCAAGTTGGAGGGCTTAATTTCTGAGGTAGACAGTAAGAGTCTATAATCCGGAGCATTTGGGAAACCTCCTAGCCTGGAGGTCCAGTGGTTGATCCCAAACCATCTCTGGCCTTGTGGGAACGGAGAGGTCCACAAGAAGCAGCAGGTTGTGTATTTTTCCATGTTTCCACTGAGTACTAATGCCATTGCCAACCAACCTGACTTTCCTGTTGACATGTGGCACCAAATTCTCCAGAACTAGTGTTTTCAGCCAGATAACAAAAGCTTGAACAGTAATTCCTTATTAATATAAAGTGAGAAACTCCATGTTTGTTTAATTTCTTTTTCTTTTATTTTTTTGGCCGTGCTACACGGCCTGTGGGATCTTAGTTCCCTGACCAGGGATTGAACCCGGGCCCACGGCAGTGAAAGAGCCGAGTCTTAACTGCTGGACCACCAGGGAATTCCCCATGTATGTTTTTTAAACTTGAAATCTGCCAAGCCGTAACAGTACAGACTTTTCCTTCCTTAGCATTTCAATAAAGGATGATTCTTCTCAGTGAATACATAAATATGTATTTTTTAAAGTTAGTTAATATTTAGTAACCTGCTCTTCCAGTCTGTTCTCTGTGTGTATACCACACTCGTCCCCTCCCACACACACAGAACCCTTTTCCTCGTGTTTCCATCTCCTCTGCACGTCAAAGTCCTCTTCGTCCCTCAAGGCCTCCCCACATCCTAGTTCTTCCAGCATTCTCAGACTTTCAGTCTTCTTCTGCCCCTTTGGCTCCTACCTAACAACAGGGATGTAAATGATATCTTTCCATGTGTGTATCTCTCTTCTGTATTCTGAGAGGCTTAAGGACAGACACCATCTTAAAATTTTCTTTATTCTCTATGGCTGCTACTTTGCACAGAGTCAGAGCACCCTAATGTTTTTAGGTAGTTTTGGTAGGAACCCAGGTGATTAAGTGTCAGAATGAGTAATTCAGGTAAGTGATAAAGGAGTTTAGAGAAAGAGGGAGATGGTACTATGGTGGCTTGGATGTTGAGGTCTTGTGTGATCCTGAAAGATGAGTTGGTTTGGAAAGAAGAGAAGATGGAGAGGTTGGTGTGAGCGTGAGCCAGTGAAATCCATCCTTTAAGCAAATGCTTCCGGTAGAAAACTGCCTTTGCTCTCCGGGCCAGCACTCTTCACCCACCCACATCTCTCCCCTTGTCCTGCTAACCTCCCAGCCAGCTGGCCTGCGTAACAAGATGATGGAGTCCTCACCGACTTGGCATGTGTCCTCATTGTCACTGCTGTGCCCTGACCCCACAGCCCCTCTGCTCCTGTTGCCCCACTTCCAGGATCTTCATTTGGCTGGACATTGACCATCTCTCTTGCATTTCCCAAACATCTTCTTGGTGCTCTTTGTGTAGCCTTTGGACCTGCCGCCCTCTCTGCCCTTTGTTCACTGTGCCCTTGATTTTGTTTGCTAGTGTGCTTTGGCCCCATCACTAGCCTAGTCTCCATAGCTGCTTCCCGGCCAGCTCTTTGCCAGGTCCCTATGCCATGATCTGGTGTGACAAGAGCGTCTGATTACAGCAGAGAGCCCCAGGTCTTCAGGGGAGAAAGAGGAGGTCAGATCACATGGATTCTCAAATTCCCAGAAAGGAGGTGTTTGGACTTGATCCCACGACCAGTAGTGGTGGTAGGAAAGGGAAGGATGGGACAAATTCCAGATGCCTTTCAAGGTAGAATCAATAGAATCAATCAATCAAATGTTGGTGGATAATGGAATGGCCTTGGGCATTGGGCGGGAAGGGCTGAATCACAGAAAATGCAGAGGTTACTGAGCAGTTGAGAGAAGAATAGAATCATTGACAGAAATAGAGAAGTCCAGTAGGGAAGCTGCTTTCTTGGGGAAAGCTGTTTAGTTTGGGGCAGTCTGTAGGATGTACCTGTGCCCAGGTGCAAATGTGACAACGGTGTGGCTTAGGTGTGGGCTTAAGGCCCGACATGCAGATCCCAGAGCGGCTGCCGGCAGGGGAGAGAAAGACAGAGGGGCAGAGAGAGCTGAGGACTGATGGCTGTGGCAGGTGAGGGTGGGAGGAAGAGCCAGTGAGCAAGCCAGAGATAGGCAGTCAGAAAGGTTAGAGGAGAGCCAGGAGCCCCGGCTGCCACAGAAGCTAGAGAAGGAAGGCGTGGCACGAGACAGTGTCAGAAACCACAGAAAGTGAGGAAAAATGAGGGCTGACCAAAGGCCTTGGAGCTCGGCCAGAAAGAAACAGGGATTTTTAAAAGAATCTTTTGGCTGCACCGTGTGGCATGTGGGACCTTAGTTCCCCGACCAGGGATCGAACCCGCCTCCCCTGCACTGGAAGCACAGAGTCTTAACCACTGGACCACCAGGGAAGTCCCAGAATCAGGGATTTTTGAGGGTGAGTTTTCAGTAGTAGGGTCAGAAAAGAAGTCAGCTCATAGAAACTGAGGGGGAAAAAAAAAATGAGTGTGGTAACCAAAGCTGAGAAAGAAAGGAAGGGGAAAAAATAGGAAGCTAGAGGAGAAAGTCAAATTGGATGAAGGTCTTCCTCAAGATTGGGAAGGTGAATGCCGGGGTGCCAGGCAGAGGGAGAAGTTAGCAGTTGTTGCTCAGGGAGATGTGGAGCCCGGGCTCCGTGGTGAGACCACCTGGGCTCAAATGCCAGCTCTGGCCCCTCGTGGCCAGGCCACTTCACCTTGCTGAGTGTCTGTTTCCTCATTCCTAAAATGGGCATAAGAGCACTTATTTCATAGGTTCAGTATGAAAATAAAAAGAGACAGCAATGGGAAACGGTTTATAGGCCGCTTAGCATGTGTAAGACTTCAGTAAGTATAGCTGCTTTATTGTAGCTATTTTCATATTAACATTGTTAGCTAGATCAGTTATACAAATGACAAAGGGCATCATGTACACCAAGTTCATACAAGAATATTTGGACATCTATAAGACCTCGGTGGGTAAGTGGGTAAAGAATATGACTAGATAATTTCCACAAGAGGAAAGACGAGTAATAAATACCAAATAATGTTCAGCCTTGGTAGCAATGAAACTTTTATAAATGGAGTATTGTTGGATACTCAGAGGAAAATCTGGCAATATGATCAATATGAAATTAAATTGGACACGGCATTAGTCAAGATAGGCAAGTTTATGCCATGGTAACTAATTACCCCTAAATCTCAGTGTCTTAAAACCACAAACATTTATTTCTCACTCCTGCTACATGTTTACTTTAATCAGCAGGAGGGCTCTACTGATTGTATTCCCACTAGGACCCCAGCTGATGGAGGTGTCATCTCCATGTGTGCTTCCATGGCCACCACGGAGGTGGGAAAAGGGCTGAGACAACTCACTGCTACCCAGAAGGGACCCTCAGTCATTTTCTTTCCCATTTCGTTGGTTAAAGCAGGGCTTATGGACACGCCTCACTTCAGGCACACAGACTCACCCTGCATCCAGGAGGAGGGAGTATGATGGTGACCACAGCCACTGACTCCTATCAGCTCAACCTCCTCAGTCTGTCTCTCCACACCATCCCATTGCTTCTGCCTCAGTTCAGGGCATCATCAGGTCTTGCTTGGACTGATCCCATAGCTGCACATCTATTCTCTACCCTTCTAAACACCTTGCAGGCCACCAGGTTGTCTTCTAAAGCACAAATCTGGTCATGTCATGCCCCTGCTCTAAGCCACCTGTGGGGTGAGGTCCAGCATCAGCCTTGCTGCTTCTCTCCCACCCACATGCCTTGTGTTCCCGACACATCAAATCACTCCACATTTACTGATACCCTGTGTTCTCTCTGGCCTGCGTCTCACACTTGTCATTCCTTTTACTTGGAATCCTTCCATACCTTTACACAGACTCCTTATTTGAGAGAACACAGATACCACCTCTTTGAGAAAGGCTTCCTGGTTATCGTCCTCCACGCTCGGAGTGAGTTGTTGGTTATCTCACAGCATCTGGGACTTCCATTGTAGAATTTACATTCATCTGCATTAAAATTAGTTACTAGTTGGTATTCCATGATAAATTATGAAATAACTTACTATTAACAGCAATAACAACAAAAATAACAAATGCCATTGTCTCTTGAGTGGCTACTATCCACCAAGTTCAGTGATTTCAATATATTTTATTTCATTTTTAGAACAACCCTGCAAAATGGGTGTTATTATTCTTCACCTCTACCCTCCAGTTTTTAACTAATAAGTCAATGCAACTCAACAAGGTGAATTGACTTGCCCAAAGGTGCAGAGCTATAAGAACTGAGATTGGACCCTGGTCTGTCTGACTCCCTAGTCCTTGTTGTTTTCTCTCTGCCATGTGTCCTCACTGCCCAGGATCATGTCCAGCACACACTAGGTGCTCCATAACTGTTTACTGAGCAAATACATAAAGGCACAGATCATAAATAAAGGAGCAAAAATGTTGATTCCACTGCTATGAATTTAACACAAGGAAATCATTTAAACAAAGAGAAAAGCTAACAGGCTTGATTAACAGTGGCAGATTGAACACATGTTTATCTTCACCTCTTCTTGAGTCCCCACTAAAATGATAATAAGGGGAAAAAGGGCACAAATTCTCAAGAACATAGAGAATAGGATAGGAGAGGGGAGCAGATGAGTGGAAAGCAGATGGACAAGTAGAAACTAACTTAGAGGAGCAGAGACAGCTGAAACCCCAGCCTACAGAGTGAGAACTCTGCAAGAGTCAGGCTGATTTGAAGGCTCAGGAGTGAGGCATCCCTGAGGATGGGGTGTGAAAGATGTCTGAAACCACGAGGACTGGTGGAGAGTCCCCCATTCTCTTCCCATCCCACACAACCAGGTGACTGCCCTGCCTCCGTCCTGGCAGGAGACTGGCACCTAGAGAGTGGGAGTGAAGCGCCAGGCCACAGAGTCTGTGCGTGGAAAGTCCCAGCCATGACCAGGTTCCCCAAGGAGATGGAAGGACTCGCCTCTGGGGAAACTAGCCTGCCCAAGGGAAAAGTCCCAAAGACTGCTATTTGGGGGTCCTGTAACAGAGGATCAGTCCAAGAAATCCAATATCCAAATTGTCGTAGTTCCAGAAAGAGGCTAGAGCAAGTGAAGGGGAAGAAATTATCAAAGAAGTATCTCAATAGCTATCCCATAAGTATAGGACCTGAAAACTCCAGATTGAAAGAACTTCTGAAATCCTAGCCCAGAGAATGAAAAAGACCTAATCAAGGCTCTTGTGAAATTTTGGAACACTGGCACTAAAGCAAGATCCCAAAAACTTGCAGAGAGTAAGTAAATAGAGCACACACAAGGACCAGGCATCAGAATGACACCAGATCTCAATGGCAGACCAGAAGCTGAAGGACAGTAGAGCAAGGCCTTCAAAATCCTGAGGTAAAACGGTTTTTAACTTGGACTTATATACCAGACAAACTAAACTACTGTGAGGGTAAAATAAAGACATTTTCAGATATGGAGAGTTTGTCTCAAAAAGTTTTTTTTCCAATTTACTTTTTCTCAAGAAGCTAGTGGAAGCCAACTTCCACCAAAAGAAGGAAGTTAGCCAAGGAGTGTGACCATGGGGTCCACAACACAGGAGAGAGGCAAAGGGGCCTCGCAGGATGGGGTGGGGAGGGGAGCCCTTCCAGAGGGAGCAGGCACAGAGGGCTCCTTGAGCAGTGTCTCCAGGATCAAGCAAAACAGGTGATTGTCTGATGTCTTTGACTGTCCAGTGACTTACAGGTCCTTTAGAGTTTGGAAATAAGTTGGTGATTGGTGCAAAGAAAACTGAGCTAATGAGGAAAAGATAAAAGTGGTAACCTGAGGGAAAATGAAGAGTCCTACAAGAAAAATACAATATGTGACTTCGTTGTGACTGATATTTACATAGTTATAATATAAATGCTGAAAATTAATTCAAACATGTTGCTATAACAATATTGAAAAGAATGGGTGGGGTGGTGGAGAAAATGCATGTTTTGGGGTGGTATAAGAGAGTAGGGACAACCACCAGAGTTGAAATACTTGTCTTTCAGAAGCAGGAATTGGGAGTGGAGAAGGGTAAGGAGGCATCTTGTTGGACTTTTTTACTGTGTTGAAAAAAATGAAAAAAATTCTAGAAAGGTAAAAACGAGACGTGGAAAGATATTCTACCAGCGTTGTTTATTGTAGTAACAAACCTTGGGAACAAAAGGATCCCCAATGGAGGCAGCAGCAGTATAATGCAGGAGAAAGAACGTGGGTATCAGGTCAGAGATGTGGAGTTCAAATGCAAGGTCGACTGCCTGCTGGATCTTTAGACACTGTTTCCTGGTGTGTAAAGAGAGGTCCTGATAATACATGTTGCTGTGAGGGGTAAATTACATTATGTAATGTGTCCATAGAAGGTGCCAGATAAATGTTTGCTCTCTAAACTATAGCTAATAAACAGGTTAGAATTTTGTGCAGTCATCCAGAACTTAGTATTATAACTATATGTAAAAACAGGGAGTAAGTGAAAAAAGCAGAGGACAAAATTATATATCTACATATTGATGTACCAATATTATAACTATATCAATACTCTATATTCAATTAGATACAGGTAAAAAGGAAACAAAAGTGAAAATCGTTTCATAAGGGTTGTGTGGATATAGATGATTTTTATTTTGTTTTTTTGATGATTTTTAAACTTTTGATTTCTTCTAGCTGTTTTAGATTGATATGAAATAAAACTGAGGACTCTGAATATACGTTTCATCCTTCATAGTTTTGAAAGTCGTTTGTAGTTCATTGCTAATAATAGGTATAAGCAGTGACACCAGCCGTTGTCTTTTGAATCTGTCCTTCATGTGTAAAGAGAGATGTGCTTTGCTTTAGCAGAACTTTCTAGAATATGCTTATCTGTATGACTTTGTGATGCTCTCTTGTCCTGTGGACAAGTATGAAGGTTTGTTGCCTAAGTTGCTGTGAGTTTTCACAAGGGTGGAGTCGTTGACTATTTGAGGAAATATTTATCTGTTCCATGTCATAGCAAAGGGCTGCCATTTCAACAGGGCTAAACCACAGCCTTCAACAGTGGCTTCTTTCAGCCTTTTGGAACTGCATTCCTCTTATTGAAAGCTCCAGGGCAGCTGCATCATTTCCTTCCTTTTACATTTCTGCTCAAGAAGCAGTGTCTGCATTTGCCAGTAGTTCCCTCATCAACCAGCAGAGTCTATGACCTTGTTCTGTCCTTCAGTGTTGCCCTTGTAGGCTCTGAGGTTTATCAGAGTAAATTTATTATAGTTACACATATCATAAACATCCTCAACTCCTGGATAGCTTATATTTATATTTATTTTTACAACAAAGGTTACATTCCCATGAAAAGATTCCCCCAGACATCATCAACCAATGTTTCCCTTCAACCAATGTTTCCAGTTTCTTGACTATTTTTCCAGACATATTTTATGCAAAAACAATTACACACACACACACACACACACACACACACACACACACACACGCTTCTTTTCCTTTTATTGCACAAATGGTAGTATTCTGTATACTCTTCTGCATTTTGCTTTTCTTCATGAAATACCACAGAGGGATTCTCCCATATGAATGTAGGAAGAGCTTCCTCCACATGTCTTGACTTCTTAGTATTCCACAATGGACCATCATTTGTTTAATTAGTGTGCTAGAGGGAGGTTTCATTTATTTCCAACCTTTTGCTTTCACAATGCTGCAACAGATAATTTTACATTTACATCATGATGCACACGTGTCTGTGTAGGATAAGCTCCTGGAAGTAGAATTGCTGGGTCAAAGAGGATGCGTGTGGAAAATTGTGTTAGCTAATGCCCTCAGGGCTATCCCCACAAGCACCGGGAGTATGAAAGTGCTGTTTCTCCCAAACCTTGCTAACAGAAGGGGTTCTCCTACATTTTTATATCTGCCAATCTGATAAGCAAAAAGTATTTTCTCACTGTGGTTTTAATTTGTATTTCTTTTATCAAAGAGGCTGTGCATCTTTTTTATATTTAAGAACTGTTTTTATTTCCTTTTCTATTAACCTCCTATTGGTAGCCCCTGCCCAATTTTCTGATGGTCATTGGTCTTTTCAGAATCACCTGAAAGAGCTCTTTAAGTACTAGGGAGATTAGCCCTTTGTGGTAGGAGTTGCAAATATTTGTTCTCGGTTTATCATTTGTCTTGTGACTTTGCTCATGGTGGTATTTGCCATGCAGAATTTTTTTTAAACGTTTGCATAGTCAAATCGTTGGATCATTTCTTTTGGCTTCTGGGATTTCTGTTTTCCTCTGAGAGGTCTTCTTCATTGTACAATTATTTTAAAAAACACCAAACTTTCTTTTGGCACATATATGCTTCATTTTTTACTTTGAAATGTTTAATCTCTCTGGAATTTGTCCTGGTGTGAAGTGTGGCTCCAACTTCATTTTTTGCTAGATGGCTACCCTTTGCCCAACGCCACTTATTGAACAAGTCATCTTTACCCCATTTATTGAAACACCACCTTTTTCTCCTGCTAAGTTTCCTGGATGCATTTAGACGTATTTCCAGTCTGTTCCATTCTGGTGATAATCCTGAATATATACCATAAGCAGATTTGTAGCTTTTTAATACGTTTTACTCTGGGCAGTGGGGTTGGTTCTGCTACCCCCTCACTGCTATTCTTTTTCATAATATCCTTGACTATTACAGCTCGTTCGTTTTTCCATATGAACTTTAGAATGCTTGTTTAATTCCAGATATAAAAATCCTGTTATTTTTACTGTGTCTCTGTGACATTTATAGATAATTTAGGGAGAACTGGCGTATTTGCGAGGCTGAGTTTTCCAACGCAAGCTCGTTTGTTCCAGTCTCCTGAGCCCTAAAGAGCTTTATACACTTTCCTTCTTATCCCCTTCTCGTGACTGTGAACTCCCTGGGAACAAGAACAGAGCCAGGTTTTGAGTGTGGGGCAGTAGTAAGGATATATATAATTACTGACAATAGAAGCATGTTTTTAATTAACTATTTTAAGAACCATGTTTTTTCTAACGTCATTGTTTGCCATTTTGTGAATTATTTTCTGCATATCAAAGAAAGGCAAGATATGTGCCCATGTTGAATGCTAACATTTTAATTCTTACAGTAATCTCTTGATTAAAGTGTTCTTAAAAGGGGCATTCCATGTAGATAATCCAGGAACCTCACATGTAGCTATTCCAGTTCCTCCCACACTAGGAATAGTAGCAGATACGATGTGATATTTCAGCTCTTATCTTCCTGCCTAGCCCTGGAATAGATTTTTGAGGTGATCTTGGCCTGAGACGTGGCCAAAAAGGGTTGGGCAAAGAGCAGACCACTGACATTTCTCTGCGTGTCCTCCAGACAGAAGAGGGCTGAGCGGGGAGACAGGGACAAAACGAAGGTGTTCTGTGCATTACCATGCGCCCTGTCTGGTCAGCAGAGGCAGTTTTTTCAAATCCATGATTTAGCGATAAGAAAGGTAAGGTGGGGGAACAGTTTAGCATCTTGAGTGCCAGACTCCAGGAGCTGTGATGTAGTCCCCTAGTTAGGTAACTAATATTTGACTGGGTCTTTGCAGGACTAGTTCTTTAATGTATGGTATTTTTTGGTGGAACCCTGGAGCCTCGTAATAAACTACGAGCCCACTTAGAGCATAGTGTCCAAACCAGGTTGAGATATACATGAGGAGAGAGGACTGTGCTTCCTCCCTTCTGTATACAGAGGACTGTGACCAGAGCTAGATGTGCAGGAAGATTGGGACTTCCCTGGTGGCCCAGTGGTTAAGACTGCACGCTTCCACTGCAAGGGGCGCGGGTTCGATCCCTGGTCAGGGAACTAAGATCCCGCATGCTGCATGGTGCGGCCAAAAAGCAAACAAACAAAAAAATATGCAGGAAGTTAATGGGATCAGAGACCTTTAACATGTGAATGCAGTTCTGAGGGGTTTTAACTGGTTTTCTTTGAACTTTAAAATTGAGTTTATTTTTCCTCAGAGCAAAAAATGTGTGGTTTCTTTTTAAGTGGTTTTATTGTCACTCATGTGCTTGTTCTTGCTAACATTCGCGTTTCATGGCTTTCACAAGGTACACAATGGGTCGTAGATGGGCCAGTGTCCTGTATTTATTTAGAAACCAGTCTCAGGAACAGAAGCTGATTTCTCTCATTTACTTAGGCCACTTTTGGTCATTTCAGGCAGAAACAACCCACTCTGCACTGGAATTTTCCTGTGCATCATCCTGCAATTCAGGAATAGAGCATCTAACAACAGCAGTTTTGAAAATGTAATGTGTGACAGCTGTGAAGAACTGTTTACCCCGCCCCCCCAGTGGGGAAAATGCTGTGTTCAAAGCGTATTTCTTTCTTTCTTTCTTTCTTTTTTTTTTTTTGGTGTGGACCATTTTTAAAGTCTTTATTGGATTTGTTACAGTATTGCTTCTGTTTTATGTTTTGGTATTTTGGCTGCGAGGCATGTGGGATCTTAGCTCCCTAACCAGGGATGGAACCCGTACCCTCTGCATTGGAAGGCGAGTCCTTAACCACTGGACCGCCAGGGAAGTCCCCCAAATCATATTTCTGATGAGCCTATTAATGGGTGTTGGGGAAGCTGAATATGCCACTTGACATTTTGAGATAAAAGGCCCAAGGTGTTTGCTTCCAAAGCTAAAATGATGGAGTCCTTTCCCAGCCTCAGCCTTGCCTCCCCAGTAGGACTGGTGTCATGTGGTGCAGGGTCTCCTCCACCTCTGGGCCTCCTGCAAAGAAGGGGCTTCCAGGGGCCTGTGTCCTAGTGGAGAAGGGTGAGGCCCAGTGTTGTAGGCACACAAAAGACCATCTGGCTTCAGGCCAGCCAGGCTGGACAGGGGAAGAGAGGCCACGAAGGGAACCAAAGGGATCTGTGGTAGGAGCAGCAAGAGTCCTGGGTTCAAGGTCTATGAAGGGGAGGCTCTGGCAGTTCAGGATCCAGGATAAGTATCTACAAACTGTTCCCCTAAGTCTAAAGAGTTCTGCCCCTTCCCTGCTTCCTCACCTCCTCTGTGGGGACACAGGCTTGTAAAAACAAACACACACACACACACA